>NC_088868.1:38316633-38641919 GCF_032884065.1 Artemia franciscana
CATGTAGGTGTTGTTATTTGGAACTCAATTCCAGAGAGTGTTAGGTGTTCTGAAAATCTTATGTTATTTAAAGTAAGAATAAAAAATTATTTTTTGAATAAATTATAAATTATATTGTTTAAATTTTTATCCCTTTTTTTCTTTTTTTATGATGAGAGATGGCTGTTTTTTTTTTCGTATTTCTTTGATTTTCTTTGATTTTTTCTTTGATCTTTGATTTTGTATTTCTTTGATTTGTAGTTTTGCTGCTGAACAGGGACATTTTAGGTCCCTAAATTGAGCAGTATATTATTGATTGTAAGTGCAATTTTAGTAATTTTTATTTGATGAAATAAACGCATACCTACCTACCTACCTACCTACCAGTCGTCATTTATGTCCCGATTTCCCGGTCTGTAATTTCGTCAGTCGACAAACATGACGTCATTCGACACACAAACATGACGTCACTTGACACACAGACAACTTATTTTTATATAGATAGATTGTGTCCCGATTTCCCGGTCTGTAATTTCGTCAGTCGACAAACATGACGTCAGTCGACACACAAACATGATGTCACTCGACATACAGACACACAGACAACTTATTTATATATATATATATATATAGATATATAGTTTCTCTCTTGTTCTTGTATTGTGCTGAACACGGCCCTTGGACATAGGGCCGAAATATCCACAAAACTGATTTCCACTGTCTTGAAAAGATTTTCCCTATTGTCTCTACTTTGTATTTGTTTGTTATGGAAAGGCAGTGTGGTAATCGTCGCTATTTTCGACTTACTCCCCCATAGTCCCCGTGGGAGGGGCCACAAGTTACAAACTTTGACCAGTGCTTACATATAGTAATGGTTATTTGGAAGTGTACAGACGTTTTCAGGGGGATTTTTAGGTTGGGGGGTTTGAGAAGAGGGGGATATGTTGGTTGAACTTTCCTTGGAGGAATCTGTCATGGGGGAAGAAAATTTTCATGAAGGGAGGGCAGGACTATCTAGCATTATTTAAAAAATACAATGAAAAAATAAATATGAAAAAATTTCTTCAACTGAAAGTAAAGAGAAGCATTAAAATTTAAAACCAACAGAAATTATCACGGATATGATGGGCTCACCTCCTCCTAATACCTCGCTCTTTTTAAAGCTAAAGTATTTTTAGTAATTTCAACTATTTATTCTACGGCTTTTGTGCTTCATGGGTCATTCTTAAGAAATTGGAACAAAATTTAAGCTTTAGTGAAAAGAGCGAGATTTTGACGGGGGTTGAACCCCTTCGTATACGTAATAAAAACATGAGAATACAGAAGTTTGCTACCTAAGCTATTTTTTAAGTTACGTATATCTTTTACTAATAAAAACATTCGTAAAAAAATTAAAAGTTCTAGTTGCCTTTTTAAGTAATCAAAAATCTAAGGGCAACTAGGCCTCCTCCTCCACTCCTTTTTTCCCAAAATCTTTCAATCAAAACTATGAGATAGCCATTTAGCTAAAAAAAAAATATGCAAATTTCGTTTTAATTATTCATCAGCGGAGAGCCAAAATCAAAACATGCATTGATTCAAAAACGTTCAGAAATTAAAAAAAACAAGTTTTTTTAACGGAAAGTAAGGAGCGACATTAAAACCTAAAACGAACAGAAATTACTTCGTATATGAAAGGAGAAGCTTCCTCATCAACGCCCCACTCTTTACGCTAAAGTTTTTTACTGATTTAAAAAGTAGAGTTAAGAAAAAGACACAAACTTTAGCGTAAAGAGGCCGAAGGCCTCGACCGAGTCCGTTGATTTTTGAATCAAAAAAAGGGAATAGTTGTGGGAAAAAGTCAAAGTCATGGCCAATTGTAGAAAAAGCCAAGACAGATTGTCCAATTAAGTGGGTATCTAGTCAAGGTTAATTTTGCCCCTTTGATTGCCGTTGTTACGTTGTCTCCCATTTATGCTACACCTCTCCGCGCATGCATGTCACTCCACAATACCGAACTAGAGTCAGGTTGATGAGGAAGCATCTCCTTTCATATACGAAGTAATTTCTGTTCGTTTTAAGTTTTAACGTCGCTCCTTAGTTTCCGTTAAAAAAACTTTTTTTTATTTAATTCAAACATAAAACGGTGCTCGATAAACAATTGATAAGTCTTTTTTTTTACTGACAAACCTAGCAAAGCAGAATATAAGTGGTTAATGCTTAAATTACGTTTTTTTATCGAAAATAATTTATTGAATAACATATCTTTGAATTTTTTATTCTAGCATTGGCCTTTCTACAGATTAAATAAAAAAATTTTTTTGAATGTTATTTGAAAATAAGGAGCGACTTTAAAACTTGAAACAAACAGAAATTATTCCGTATATGAGAGGGGTTGTCTCCTCCTCAACTTCCCGTTGTGACTCTTTGTCACTACTCTACTTTTTAAAACAACTAAAAAAAACTTTAGCGTAAAGACCGAGGTGTTGTGAAGGGGACAATCCCTTTCATATACGGAATAATTTCTGTTCATTTTAAGTTTTAATGTCGCTCCTTATTTTCAGTTAATAATTTTTTTTTTTATTTAATTTCAGACCGTTTTTGAGTTAATATCTGTTTTGATTTTGGCTCACCGCACATAAATAATTAAAACGAAATAAGTATAATATTCTTTTTTTGCTAAATGGCTTTCTCATAGCTTTTTTTTAGGAAATACGAAAACTTTGATAAGAAAAAGGTGGGGGAGGAAGCCTAGTCACCCTCCAATTTTTGGTTACTTCAAAATGCAATTAGAACTTTTTATTTTTTTACGAACGTTTTTTTAGTAAATTAAATAAAAAAAAACAATTTTTTTTTAAATGAAAGTAAGGAGCAACATTAAAACTTCAAACGAACAGAAATTACTTCGTATATGAAAGGGGCTTTTCCTCCTCAACGCCTCGCTCTTTACGCTAAAGTTTGACTCTTTCTCTTAACTTTATTTTTAAAAGAGTAAGAAACTTTAGCGTAAAGAGCGGGGCGATGAAGAGGAAAAGCCCCTTTCATATACGGAGTAATTTCTGTTCGTTTTAAGTTTTAATGTTGCTCCTTACTTTCATTTAAAAAAACTTGTTTTTTATTTAATTTCTGGACGTTTTTGAATTAATGCATGTTTTGATCTTGGTTCTCCGCACATAAATAATTAAAACAAAATTTGTATATTAATTAATTGCAATTAATCGGAAGATTTTGAGAAAAAAGGAGCGAGGGAGGAGGCGTAGTCACTCTTAAGTTTTTGATTACTTAAAAAAGCAACTAGAACTTTTAATTTTTTACAAACGTTTTCATTGGTAAAAAATATACGTAATTTACGAATTAACTTACATAACGAACTTCTATATTCGTATATTTTTATTGCATATATGAGGGGGCTCAACCCTCGTCGATGCCTCGCTCTTTACACTAAAGCCTAGATTTTGTCCCAATTCCTTAAGAATGACCTTTGGGTCACAAAGGCCGTAAAATAAATAGTTGAAATTACTAAAAATACTTTAGCGTAAAGAGTGAAGTATAACGAGGAGGTAAACCCCTCATATGCGTAATAATCGCTTTTCGTTTTAATTTTCAATTCTCCTTGCTTTCAATGGAAAAAGAATTTCATGTTTATTTTTTCATTGTTTTTTTTTATACTAATGCTAGAAAATTTTGCGCCCTTTTAATTGAATTTCTCTTCCCTCATGGCATATTCCTTCAAGGAAAGATCCACTCACATAGCCCCCTCCCCTTAACCCCCCCCCAAAAAAAAACAACGAAAAAAATCCCCCCGAAAACGTCTGTACACTTCCCAGTAACCATTACTGTATGTAAACAATGATTTGTAACAGGGTTTGTAACTTGCAGCCCCTCCCCCGGGGACTGTGGGGGAGTATGTCATCCTTAAAGACATAGTTATTAGGTTTTTCGTCTATGGTGAATAACATGGTTATCTCAGAATTTTGATCCGCTGACTTTTGGGAAAAAAAGAGCGTGAGAGGGGGCCTAGGTGCCCTCCAATTTTTTTTTGTCACTTAAAAAGAGCACTAGAACTTTGAATTTACGTTAGAATGAGCCCTCTTGAGACATTCTAGGACTAATCAGTCGATACAATCACCCCTGGGGAAAAAAACAAAAAAAACAAAACAAACAAATAAACAAATAAATACGCATCCGTGATCTGTCTTCAGGCAAGAAATGCAAAACTTCTACAATAAGGTTCTCTGATACGTTGAATCTGATGGTGTGATTTTTGTTAAGATTATATGACTTTTAGGGGGTGTTTTCCCCTATTTTCTAAAATGAGGCAAATTTTCTCAGGCTCGTAAATTTTGATAAGTAAAACCGATCTTAATGAAACTTATATATTTAAAATCAGCATTAAATTCCAATTCTTTTGATGTAACTATTGATAGCAAAATTCCATGTTTTAGAGTTTCGGTTACTATTGAGCCGGGTCGCTCCTTACTACAGTTCGTTTCCACGAACTGTTTGATAAAAATAAGTAATTTACGAATTAACTTACGTAGCGAAGTTCTGTATTTCTGGATTTTTTTTTCAAGTGTATGGAGAGGGAGGGGGTTCGCCCCCTCGTCAATACCTCGCTCTTTACACTGTAGCTTGAAATTTCGTCCCAATTTTTTTAAGAATTGACTCCCGAATCACAAAGAACACAGAATAAATAGTTGAAATTACTAAGAATACTTTAGCGTAAAGAGCAGAGTTTTTTCGTGGAGACAAAGCCTCTTATATACGTAATTGTTGCTGTTTGTTTTAAGTTTTAATGCTGCTCCTTACTTACTCCAACTTTTTTATTTATTTTCTTATTGTTTTTGTTTTAAATAATACTAGAAAATCCTGCACCCCTTTCATAGACATTATCTTCACTCATTGTAAATTCCTCCATGGAAAGACCCTCCCATGTAATTCCTTCCCCTAACCAGTCCCCCCATACCAAAAAAGTCCCCCTGAAAATGTCTGTACACTTCCCAATAACCATTACTATATGTAAACAATGGTCAAAGTTTGTAACGCATAGCCCCTCCCCCGGGGACTGTGGGGGATTAAGTTATCTCCAAAGACATAGTTATTAGATTTTTTTACTATATTGAACAAAATGGCTATCCCAAAATTTTGATCCATAGAACTTATAATTTCCATTAGAATGAGCCCTCTCTTGATATTCTAAGACCAATGGGTCGAAACGATCAACCCTGGGGAAAAAACAAACAAGCAAATAAAAACGCATGCATGATATGTCTTCTGGCAAAAAAAAAATACAAAAGTCCACATTTTTGTAGCTAGGAGCTTTAAACTTCTACAGTATTATTTTCTGATACGTTGAATCTGATGGTGTGATTTTCGTAAAGATTTTATGACTCTTAGGGGGCAATTTCTCCTATTTTCTGAAACAATATAAATTTTCTTATGCTCGTGACTTTTGATGGGTAAGACTAAAATTGATGAAACTTATATATTTAAAATCAACATTAAAGTGCGATTGTTTTGATGTAATATTACTGGTATCAATTTCTGTTTTGTAGAATTTCGGTTACTATTGAGCCGCATAGCTCCTTACTACAGTTCGTTACCACGAACTGTTTGGTATAGGAATTCTTATTTAAGGTTTTATTCTATTTTTGTGTTTTTTTTTGTACATAACGCAGAAATAGAATAAGGTCTTTTAGCCACTGAACTTTTCATGAATACTGCCCAATTAAATATTAAAAAAGTATTGACAAAAAAATAATGAAAAAAGTAAAGGTTTTTTCTTGTGAAAATCAGGGTATGGGGGAATTGAAGTCCCACAGGGGGAGGGATAGACTTTCAATGGAGTTAATTACGCCAGACACTTTTTGCCTAAACTCGCGTCACACACCAAAGCTTGATCCCCCGGCATTATTCGCATAATAGACAAAAAGACAAATGAATCAAAAACAACAAAATCAAATAATTAAATAATAAAATAAAATAATAAAATAAGTACAAAAATTTCACACGTAACATGAAACAATTGCTGCTTTAAAATCATACGCCATAGGGTCTCTTAATTTGTTTATTGCATTGCACTAATCATCTGCTAATGGAAGTATTAGGGTAAGTTATGACGTATCCCTTAGTTGCCCAAGGATTTGCCCAAGGTGTTTCCAGCAAATAAAAAGGGTTAGAAATAAGATTAGAATATTGAAAGCAACAATGACGACAGTGGTAAAGTATGATTAAGATATATGGATGCTTCCAAAGACAATTTAAGATGTGTTAGACATTTTCCAGAGGAATATTCTAAGGATTCTTTTGATTACCTGTTTTACTTACAGTGTTTCAAACAGCAGGTTGCATGAACAATATGGTTCTACCCCGCATTCGAGAAAGTAATATTTTGTTGACGTTTTGTTGATGACGTTTTGACAATTAAAAACACTCATATATTTTTAATAAAGCAAAAACAACACTCTTGAATTGAGAAGGCTTAAGGGACGTTAAATCAACTTCTGTTGGCGTTATTTCTGCTAGGTTTAAATTTGACTTGATTTCCAGTTGCAATTTTGATTTAGATGTAATTTATTCTTTGATACTTTCTTTAAGTCCAAATTCATTTATCACTTTGCTCAGTCATATTGATAAACGACTAGATTTCTTTTGACCTGGGATTTAGTGTTCTCCATCGAAAATACCATATTTCTAATTGGGGCGCTGTCTATTTGCTCATGTGGCTGCAATTAAAATTCGTTCAGACGAATAGTGTAGTTTTAGTGTTTACGTCACAATTATCTCCATCATTTGGTTCTACCGAGGCATATATTACTACGATCGATCCCCAGCACTTTTTTTAAATGAGGAGCTAAAACTCTATTATTAATATCTTCCAAACCTAAACATAACTTAGCAGCTTCCATATTCATCACGACCCAATTCCTTAACGATGCCACTCATTATTTCCACCTTCTTTCATGTATCCTATTTCTTAGATACAACTTTCTAAAACTACAAATAGAATTTTCCTTCGCTTTGTTTAGTTCCAAGAAAATGATAATATATTGGCTGAAATATTTGATATGATATATTTCTTCCTTTTGATATGAATATATTTCTTGATAATGAAAAATCTTTTAAGTTTGAAGTGTAAAAGTCAAGTCTTCAGCTTTTGAATTCGTCAGTTATAATGTCAATAAAATAGTTGTTTCTAACGTTGTAACATTCTAAGCAATGTTAATTCAGGTTATTGAAAATATTATGGCATAAAAAAAGTAATGGTCCTAGAGTCCCTTTTCTGGATTGGTCTTTGAAAAACTAAGGTTTAATAGAGAAAGACTTTAATATCAACAATAATAATTGCAATATTAAATTGGTATAAAGCACCTCATTTCAAAAACGATTCTTTTCTGTCATTATTCTTTATTTCTATTATTACATCCGCACAAATAACAGTTCAAATCCAATCCTTCTTCTACAGGTGATTCCACTTCTGAACTATCTCCTTTCCCTGTTTTTTCTTTTTGTTGTTTCTTTTGTTTATTTTTCTTTTGTTTCTTTTTTTGTTTTTTTTCTCTTTTTCCTTCTTTCGAATCTGCGCCCTCATATTCTTCTTCTACTTCTTCTTCTTCCTCTTCAGAACTATCTCCATGACCTTTTTTTTGCTTCCTATTTTTCTTTTTTTGTTTTCTTTCTGTCCTCCCTTTATATGCTTCTTCACCCTCCAACTCTTCCTCTTCTAATGATTCTACTTCAGAACTTTCTCCTTTCATTTTTTTGATTTCCTTTTCTTGTTTCTTTCCCCTTCTCTCTTCTTTTGGATCTGCACCCTCTGATCCTTCTCTTGCTGATAGTTCCACTTCAGAATTATATTTGACTGGTGGTTCTAGTTTCGAAGCTTCTCTTTTCCACCTGTAACCATTGCTATAAGGGTTGTATGATGGTTTGCCATATTTAAATGAAGGCTGTTGGCTAGAATAGCCATAAAATTGGTGGTACTTTGTTTCAGCATCTAGTAGTACTACTTCGGTCACTATGACAGCAACGCCAACAGCAAAAAGAAAGATCTAAGAAAAAGCTAACATTATTCTAGTAGAATTCTTTAATATGGCTTTTTTGTGAGATAATAATTTATATTTTCGATAAAACATATAATTATGTTTTCATTATATTAATGATGATGTTATCAAGCTATATTAATGATATTATCAAATCATATTAATAATGTAACATCATTTTATATAAACGATGTTATCTTTTAGTGGACATCATTTAAGATTCTGGCTAAATAGTACTTTGTTATGCAAATATTATAGAGCGTCTCTTTTTCTTGATTTTGTTTTGAAATTAACCAGTTTTTGAATTTAACAGAGCATGAGAAAACTATAGCAAAAAACAGTAAGTAAGATCGTGGGGTGGGTGAATTTTATGTGTTTTGTGGGGTTTGAGCATATCGAAAGGATAAAGCTCAATTTATTACTCTGGAGGTTGATTTGTTTTCTAAAAAAAATTTGCAAGCCATTGTCAACAATAACGTTCTTGATGAACATGTAAATATTATTTTCAATATATTTTCTTCCTGACCAAAAAGTATAGAGTGTTTTACACTTTTGTTAGTGTTTTTAATAAAGAAAAAAATTTAAGAAAATTTTATTATTTGACTAGTGAATTGCTGAGAACTGGTAATATAAGTGTTGCAGGAATTGTTTTGTGTTGTTTAAAACTTTCTTTGGGGTATGATAATACTTATTTTATAATAATTTCATCCTTAACAAAAAAAAAATAAGGCATTCAATGATGATTGGATTTCAAAAACAAGAAAAATATTTAAGGTTATTTTGTTATTTAACCGGTGAATTAGATATTTCCAGGGTCTCTAATCTTCCCCTATTAGTAACTTCATTATGGATGCATAAAAATAAAAGTTGATGAAAAATTTTTGGAAGAAGTTAATAGATTGGAGGATGGATCAACTACTAATAAATCTGAAGAAGTGGCTGATATTTTCAATACTTATTTTGTAATTATAAGAGAGAAAATTGTTTCCTCTGTAATGAACCAGTTTTATTCACGCGTTGATAAACATTTTTCTTCGTACCTTCAATCTTTTCAAATAAATTTAATTTCTCTTGCGCCTATCTCTCAGTATGAAATAACGAAAACAGTTTTTGATGTAAATCCTTGTAATTCAGCAGGAACAGATGGGTTTACTTCTATAATTGTTAAGGAAATGTTGTCTGCATTAGTTTTTAATTAGGCTTACAGCATATAAATAATTTTTCATTGAAACGAGTTTTTCCATCTGATTTTAAAAAAGCGAAAATAATTAGACTTAACAAAGGTAACTCTCGTGAAAAATCATCCAACTACAACTCTATTTTGATTTTATCAGTTTCTTCAAAAATATTTGAGAAAGCGATTAATAAAAGGTTATGTGATTTTCATAAATCGTCTAATTTCTTCACAAATTCCCAATCTGGGTGTTATGGTTTAACACGAAGTTTGAAACATTATTTGCCCTACTCTAATTTAATATAATATAAATTAATTTCGTGTGCTTTTTCTTTTCTCAATAGTATTTTTTGGGTTAAAAATAAACGATGAACATGATGAATGCAAAACATGAGCGGTGGTCTGTACTGTGTTTGTAAATATTTATAGCTATCAATGTAGTTTTACTTCATCTATTCTACTGATCTGTTAGTCTATTTTATTATACTAATTTTATGGCACTTGGTATTAATCAAGTGACATATAGCGATTGCAAATTCTGTCGGTCTGTCTGTTCCGCTTTTGTTTGTATAGGCACTTCCAGATAATCTAGGACGATGAAATATGGCATGCGTATCAGGGACCAGACGCAATTCAATTATAAATAGTCGTTTTCCCCGATTCTTCCATCTGGGGGGGGGGGGGTGTCGGTTATTTTGGAAAAATTAGAAAAAATGAGGTGTTTTTAACTTACGAACAGGGGATCAGATTTTAATGAAATTTGACAGTTAAATGGATATCGAGTGTCAGAGCTGTCATTTTAAATCCCAAAAAGATCCGATGACATTGGGAAGAGTTGGAGGGGGGAACCTAAAATCTTGGAAAACGCTTAGAGTGGAGGGACCAGGATGAAACTTGGTAGAAAAAATAAACACGAGTCCTAGATACGAGATTGACATAAATGGAACGAATCCCTCTTTTTGGGAGAGTTGAGGGGAGGGTTAATTATGAAAAATTAGAAAAACGAGGTATTTTTAACTTGCTAAGAAGTGATGGATCTTAATGAAATTTCCTATTTAGAAGGACTCGTAGCTCAGACGTCTTATTTTAAATTCCGACCAGATCCAGTGTCATTGGGGGGAGTGGGGGGCTGGAAATCTTAGAAAACACTTAGAGTGGAGAAATCAGGATGGAACTTGATGGGAAGAATAATCACGAGTTCAAGAACGTGACTGACATAACCGGACCAGATCAACTCTCTTTGGGGGAGTTGGGGGGGGGGGGATAATTTGGAAAAATTAGAAAAATGAGGAATTTGTAACTTACGAATGGGTGATCACATCTTAATGGAATTGGATATTTAGAAGGATCTTGTGCTTCAGAGCTCTTATTTTAAATCCCAACCAGATCTGATGACATTAGGGGGAGTTGTAGGGGGAAACTGGAAATCTTGGAAAACATGAAAATTGAGGATCTTTATCTTACAAATGGGTGATCGGATCTTAATTAAACTTGATATATTTATTTATTTATTTTCATTATTCCCTCAAAAAAATGAGGAGTACGCCACAATATAATATAAAGAAAAGACAAATGATAACACTTACAATCAAAACCTATCAAATATTGATCAAACACTTAAAAAGACAAGGAAAAAAGATACAAAAACACTTGCTAAATAGTTTAGCCTATAAATTATCAAGAGCCAGAACTGTTACAAAAAAACGGAAATAAATTGTGGCCTAAAAGGTTAATTTTCGCCTTATCTTCAAATATTTTATATTTTTTCTTTATACAGACTACAGGATCCTTCACTTTAAGCCTTAAAACAATCTCAGTGTTACTAAAAGAAAGGGGGAAACCAAGTTAAAATTTACAAAATTTAAAATAAGAAACTTTGTTGGGCGAAAGATCAGAAGGTCTGAAATTACGGAAGAGGAGGGATGGGAACAATACGTGAGGCAGAGCAACGGCGCTATACATACGACCAAGGACGTAACGACGGTAAAGACCCCAAAATCGAATTAAAAGACCAAATGCCTTGCGTACTTTCATCTGAAAATGCTGAACCATGACTGGTTTAAAATCTCTTGTCGAAGCAGCATAAGGTAATCCCAAATAAGTGACTACTGGCGACGACTGAAAAATAACACCATTGCCGCAATCGAGAGTCGCCAACAATTTACAACAAAAAATTGACTTAAACAATTAATTAAAATATTAAAATTAGAAACAAGACTAGACTTGAACCGGCTTAGAGGGATAATGTCATCAGCATATGCAATGTAAGACAGATTTCGAGATAATGAAACAAAAGAGCAGGAAAGAAAATTAAGGGCAGTAGCTAAACATGAATTGAATATATAAGGAGAAATAATTCCTCCTTGTCTAATTCCTCTACCCACTTGAATAAATTTGGACTGAGATGAAGAGGAACTCAGACAAATGCGGATCTTTAATCCAGAATACCAAGAGCAAAGGACTCGAATGACAGCTAAGGGGCAATCGAGCATGGATTAAAGCGAGCAGTGCCGATGCATGAGAAATGTTATCAAATGCCTCTTTGATATCAATTAAAAGGGCGTATAGCGGTTGACCATAGATTCTCGCTTCTTCAATAACTTTGCTGAAAGATGCATGGACGTGGTCACATCCCAAACTTCTCTTCAAAACAATTTGATTAGAACCAGTGTCAAGAATTTCAAGAAGATCCTTCAAACACAACTCAAACACTTTCCCAATCATAGAACCCCTAGTAATTGGCCTCCAGGAACTACAAGATGACAAGTCTTTTTTCCCGCTCTTAGGAATAGGCGTTACTATGCCAATATAGAATGACGATGGTACTAAACCAGTAATAAGTAAAAGGTTGAAAAATGCCAGTAGAGTAATTAGAAAACGAGAAGAAGAAAGTTTGAGGTGATTAGCAAATACGCCATCATGATCCTTAGCCGACTGCGCCTTTAACGTTTTGATTGCTCCACGTAACATATCCTAAGAAATCTTGGAATCAGTTGAAAAATTCTTCAACCTTTTGTCTAATTGCAACACAACAGTGTTAGAATCGTGCGAAGTCGACAACTTAGAAAAGTAATTTTCCCACTCTTTTAACGATGGTGTGGAATTAGTACCAGGCATGTTAGTCCGCCTAGTGCCTCGGAGAACGTTTCAAAGGAGATTCTTGTCCTTGTCGATATCAATGTTGGAAGAAGTTTCTTCTATGACCAGGTTATTATGACGACGGAGCTCCGCTTGGAATTTGGCCTTTCTCTTTTTCATTAGCAAAAAAGCTGAATGCGAGTCTTTAGGCTTACCAAGCGCCCGCCATTCCCAATACGCTTGTTTTGCCGCCTTATTAGAATTTACCAAAAAAGGATTGAGGCTCCAAAAAGGTTTCTGTGCGCACAGTCTTATCATATTAGTAGGAAAAACTGCTGCAGCACCATACTTTAAGCAATGGATTAATTCAAAATAAAGACAATTAATAGTCAAAGAAGGGTTACTGTCCATTGAATTCAAACAATCAGGAATAAAAACTTTATCAATTAAAGTCCCAACTCCTTCTTGGTAAAGCGGTTTAAAATTTAGATTCCAATCAACCCGATCAAAAAATTTAGGGAGCTTATTATCAGAAAAACGAACTGGGGAAGGACGAGAAGCAAATCTTATGTCTTAGATGCTCCATTCTCAATTCGAATCGAATCTGGGGACAAAGGGGGCTGGAGGGGGAAAACTGAAATCTTGGAAGCTAGAAATCTTGGAAAACGCTTAGAGTGGAGAGATCGGGATAAAACTTGATGGGAACAACAAGCACAGGTTTGAGATACGCGATTGACATAATAGGAACAGATCCGCTTTCTTTGGGGGAGTTGGGAAGATTTCCAGTGCTTTGGCGAGTTCGGTGTTTTTGGACGTGCTAGGATGATGAGAATTGGTAGGCGTGCCAGGTACCTTCACAAATTGGCTTGATAACAGTCCTTCTCCCGATTCGACCATCTGGGGGCCTAGAGGGAGAAAAAAAATTTAAAGAAATGAGGTATTTTTGACTTACGAACGGGTGATCGTATCTTAATGAAATTTGATATTTAGAAGAACCTTGTGTCTCAGAGCTCTTATTCTAAATCCCGACCGTATCCGGTGATATAGGAAGAGTTTGAGGAAGAAACGGAAAATCTTGGAAAGCACTTTGAGAGAAGAAATTGAGATGAAACTTGTAGGGAAGAATAAGTGCAAGTCCTAGATAAGTGATTGACATAACTGGACTGAACCCACTCTTTCTGGGGGAGTGGGGGGGGGCATTGATTCAAAATAATTAGAAAAGTTGGGGTATTTTTAACTTCAGAATGGGTAAATATATATTAATGAAATTTTATGTTTAGAAGGAATCCATTTCTCAGAGCTCTTATTTTAAATCCCGACCAGATCTGGTAACATTGGGGGGAATTGGAGGGGGAAACTAGAAATCTTGGAAACGCTTAGAGCGGAGAGATCTGGATGAAATTTGGTGGGTAGAATAAGCAAATGTTGTAGATACATGATTGATGTAACTGGACTGGATCAGCTCTCTTTGGGGAAGTTAGGGGGTCCAGTGCTTTGGCGAGTTCGGTGCTTCTGGACGTGCTAGGAGGACGAAAATTGGTAGGCATGTCAGGGACCTGCAAAGAGTTACTTGATAAAGCCCTTTTCCCCGATTCAACCATCAAGGGGGCTGAAGGGAGAAGAAAAATTATAAAAAATTAGGCATTTTTACTCCCGAGTAAATTTTGATATTTAGAAGGACCTCCTGTCTCAGAGCTCTTATTTTTAATCCCAACCAGCAGTAAGCCACTGATTTTCCTTTTAAATCATTCTATTGATTCTCAGAATTTTGCTAGAGTTCATACTATATTCGCTCTTGACTCTTGGCTCTTCCGATCTCGTCACAGGTGCCTTATGAGCTCTTAGCCCTTTTTCTTTGTTATATTCGCTTATTTGTGCTTGCTATTGTAGAGTTACGTGTACTTTTGTTTTGCTTTGTTTATTAATTTTTCTCTGTACTCCACTGTTTATACTTTTGTATGTTTTGGGTTATAAATATTATTATTATTATATACTTTCAGTTTCTCCATAATTTACTTTTGTGGTCAATTCTTTTCAGACTTAATCACGACATTAAGAAATTACCACCATAATACCTTAATCAATGTTTGTTCTTCCAATCACAAGATTTACATAATTATAGCACTTGACTGTCTATATTGACAAGTATTGTGCTGAGAATTCTAAATTTGCTCTGTTTGTGTCGATAGCGCAGAACTGGGATGCTCCCGAGGATCTTATTGATAAAATTACTTCTATCCAATTAAAAAAAAAGGATCTTAAATTTAACTTAGTTCAACATTATCTTTGATTTAGCGTCTGTTTAATAAGATAATATTATTAGCATGCTTTGTTGCTCTGGTCAATCGTAGGGCTCTCGGCTATCTTCTACTGTTATTATACACTTAATAACGTTGAAGTTTGATTTTTTTATGAATTTTGGGCTAGCTGCTATTTTCATATTACTGTTATGGTATTTTATCTTTGCTGTCGGTTTTATCTTTGTACCATAGTAGTATTTGTTATGTTATTGTTGTCTAGGCCTAGTTTTTCAAGATTTTCTCAGCATGGGCCTGTGTCACATATATACATGTATATTTGAATAATAAAAATAGTGAACTTGATTGAACGAACTTGAATAATGATTAGAACCTCAGAAAAAGAGTAACAACAGCAGTCAAATATGGGCCGTTGTATATGTATCAAAGCTGTAAATTAAGGAATTCTGAGGTTACTGTTAATGAGTTTGGTGTCTAGAAATTATATTTTAACGGAATATCTTTGGAATTGGACTTTATCTTGAATAGTCCTAATTTTCGTCAGGTATAGCCAATGAAAATGCCAAATATGCCATTTTTCTGATTTATCTGCTTTTTCTCCTATCCGGGGAACAAATAGAAATGTCACGATTGACAACACATTCCAAACCGTTTGAATATGTTTGGTTTGGATACGTTTTACGTATCCAAACCAGAAGCCTGAGGACTTTGAATACAAAAAAACACCAAAGGTGGTGATGAGACATTTGACCAGCTGTCTTGTTCCAACAGGTGGCCCATGTGCATGTTTTTTGGGCCTATCCACATCGAGCATATCTATAGTTACGCCACCTGCTCCTTCACTATCTCTAAATCTGGTGGAAAACGACATTATCAAAAGACTTTTGGAAATATTCTATTCAAAGCGTTTGCCCGGTCGCTTATGGCCACTTTAGAATCTACAACCCTAGCAGCACTCGGTCAGACTTGATATAAGTCTAACAGTGGATGCGATGGGTAAAACACATTTAAAAACATCTGTGGAAGGGATGAAAACGACTTTTAGCCTTTACCGTTTGATTACCAATTTTCGCAACAATTGTTTGTTTTTTCCCCAGGGGTGATCGTATCGACCCAGTGGTCTTAAAGTGTCGCAAGAGGAATCATTCTAACGAAAATTAAATTTTCTACTGTCCTTTTCAAGTGATTATATGAAAAAAACTAGTTTTTTTAACTGAAAGTAAGGAGCGACATTAAAACTTAAAATGAACAGAAATTACTCCGTATATGAAATGGGTTGTCCCCTCCACGATCCCTCGCTCTTTACGCTAAAGCTTTTAATTGTTTTAAAAAGCAGAATTGTGGCAAAGAGTCAAACTTTAGCGTAAAGAGCGAGGGATTGCGGAGGGGACAACCCATTTCATATACGGAGTAATTTCTGTTCGTTTTAAGTTTTAATGTCGCTCCTTACTTTCAGTTAAAAAAAACTAGTTTTTTTATATAATTTCTGAACGTTTTTGAATTAATGCATGTTTGATTTTGGCTCTCCACACATAAATTATTAAAATAAAATTTGCATATTAATTCCTTTTTCGGCTATATGGCTTTCTCTTAGTTTTGATCTGACGATTTTGAGAAATAGGGAATGGGGAAGGAGGCCTAGTTGCCATGCAATTTTTTCGGTTACATAAAAAGGCAACTATAAATTTTAATTTTTAACGATTTTTTTTATTAGTAAAAAATATACGTAACTTAAGAATTAACTTACGTAACAAACTTTTATATTCTTTAATTTTTATTATGTATATGAGGGGGTTTTTACCTTCATTAATACCTCGTTCTTTACACTAAATCGTAAGTTTTGTCCCAATTCTTTAAGAATAACCCCTGAATCAGAAAGGCCGTAGAATAAATAGTTGAAATTACTAAAAATACTATAGCATAAAGAGCGAGGTATTTATCTCCTCCTAAATACCTCACTCTTTATTCTAAAGTATTTTTGGAACCCCTCATATGTGTAATATCTCTGTTCGTTTTAAGTTTCAATGCTACTCTTTACTTTCAATTGAAAAAACTTTTCCATGTTTCTTTTTTCATTGTTTTTTTTTATAGTAATTTTAGAAAATTCTGCGCCTTTTTCATTGAATTTCTGTTCCTCATGACATATTTCTCCAAGGAAAGATCTTCCCAAATAGCCCCCTCCCATCAACCCCACCCCCAAAACCAAAAAAAAAATCCCCTGAAAACGACTGTATACTTGCCAATAACCATTATTATATGTAAACACTGGTCGAAGTTTGTAACTTGAAGCCCCTCCCCCAGGGACTGTGGGGGAGTAAGTCATTCCCAAAGACATAATTATTATGGTTTTTGACTATGCGGAACAAAATGGCTATCTCAAAATTTTTATCTGTTGACTTTGGAGAAAAATGAGCGTGGGAGGGGGCATAGGTGCCCTCAAATTTTTTTGGTCACTTAAAAAGGGCACTAGAACTTTTCATTTCCGTTAGAATGAGCCCTCTTGCGACATTCTAGGACCACTTGGTCGATACGATGACCCCTGGGAAAAAAAAAAAAAACAAACAAATAAACACGCACCCGTGATTTGTCTTCTGGCAAAAAATACGATTCGACATTTTTGTCGATAGGAGCTTGAAAATTTTGCTATAGGGTTCTCTGATACGCTGAATGCGATGGTGTGATTTTCGTTAAGAATATTTGACTTTTAGGGGGTGTTTTCCCATATTTTCTAAAATAAGGCAAATTTTTCCAGGCTCGTAACTTTTGATGACAAAGACTAAATTTGATGAAACTTATATATTTAAAATCAGCATTAAAATGCGATTCTTTTTTAGAGTTTTGTTTACTATTGAGCCGGGTCGCTCCTTACTACAGTTCGTTACCACGAACTGTTTGACCAAATAAATTGGAGGGTACCTAGGCCTTCTCCCACGCTCATTTTTTTCCCAAGGTCACCGGGTCCAAATTCTTAGATAGCAATTTTGTAGTGAAAAAGCTAATAACTATGTCTTCAGGGACGACTTACTCCCTCCTCAGTCCCTATAAGAGGGGCTGCAAGTTACAAACTGTGACCAGTGTTTACATAAAGTAATGGTTATTGGGAAGTGTAAAGACGTTTTCAGGGAGAGGAGGTTATGCGGAGGGAACAGACCATTGAAGAATTTGTCATGGGGGAAGAGAATTTCCATGAAGATGGCTCAGGATTTTCTAGCATGAAAAAACAATTAAAAAAATAAATATGAAAAAATTTCAACTGAAAGTAAGGAGCAGCATTAAAACCTAAAACAAACAGAAATTATAACACATATGAGGGGCTCACCTCCTTCTAGTACTTCACTCTTTACGCTAAAGTATTTATAGTAATTTCAACTATTTATTCTACGGCCTTTGTGATTCAGGGGTCATTCTTAAAGAATTTGGCTTTAGTGTAAAGACTGATGTATTGAAGAGGTGGCAAACTTCCTCATATACTTAATAAAAAATATACGAATATAGATGTTCTTCCTCCCCTGCTCCTGTTTTTCTAAAAACCGTCCGATAACAACTATGAGAAAGCCATTTAGCCAAAAAAAATTAATATGCAAATTTCGTTTTTAATTATTCATTCGGGGAGAGCCAAAATCAAAACATGCATTAATTAAAAATTGTTCAGAAATTAAATAAAAAAAAAAGTTTTCTTTTACTGAAAGTAAGAAGAGAAAGAAAGTTTAAGAAAGTTTGGCTGTTCCCTCCTATACGCCCCGCTCTTTACGCTAAATTTTTTACTGTTTTAAAAAGTAGATCTGAGAGAAAAAGTCATATTTTAGCGTAAAGTTGAGGAGGGAACAGTCCTTTTCAAATACGGAGTAATTTCTGTTCGTTTAAAGTTTCAATGTCGCTCCTTACTTTCAGTAAAAAAAACTTGTTTTTTTTATTTAAATGCGTAATGTGCCTAGACCAAAAGTATAAGCAAGAATCATCATTTGTCTATTTTTGTCAAGTGAGGAGAAACATTTTCCTCAGAATGTTAGACTTCTATAAAACTTCAAAATAAAGCACATTGATATAAACTTAAACATTTTGTAGAAAAATCAAGGGTAATTTGAATAAAAACGAACGTATTATCATTTTTGGCGTCAATTTAATAGGTAACGAAAATTTTTGATCTGAAAGGTCAAAATTTTGATTCTACACGAATTTGATTGATTTTTACATTTTAATTTTGAATCTCGATCCATATCATAAAATATTTAATTGATAAAAAGATGGTCTCACAAAGAAAATAGAAGACAATAGGTATTAATTGCTTACATATTTCATTGTTGACTCTCAGTATGAAGTTATCGCTGCAAAGATTAAAACCCACTGATGCATCCTATAAAAATTCAGCTTTAAATACATGTACAACATCTTAGAATTACATTACTAATATTGGTAGATGAGTTTATGGGTGGGGTTTTTGACAAAAGAAAAACCCTAGTCAGTGGATTAATTAATCAACTTGAAATAACGATAAATCACTACATGAAAATAAAAGCGATGTCAGTGACTTGGCAAATATTTAGGCATATATCAGGCTAATACTAGTATCTCTCTTTGCAACAGTCACTAACTAAGACAGTGAGAAAGGTAATGGGCTAAAGGAAAAGAAAACTGGCAAGAAAGGTAAAAAAAAGAAAGGAAACAGAAATGGTCCAGATAAAACAATTACCTACTTTTAGTTATCTTAACTTCAAAAAGCTCTCCCTGTCACTTTCACTTAAACACTCTCACAAATCGTCTCTTACTGAGATGATTCTAACAGACATCAATAGTGACATTACCATACAAGAATTACATTACTATTTAGAATTCTTTGGGACAGGAGACAGAAAGATATCCAACTCCTCTAAAATAGTATAAATATTTCATTTATTTGTGCACAACAAGGTTAATACTGTAGAAACTTCATATTTTATTATTTGGCACAAAATGATATAAAACATAAATAAATTAATCAATCAAATTAATACTAAAAGAAAAACTATTACAAACGTGAAACAGTTATTAAGCCCAAGAGGGTTTCCTTGTAATTGGCCTATACGGCCCATGGTAATGGGCAAATAAACCTCAAGTAAAGGTTAGTGACCCAAGAATAAATCAGTTCTTTCAATTTACGAATAAAACAAGTTCTATTAGTAAGATCCAACAACTAAATTTCTATTTACTTCTGCGATACACTTTTAATGTTAGAAGGACAACCAGCTTTCCCTCAATATTTAGAACACTTATTTAGTATTTAATGGTAAAAATACAAAACCGCAAAACAACAATGATTGAGACCTAAAAAGTTTAAATAGATTGGTATGGAGGAAGAGCGAACGTTGCTGTTTTGGCCTCAAATGGGTTGGTGTTGTGGAGAGTTGTTAGTACTAATAATAGTATTATCTTTGTTACAGGTCAGTATGGTCTAGGCCTCCTCTTTGCTTGTAAGCACATATTAATTAGAATATCTATTGTTGAAAAAAGTTAATAATCTCATATTGAAGGCAAAATCGAGATAATTTTAGATAGTAAAACGCCATCTATGCTAGGTTTAAAAAGGTCAATATTGAGATCCCCTTAAATAAGGGGAGCGGCCAAAATATATACTCTCTATAGATTTAATCTCTGACAAAAGTTTTAACAATATTAGTTTTACGGTTTTTATTTTTTCCATCAAATGTTAAGTCAGTTGTATAAACACGGAGGTAAAGGTAACGGTCTTGCTAATGTCAAAAGCGTTTTTCTGAAAGTAAATGGAGATCCGGCTGTTGGATTGTACTAATATAACTAGCTTCATTCTTAAATTGAAAGTGCTGATTTACTGCTGGGTCACTCACCTGTGTTTGAGGTTTATTTGTTGTATCATTGTGTGCCAAATAATAAACCTTGCGAGTTTCTACACTAGTGGCTATGTCGTGTACAAATAAACTAGATGTTTATGTTATTTTGTGCGAGGCAGTTATCTTTTTTCTCCTATCCCAAAGAACTATAATTGGTAATAGGAGGGGTATTTTTTTATTAGCTAAGTTCCATTATTTATGTCTGTTAGAATAGTCTAGGTAAGAGACGGTTTGTGAAAATGAATAAGTGAATTTGACAGGAAAAATTTTTGAAACTAAAAAAAATAAATAAAAATAAATGCAGGTAATCAGGTAATCAATAAAGCTGGTAATCGTTTTATATATAACCTCTAATTCCGCTCTTTTTTCTTACTATTTTCTTAACCGATCTTTTATTTTTCGCAAA
This sequence comes from Artemia franciscana, assembly GCF_032884065.1. NCBI lineage: Eukaryota > Metazoa > Arthropoda > Branchiopoda > Anostraca > Artemiidae > Artemia > Artemia franciscana. The sequence continues at coordinate 38,337,393 of NC_088868.1, forward strand.
TGTTCTACATTATAGAAAATTATTATATTCTATATAAAATTCTGTATTCTACGTTATAATTAAATTTTTTTTTAAGCTTTTATTTTTTTAAGTTATATTTTTCTTAAACCAGTTTTTCTTCCTTAAGCCTTTTCTTTCTTTCTTTTTCTTACTTTCGATTTTTTCTCTTTTGTTTTTTCCTTTCTCGCTGTAAGAGTCTGTGATTTTACCAAAGAGATATACTAATGTCAGGCTAATGAATGCCTAAATTCTTCGTTAAGTCAGTAAAAACTTCTATTTTACTATGTAGGGGATTTTTTATCGTCTCAAATTGAATAATTTACACACTGAGTGGTTTTTTTTTCGTCCAAACCACATCTATCGGCTGATCTTCCCGGATTTAGCTATGTAATTTTTAAGATGTTTTACTTATATATAAAGCTGATTTTTATAGGATGCTTTAGTTGGGTTTTAATTTTTGCAGGAATCATTTACATGCTGAGAGTTCACAATGAAATACGTAAGTATTTATTAACTATTGATTTCCACAGTCTTTGTGACACAACTTATTCAGCACCTAAACCTTTCATTTCATGGATTATTTGTCAAAATTGGCAATTAAAACTCGACAGAATTCGGAGAGAAGCAAAACTTTGACCTTTCAAATCGAATATTTCCGTTACATATTAAATTTACACCTTTAAAGGTATAATATGTTCTTCTTTTCTAATTACACATCATTGTTCTAATAGTTAAATTTAAAGCAAGCTTAAATTTATATTAGTATGCTATACTTTAAAGTTTAAATAAATTTACTGTTCTGAAAATTATTTTCTTCTCACTTGACAAAAATAGACTTACGGTAATTGTTTTAATAGGCTCACTTTGAATTTATGTATCTAGACATCAATATTAGTATAAATAGTTAAGTAAAAAAAAAATGTGATGCAAGTCACTAGTCCAGCTATAAGCTTGCCATTTTATAAGTGAACCAATAAAAGTAAAAAATTGTGATTTTCTTTTCATAAAAAAAATTAATGCTTGCATTCACTTTAGGTTCGCTTGATTATTCAGAGGCAGTGTAATAGCACTGCCCACGTAAAGAGTGATTTGAGCATAACGTTTGATTTTTTTTTCACCAGGGAACTTCAAATTGAAACGGCTGCCGTAAAAACTTCAAAAGGAGCTCTTGCCATTAGACATTAAAGTTTATAGTGTGGTTCTTACAAGTCAAAAACTATCGGAGGGCGACAAGCCCTGATTCTTTCCCTCGTCCCCTTTACCACAAATATATCTGATTAAAATGTTAAGAAATTCATTTTCTTCGAAATATTGAAAAAAGGGGATTTGTTTAACCTCTACTGCTTAGAAACACTAAAGGCATTCAGGTGGTTCCTTATGGGAATGTTGAGTGAAGTGACGAACGAAATCATAGCGTGCTATTTACAAACGGGTTGCCAAGAGGGTGTGGTTCAGGGATGTTTGAGCAGCCTATAATAATTTGAAACTTGCAGAAAATAATAAGGGAGATGATCAGTTGACCAAAAAGTCAGTATTTACACGCTACCATTACTATTGCTACAACGACCACTACTACTGCTAGTAAAACCACTGCTATTAATAGAACTACTACTGTCACTGTTACCTCTAAAACTACTTTTTTCTGTAGTGAGTAAAACCAAGTTGAGGATTTTAAATTAAAATCTTAGGAAATGCTACCGTATTAAGATGAAAATCCAGAAACAGCATGTAGAGGGTGTCAAATTTGTCCTCGTTTTTCTAAACTCTTGTGCAACTTAATTCCAGTAATCGATTTTTAAGTAAATTACAAACATGAGATAATATCATGGGGTAAACCACAAGCTAGAGTCTTTACAAGTCGAACCTTGTTGGAATTATTTATTTTTAAATTCATGATATAAATACCTGTCAATATAATTCACAAGAAAAGAACTCCGTTTTGTTGGTGCAAAAAAAAAGTCGTAGGTCAAAACCATTAAAGCCGGATTTAATGCTTTTACTTCTTTTCGTAAAACTCGATGCACATAATTTTTTTTTTTTGAAAATACCGTTAAATATTTCCCAAGTAATGTGACGGTTAACACAATCAACTGTTCTTTATATATTGATGGTATATAAAACCTTGTTGTGAACCATGGAGGCATAGTTACTTAACCATGGATAAAATATAATCCTCATCTCAGAATTTTGAACGGACGCATTAGAGGAATAAATGGTGGTTGGGAGGGAGAGGCTGTTCGCCCTTCAAGGATTTTGATTCATACAAATTGAACTATAACTTTCGATTTATAATTGAATGATGCTCCTTCCAAACTTATACGACCATCTCTTCCATAAGAACCATATATTTTAACAATGGTAACTCACATAGCTTACAGTTTGGACCCTGGGGGCTTGGTGCGGGGGTTGTCAATCACGAAGGTATTTTTTTTTTTTTTTTTTTTTTTTTTTTTTTTTTTTTTTTTTTTTTTTTTTTTTTTTTTTTAGTGTTATACTGGGCAAATTGTTATGTCAAAATGTTGATCGTATGCATTCGGAGAAAAAAAGTATGGGGATACTGTCGGCCCAATTCTCACTTTCGACTCTTAAAAAACATCACTAGAACTTTCAATTTGCAATCGACAAAGCCCTCTTCAAAGTCTAAGCGAATACCCCTTCCAGATGAAATGTGTCTAGAAGAGATTGCAATACAAACATCATTAAAGCCTCATTTTTTTCTAGTTGTTTTTCTTTAGTTAAGACTTAAACAGAGAGCCATGAGTAGGTTTAGAGTTACATTCTTGATAAATTCTAATTACTGCAGCTTTAACTTATCTTATTTTTTCACCAATAGGGATTTTTATGGTAGTCATTTGGGGTAACCTGATAAGATGTGATTATAAGGCAACCCTGCCCCTCCTAGGCCCCTTTTCACTGCCATCCCTCCAAAAATATCCCATGAAAATTTCATCATAGCCGTTTTGTCCAATATAGCTGAAAAGTACGATAAACGTTGGAAATTCCAACTGAAGGGGGTGACTTCAACCCCCTGTGCAAGATTCAACCCCCTTATTCCCTGTGCAAGATATTCCACTCATTTGGACTTATACTCACTTGGAATATCTTACATAGGGAATAAGTATGATCACCCGGATGTAGGATACAAACAAGCATATAACAAAATTTTGATATAGGGTGTAAGCAGGATAACCCCTAAAACGCCTAAGTATAACAAGGAAATTAAACACAAGCTAATTATCTCATATAACCTTATTTTTCTATCTTTTTTAAATAAGTTAAAAAAAAAGAGAACGAAAATGCCTCAAGAGCAAAAAGAATAGTTACAAGCACATAAATTTAATTGTAAATAGCTATTGTTCAATTCAGCTGTACAATTCATAGAAATAACAAAAACAGACCTAAGAACACTGGTGAGCTACTTCCGAGATTAAAAAGCTAAGATCTGACATTTCTCAAGAAAATTTAAAACACAACAAACCAAGATAATACCTTTCCTATATGCTCGAAAGAAAAGCTCCTAACAGCGAATAAAAGCAGGTTCGTCTACACGAGTTCACTAAACAAAATAAAATATAGGATAGTAACATTTGAACAAACACAGAACGTAAAACAATATTTGCATTAAATACGAATCTCAACACAAAGGCAGTCCGAAACAGGTGAGTTGTATGAAAAATTGTTCTACATCTCTTTAAACAATGACTGACTAGTCACCAAACTATGTCAACAATTTACTGCAAAAAATAGTGAAAATCTGTAATTTGCTATTCGGGGTATTGTCAGAGCCCTCAAAATTGATAATATACACAAAACAAAATGTGTGCATTACAAAACACAAAATTGTCAATAAATAACATAGAGAATCCTAAGGAATTCCCAAGAATTTCAATCAGTAAACCATCTAATACTACCAATGGGAATGGGATAAAAATTGAAATATAACAATGCTTTCAGTTTCTTGGTTTTAGAAACAGGGCTATGAACTTTTAACTAATGTTGAGTTAAAAGTAAATAACAGTTAACACTCCTAGATTTTTCTTGGTTGTGTATTTCTATATTCACAGTTTTCCTTTCCCAAGAATTTCCTGTTAAACATCCCCAATAATTTTCCCAACAATTCATTTCCGAATATATATATATAATATATATATATATATATATATATATATATATATATATATATATATATATATATATATATATATATAGCTGTTGGGGTGGCGCTTCGCGCCACCCCAACGCCTAGTTGTTGGGGGCGCTTCGCGCCCCCCAAGCCCCCCCGCGCGCGTAATTCGTTACGTGCCATATTAGTTCCGCGCCATCGTAGTTGTGTCCCTATGTCCCACCTGTGAATATAGATATAGATATATATATATATATATATATATATATATATATATATATATATATATATATATATATATATATATATATATATATATATATATATATATATATATATATATATGTGTGTTTTTAACTACGTAAAACTTGCGAATATACAACATTCTTTGCTGTCCCATTGTCTGTGCATATAAATAGATTGTCAGCTTTATTGACTCTTGAACATGCAACATATAATGGTCCATGGGAAAACAATCCGTATTCAGATCTATACCTCATCATTCTAATGATTGCCCTTGAGCTTTGTTGATGGTGATTGCTAATCGACGATTCCCTGTGTCGCCATCGTCATTTATATATCCCTTTGAGCCCCCCGGCGTCCCTGTTGTAGTTGTGTCCCTGTGTCCCGCTCGTCATTTATATTTCATATGTCCCGGTCGTCATTTGTGTCCCGGTGTCCCAATCTGTGATTTCTCTTTGAGGGTCCCAGGCGTCATTTATATTCCTTGTGTCCCGGTCGTCATTTGTGTCCCGGTCTGTATATACATTCGTTTTTGAAATGGTCTTTATTAGGTTTTAGTTTTTTACCTTTTTTTTAGTTTTTTTAGTTATACCTCATGATTCTAATGATTGCCCTTGAGCTTTGTTGATGGTGATTGCTAATCGAACATTCCCTTTGTCCCCATCGTCATTTATATATCCCCCTGTGCCCCCAAGCGTCCATGTTGTAGTTGTGTCCCTGTGTCCCGGTCGTCATTTATATTCCCTGTGTCCTGGTCGTCATTTGTATCCCGGTGTCCCGGTCTGTATATACATTCGTTTTTGAAATGGTATATGATGAAATAAATTTTTGTATTTTTCCCCTTTCTTCTTTTAGTTTTTTTTTGGTTTTCACTTTTTTTAGTTTTTTTAGTTTTTTTTTCTTTTTTCTTTTTAGTTTTTTTTCTTTTTTTTAGTTTTGTTTTTCTCCTTTATTTTTCATTTTTTTTCCTTTTTCATTTCATTTTCTTTTTTAGTTTTTTTAGCTTTTTAGCTTTTTTAGTTTTTTATTAGTTTTTAGTTTTTTTTTCTTTTTAGTTTTTTTTGTAGTTTTTACCTTTTTTTTAGTTTTTTATTTTTTTTTTAATTATGTCCTGGTCGTCATTTATACTCCCTGTGTCCCGGTCGTCATTTGTGTCCCGGTGCTTTGTTGATGGTGATTGCTAATCGAACATTCCTTGTGTCCCGGTCGCTTTCTCTTTGAGTGTCCCGGTCGTCATTTATATTCCTTATGTGCCGGTGTCCCGGTCGTCATTTGTGTCCCGATGTTCCGGTCTGTAATTTCGTCAGTCGAAAACATGACGTTAGTCGACACAGAAATATGACGTCATCCGACAGACCCACACACAGACAGACAATTTATTTATATATATATATATATATATATATATATATATATATATATATATATATGTATATATATATATATATATATATATATATATATATATATATATATATATTTCCCAGACCCAATTCAAGCTGATCCCTGACCACGACAAAGAAAAAAACTGTATGTTTTGTGACTAATGAACATCCGAGACTTATAGGCTGTGAAATTTTTGATTAACAGTCAAGTCCCTCAAATGATTCAAAGTCTGTGAGATGCTTCTTATTTGTTTGTTTATGCCATATCGCCAGAGAATACTTTTCAAAAACCTTTTGCAACTTGAACTACTAAGAATTTGGTAACCGTTTGTCCAGGAGCTAATCGAAACCATAAAGTGCAATTTATATCAGTGCAATTTATAGACCAATATGTGTTTTGATGTGCTGTGCCTTAGTTAAAGCTCGAGCTTTACACCTTTCGGTAAAGCACCTTCGGTAATACACTTCACCTTGTGGTGATGAGTATTACAAGTCCTAGATGATCAAAAAGGTGTCGGGTCCATTTATGGATGTAATAATCTTTTTTCAAGGTTAAATCATCCACAGTCTGATTTCCTGGGAAAAATTTATTTAAAAAAGAATCCGGAGTAGTCATTTCAGGTACTGTAAGTTTCTCCTTTTCATTTCTCCTTAGACACGTAGCTGGATTCCAATTGGTAAAGATGGTATACCTGATATAACATTAAAGTTGGAAAAGCTACACATAAAGCCTGGCATGTACGCAGGGGGGGGGGGATTCGGGCCCCCACCCCCCTAAATTTTGCGATATGTTTAATTTCTCCATGATTTCTTCGGATTTCTGGCAAAAGTAGGACATTTATTAAGAATCTAGATACATCTGTGAAGCCTATTTTTGGGATTTTACAGCATGTAATTATCCGGTCAAGTCACTGCCCAATTATTAACCTATTTTCTGTCTAACTTTTTACCCTCTTTGAACTAGTTAGCGGTTGTACTGTTTTTTTTCGTAAAGAGAGTTTGCTTTCCACAACAAAATAGAATTATCCTTGATGTTAGGGCGTCTATCCCCCCTTTTCAGGATAAAGTACATCTTTTAATGGATCAATTTTAAAAACTATCATTTTTCATTACAATTGACGTTTTCGCAATAGAAGAATTACCCCCCACAGCACCCATATTGCACTGTTAACCCTAAAATATCCCTTTCAGTGGGATATAGTAGATTAATCACTGGTTCCAAATCGCTATGAACATAACCTGAGCCTAAAACGTACTTTAGAGGCTCAGTCTTCTTCCCCCAATCCGCTACAATGCCACAGATTAAAATTAATCTGTATTTTCCGATATACGTGCTTTTTGCATGTATTTAGTTACTAAATTAAAAAAGTGTTACTTTATATCTGCTGTTTCAAAAGTTTTGGCCCCCCCCCAAAAAAAATCCCTGCGTACGTGCCTGCAGAAATCTCTCAGGTACCGCTCTTGATAGTCTTTCTCCACATAATCATAATCATAATAACATAATAATAATCGGGGGTTCTGTTTTGGCCAATTGATAATCCCTTTTAAGTATTCTCTGGGAGCTCGAACTTAAAATACAAATCAGTTCTTAAGATAAGCTCTCTGGACAATCTAAATACACATAGTGTCTTTTGTTAGTTAAAATTTATCATGATATTCTCTCAAATTTTACCTTTATAGACTTAGCCTTAATAGTAATAGTATCACAGTATCACGTATCCAGCATCACAGTAAATACATCCACATAGTGTGTTTCAATTTAGTTCCAACTCTCCCTTAATTTCCCGTCAAATTGTCACCTTCACACATGCAGCCTCAACTGTACTGGTTTCATAGTAGTAGTGGTAGTAGTAGGAACCGTTGTAGCAGTAATACATCATTATTGTTATTAGTAGTAATAGTAGTAACATCAGTATAAAATGCAATAGTACCACGTACGTTTTGCGTTTTAGTTAAAACTTCCTACTCATGATGCCCCCTAAGTTTCCTCTTGATACTATTATCTATTCCAAAATATTACTGATATGCCCTTATCAGTAATCTGTATGTATATAGTACGTTTTGATTTAACTCAACTTTGATTAATTCAAGATGTTTACTTCAATATCCTCAGTCTTACTGGTACTCACTACAAAATTAGTTATTTCTTATGATAGTAGTCATATCCAGCAATTTTTATGCACAGAGTATGTTATGATATACTTCCACTTTCCCCTCAATATTTCCTCAGCTGTTCATTGGGATGTCCTCGGCCATAGTAATACTCGCTACAGAATTAGGAGTTTTAATAGTAGTAGTGTTAGTAGTATAATCAAGGGTAGTTGTAGTAGTGGTAGCGTGCAACCCCCCCCCCCCCCTCATTGCACTTCCTGACTGAGGGGCCAAGAAACAGAGATCAGCACCACCGGTAGGGACCGCAAAATCTTGTGTCATATTCTTTACCTTCTCTTTTCTTTTAGTAGAGTGCAAATATTGCCTTTCTGGTGAATTGATCATCTCCTTTATCATTTTATGAAAGTTTCAAATTAATATACTCATTCATTCCTGAGTTATGCCTTTTTGACAAATCTTTTACACATAACATGTTTTAATCCAGTTCAATACTCCCCTAAACATTCCCTGAAAGACTCATCTTTAATACCCTTAATATTATGGGAAAGTAGAAGTCAAACATGCGTGCCTTTTTTCAGTATCATATACTATATATAAACAATGAACAAATTGCCTAACTTACGGCCCTTGCCCTGAGGGCTCAGTAGGTGGAGTTGACATCCTCAAACACGTATATGCTGAACCTTTCAACAATGCTGAAAAAAAGTGTCTAAAACTTTGTTTGCATGTTTGTTTTGGGAAATGATGGGCGTACGGGAGGGGGGATTCTTAAATAGACCCAGACCTGATCATCCAGAAACAGTACCGGATACGCCATTTTTACAAATTGACGTATGTGCTGACCCCCCCCCCCCCCCAGCACAGAAGAAGTGACGTTCCTCTTAAATCAATTTTGACCATTGAAAAAAGGGACTATAGTTTCTGATTTTAAATCAAATGGGCAGCACCCGAAGTTTATATAAACATTCATTCCATAATTACTTTATATACTCTAAGAGTATAGCTTAAAACCCTTACCCCAGGGCTCTGGGGGCTTGAGTCAACCCTAAAAGCGTTGTTTTTTGGACTGTTCTGAACAAAATGCCTATCTTACAAAATCAATAAGATATAATTGATGAAAAACAGATGTAGTTGGAGGGGGAGGGGAGCTAGTTGATCTCAATCACTTTTGACTCTTAAAAGGGAACTAAACATTCCATTTTTAACCGAATTATGGTTAAAAATACTCTCTCTAAAGTTTATAACACCATTATGTTCTGTTTGACGAAACAATTCTAATTAGCAATGACCTAGCAATCAAACAAACTGTCCGCGAGGCAATCGAAATCAAACGAAACTTAAATAGTAATACCTCCCTAATTAGAGACTTGGGTGAATACACACTCAACCCTATGCACACAAAATTAATTACAGACAATAATCTAATTCAAAATAAAACAAAAATAGGAACGAATAAAAACAAGCCCAATCCCAAAAGAACTACAAGATTAGCTGTAGAGAAGGCTAATATCGCAATAAGAAATTATTCCAATTTTTAATAAATACAGTTAGTGAAATGAATGAACCTTTTTAGCTTGTAAGATGTTACCTTTTATCACACAGTCTTGGCTGAACTTTTCGTTAAGAAGTAATGATGCCAAGGCTATTTATAAAAAAAGAATGGATTTTTAACCGAAAACTTTTATTGTAAGTGTTTAATTGTATATTATTTTCTTTGCTGAAGACGGCCCTTAGATATAGGGCCGAAATATTAAAATAGGTTTTGTTGGTTCAATGTCTTGGGAAAAAAGTCCTCATTATTATCTCTTCTGTAGTTGTATTATACAACCATCCCTTTCATAAAAGCCTTAAATGCCCCCTGAGCATAACTTACAACCTTTGCCCCCATGCTCTGGTGATTTGTATTAACCCCAGAAGCAGTGTTATAGGATTTTTGGACTATTTTGAACAAAATAGTAATCTCAAAATTTAGGCTCTAAAAAAGGGAAGCAGAACTAACCGAAAATTACCAATCCAATGAGATCCCCTCCTATGTTCTTATGACCATCCTCTCTATAAGAACCTTATTTGCTCCAAGGGCATAACTTAAAGCCCTTGTTCTGAGTTTTTTTTTTGGGGGGGGGGAGGTTTATCATCCTCAAAGACATAATTTAAATACTTTTTAACTCTGCTGAACAAAATGACTATCTCAAAATTTTTATTGGATGTGTTTGGGGAAATGATGGTCGTAAGGAAGGATCTCTCCAATCACTTTCCATGATCTAAACAAACTATGGCCATCTCAGTTTCCAACTCAAAGAGCCGTTTTATGAAATTTCCTACTATAACAAGCAGACTTGTCTATAACCAAAGAAACAATAAATAAATAAATAATACAATGTGCCAACATTGTTATTTACTTAGCCAGCACTATTGCGATATCAATAATGATTAAAAATCTATATAATTTAAAGAGGTTCCAACAATCCTGACTATCCAGCAAGAAACTCAGAGTCAAACCATAGCTTTTTATACGTTTTTGCATTGAATATTTTATTCTTCTTCATAATGCCCCCTTTCCACAAGGCTACAACCTTAGCCACTAGGAGAAACTAATTTAAATATTCAAACGGTGCACATAGTTCATTTTAGGCTATTACATTTTTTCGTCAGAGACTTTAAGGCTGCCGTGTCAGCTTTTTTCCATTGATCCAATTTAACAGAATCCATAAAAGTGTATCCACCAATTGTATAGAGTCGACATCCTGGGCGCTTCCTGTAAAAAAAAAAAGAAAAAAATGTGCTTAAGACAAATGTCTTTTCCATTTAAAAACTAATTTGGGACTTACTTTTCAACAGCTACTTGGAAACTTCCCTTTTACTAATTCATTCACAAGTCCAACTTTTCTAAACTTACTTTAAGTTAAATATATTTTTGGAACTTTACCCTTTATAACAGACCATCAAGAAGTAAGGCCACTATTAAACTTTGGTCTGAAATCCGACTGGTGGGTGATTTACTTGGGTTTTCTTCTTAAATCCCTTAATTTAACTTTTAGTGTCTTACGCTTCAGTGTCTTAAAAAAATGTTCTCAGAGTATTACAAGTAGGAGGTAGGGGTGGGGGGGGTATCTCTTTTTTTTTCAATAATAAATTGCAATCTCAGACCCACTCCTCTTCATACTTAAAGACCATAGATCTAAAGTTCGTCTTCGACTAAATCTTTGTTACAAAAGTAGAATTATCAAAATTGTACTAATTATTAAACAGAATTAAGATGTCCCTTATCAATTATTCTAATCGAATAGAATTTATAATTTTTCTTTATTGTTTCATTATTTGAATTTGATTTATAATTTGGGATTTCATTATTTATTTGGTAAATACTTTTTTCTCATTTAAATAAGATAACAATTTGATTTACTTCACGGGTAGGAATCAGTTTTGTAAATAATCAACTTTGGTAAAACATAGGAATTGCTTTAGTGAAGTTTAAGCTAGACTGATAAATAACCATAATTAGTTTGGAAAGATTTTCCATCACGATTAATTTTTACTAATAAAATTTTTTTTCGGTGTCATTAAGGGAATTCATGTAATTTTTGGGATTATATATATTATATATATATATATATATATATATATATATATATATATATATATATATATATATATATATATATATATGTATATATATTATATATATATTATATATATATATATATATATATATATATATATATATATATATCTCAGAATTAATATTCAAAATTCATCTCAAATGTCTTACTTTCTCCCTAGCTACTACATTTTATATGTTGTCTGGGAAAAGTTTTCAGTGAGGCAGGAATTATTTGGGGAATTTTTTTGTGAGGGGGTGACTACCCACTGGAGAAATTTTCCATGCTAAATTTTTGTAGGGAAGCAAATATCTTTTTTGGGTCGCGAAGCTCTAGGAATGATTTTCTCCATAGAAAAAATATCCACCATGAACTGAAAAATGATCAGAGATCAAATAATGAAAATAAAAAACAAGTCTCTTTCTAATGAAACTATGTTAAGAGGAAGATTTTCAGACAGAATTCTCAGGGGGAAGGATTTTCAGCAAAAATGGAAATATTTGGGGTAGATTCTGCATCACAGTTATGGCGAAGCATCAGCGATTTGCTACATAGTGGCAAGGGAATAAGTGCCTAATATACCAGAAACCATGTTTTACATTGAGGTTGTGGCAAACATAGTTCATTAGTTCAACAAAAAACTATAGTTCTTTTTGTTAACGTTCAGGTAAATATAAAAGATGGCCTGGGAAGGTAAGAAGTACAAATTAATCCCTGGGCTCCCTACATTTGGATTAAGCCTGAATATAAATACTGCTCAGTTATAATAGCCTTCTTAGTGCAAATTCTGTTTAACAAAAATAGCACTTTCATTTTCCGACCAGAACCCAATTTGGAGAGGTTGGATAGGGTTAACTATGTTACCAGGAAACTTAGATAGGTTGAACGTGAACTAAATAATACTAAGAGATTTCTTCGGACCTTGAGAGCTTAATATTTGCATTTTTCCATTTATATATGATGTTCGATGACATTTTATTCCCTAAAGCTGTTGCTCCCTAATAGTGTTAATCGGAGTTTTCTTACAGAGTGTATTTTGAAAATAAAGCTATATTTAAACTGATGAACTGTAAAAGTTCACGAAAATTTGAAGGAGATACTATTTTTTATCCAGGAACTGGGGAGGGGGACTCGGCATATAAAAAAACAGTTCAAACAAGGTCCATTTAAGGTATTTGCAAAGATTTATGGGGTGAGCAAAACAAATTAGGGTAGCAAAAAGTCCACCACCTCTATTATCGCCACTGTGCGTTTCAGCTCATAAAGCAGAGAATAGGGGAAGGGGGAGATTACGCGATCAATATATTTCTTTAGCATAGCCTACTAGTCATCCAGGTTTGTTGCATTGTCTGTTTTTGCAGATTGCGTTTCTCAGTATCTGACTATCCAAACACTTTCTTCTCCCCCGTTGTTTTTAATTTCTAATACATAGCCAGTGTGGTCTTAGGAGCTGTTCAAGTGTATCCTGAATAATACATTTTTTTACATTCTCAAACACAGCTATCTAATATTCTAATATTTTCGATTTTACCTTGAGCAGTGGATTTATTTACAAAATTGTTAAATAAAATCATTTCCCAGTTCTGTAATTTGCCGTAACGACGTTTTCTGAAATATTTAACACCCGTAAGATCATTTGAAAAACTTGTTTACTATTGACAACAACAACAAGAGTATATCATTATTTCCTGTATATTTTTTTTAATTATAATTACAGTCTTACAGCCATGAAAAACCATTTCGTGTACCTCATTTATAATTGTTAGTCTTAGAAACATTATTTCGCCAGCTTTCTTGTGTTGCTAATAAAACTTCTCTATGCCCCTAACTGATATTACATAAATAAAAACAATTTTTTTAACTGAAAGTATAGTGTAACATTAAAAGTCAAAACAAACAGAAATTATTAAGCATATGAGGGAGTTTGCCACCTCGTCAATATCTCGATCATCACGCTTTAAATTCGAATTTTATTCCAATTCTACAACAATAATCTCTGAATCACAAATACAATTTGGTTAGAATAAAAAACTCTTTTGACGGGCGAACCCCTCATATACGTAATATTTTACGTTTTAGTGTTGCGCCTTACTTGCAGTTGTAAAAACATGCTTTTTTATTTAATTTCAGATCGGTTTTTAAATAATGCTGGGAAAACTGGTGCCCCGCCATGAAAATCCTCTTCTCCCATTGAAATTTCCTCCACGGTAAGGTCCTCTTACATAACCACCTCCCCCTAAGCCCCCCCCCCCCTCAACCCACCATAAAAAAACCCTGAAACGTCTGTAAACTCTTAATAACCAAAATTATATATAAACAATGGGCCCAGTTTATAAATAACAGCCCTTCCCCCGGGGACTGTTGGGGATTAAGTCGTCCTCAAAGAGTTATTTATTAGATTTTTTACTATGCTGAACAAAATGGCTATTTCAAATAAGGATCCGGTGACATTGGGAAAACAAAGGGCCGGAGGGGGCTTATTTACTCTCCATTTTTTGGTCTATTACAAAAGGCACTAGACTTTTTAATTTTCTTTCCCAATGAACCCTTTTGCAACATTCTAGGACCACTGGGTCGATACGATCACCCATGGGAAAAAAAAACAAATAAATGCGCATCTTGGATCTTTCTCTAGCAAAAAGTTCAGAATTCCACATTTTGCAGATTGGAGCTTGAAGCCTCTACAATAGGGTTCGTTGATTTGAAAATTGAGGGTGTGATTTTTTAGATTATATGATTTTCAGGGTTTTTTCCACTTTTTTCAAAAATAAGGTAAATTTTCTCCGGCTCATAATTGTTGACTATTAAGGCTAAACTTGATGGAACTTCCATATTTAAAATCAGCATAAAAATCAAATTCTTTCGATGTATCTATTGATATCAAAATTCCTTTTTTTAGCGTTTCGGTTAAAATTGAGCCGGGTCACTCTTTGCTTAAATTTTGTTACCACGAACTGGTAACTTACCACGAATTGAGCCGGGTAACTATTTGGTTACACCACCTAGAATCATTGTTTTGTAGTTGGTTTGTGACAGTGAAAAATGAAGAGAACTAACCTAGAAAATTTCCGTAGCGTATCCTCAATTTAGCAAGCAAGACAGAACCATTTCAGCAGGCAAGTTACTTTTTCAAACAGTTCGTGGTACCAAATATGCATTAAGCCAGCGACTGAATATTAACCAGAACTTTTAAAAACATAATTGTGATATTAACAGACACGTGACAAAATGGCTTATTTTACTGATTCTAATTATATAAGATTCAAGATTTTTTATTTGAAACGAAATATAGACAAAGAAAGAGTCTTCAAGTAAAGCCAAGAGAGTGCCAAGCTCGGATCAAAGGATTATCTAATATCAAAAATATTTTTTTATGATCCATACAAATAAAATAGACAAATTAAATGCCACACATCTACTGATTCAAATTCCCCAATTTCTATCCTAACCGACCAAATTTTTTGCAAATAAAAAGAATTTCAAACTCCCCTAAAATTGCTTAATCACACTAGGTAACAGCCAAACTCGCCAGGGGTTTCTCAAGCGATTTAGACTCATTTTGGAGTCTGAATATCGCATTAATTTTGCTCTATCAGGTCAATATTTTGAAATACAGCCATAGGCCTACCTGACGAGCTGTACATATGCTAAAATCAGAGGTTTTGAGTTAAATTATATTATTCTTTGAGGAAATGATGAACGAAAACATTATGTTATTTCGTTAAAATGGCTGCATATGTGTATGAATGATTGGTAGTTTATTTCAATAACCCTTAGTCAATCGAATCGATTCTAAATTTCATTGTCTGATATTAACCTGCATTCTTCTATTTATTTCACTTGATTAATATGTCTTTGGCACGAAGGTGATGCAGCAATGATCATGATGTTTTCTGCTAGGATCATGGAATGATCATGTAATGCAATGATTACGTTTTCTGCAATTGTGATGTTTTATACCTTTAGAGATTACACGCTCTCAGTGAACAGTAGGATCATCATAGGATTTGTAAAGCACGTCTACAAGGCTTACTTTGAAGTCAAACTCGGTAAACCAAGATTAGTCTTGCGCACCGCAGACAGTGCACAAGATGTACGTGTGATACCTCGGACTGTTGACAAAGGATGCAAAAACTTCACTGAAGGCTGGGACTTCGATGGTTTGGAGGGAGCCGTTGGACCTTTCGTCGTATTTTTACTTCTGTGGCATAAACGCTACTGGCATCAACTGGATGAATCGACTCAGCCTCAAGTACCCGAACTTCCTTCTGCCTGCTGTCTAGCTGCTCGCTGCGAAGAAAATCCTGCACCAGTGTTCATAGAGCTTCCCGACACCGAGACAAGGCCACCAATACAGACGAGGGAGGACATACAGAAGAGGAGTGTAAAGCACACAATGGTCTGAGGCTCTTTTCGCAAAGCAAGCTTAATGATCTGGTTCTGTATATCAGCCTGTCGAAGACTACCTCCAAGCTATTGGCCCCCAGAGTTAAAGAGAAAAAACTACTTGGTGAAGAAGTGCGTATCACTTTCTTTTGTAGAAGGTATGAGGACAAAATTGGCTACTTCCACCAGGAAAAAGCCTCATATGGTGCCTATATGTCGCCGGTCTTTTGGGTAAACTTGAAACTTCGCATTACAATCTGTGAGATTGGTGACTATTCATTGACAACAACAAGCACACTTTTAAGTGTGTACTCCACAACAGGAGCCAGTTCGCCTTCCTCTTTTGCAAATATTATGACTTATGCTTATCAAATTTAATGAAGTAAATAAAAATTGAATTTGGATACGTTGACTGCTATTTCTTTAGGAAAATGGAAGAAATCGTCAGAGGTTTCTCAACTGAGGATCCGCAGCTTGTTGGTTTTTACGCAAAACAGATTTTCTAGAAATCGTGACCTGATTTCGCAAAACCAAGATCATTTTTAGACTCAGAGCATCAAAATTAGTCTATTTCATCTGGAAGACCCTGGACAGTTTTCAAAAGATTTTTTTGTTGCTCAGTGCTCTAGGTCACATTGAAAAAATTTAAATAGAATTCAATATTCTTTTTACCAAACGGTTGTATCTTTAAGAGTTCTATTTTTATCGTCAAAAATGGACAAAAAAGGTAACGTAGGATTATGGGGAGAATCGAGATCTCTCTTAAAAATATACTTACATAAGGTGTATTTAAATTTGGATGGACTAGGTAGAAAGTTGAATGTTCTACAAAATTAGTGATCTAGAAATTGTCTGGCCCTTTTTAATTCTTGGATTTTGACTGAAGAAACGGAAGAACCCATTGTTTAGCTCGGACAGCAAAAGACATTTTTCAAGCACGAATGCACCAGTCCTGGCAAATCTCCAAGACTTAGCTAAATGTAAAAACTCTGTCAAATCTTTAAATAGATTTCTTTTCGTGAACAACTAAATAATAACCTTTTTCTGGGTTTTAAACAAAGCTGTCTGGCAAGTTTTTATTTGCAATCTCTCGACAAACGAAGATCTCTTACGAAACCTGTTTGACTAGTTAGTAGCAAAAAATTAGACACTTCATTTAGCCATCAAGCAGTGAATATAATTAGGAATTCCGATAGTTATAGGCAATCACGCTGCGATAAAGGTGGCGAGAGAAAAGTAAGCAGAAGGGGGTGAGTGAGTTGAGTGAGTTGGTAGCAAAAGCCGTGGTACCCACCGGGCGTGCCCCTTAAATTGCGGGGACAAGGTAGCCAACCCTCTATACTTCCCTTACTTTTCTCGTAAGGAAACCACCAGTAAAATGGGTGATAACCTAGTACAAAATGCAGTACTTAATTTTATCTCAAGAGCTATGATAGTAGGTGTGAAAACAAATGTTTTTACTAGGTGAGGACTCGAGTTTTTCAGCCGTGAAGCGATTTTAGAAGCAAAAGAAATTATCTATCGCAAGTCGGAATTAGGGGAACGTGTAATAAAACACGTAAGGACGAGAGCAACTTGATGGACATTGCGAAGATGTTCGCTCGCTGTGCCAAAGAAAAGAGACAGCTTCCTGAATTCGTTATTTTTGAGCCCCAAGAAGTTCCCGCCTGCAATGAAGGGATCGCTGCTTGTGTAGTGTCCACTGTCAACGAGATGAATCGCAAGTTCAATGTCCTGCTTGACCTTTTGAACCAGAAATCATTACAGTGGTCTGAAGGCAACTCTGTAGCTGCTCAAGCTAATGAGTCTACTCCTTCTCCTCCGTCTTACTCAGTAGTCTTGAAAAAGCCTCCTCCTACCGTTGTTACCGCAGAAGAAAGGAAAAACTTCTTGTCGAATATTTGTGGTGATGCTTTGAATGATGATGATTTTGAACTCCATCGAGAGAAGTACGAATGCCGCCTCGTAACTAAGAACAAATCTAAAGCAGCGGTACTAGCACCATCTATTAACAAAAAATCGCTTGAAACACTGGCAAGCGTTAAAACTCCCACTTTCATTGGTATGGTCACGTTTGTCCCAGCTCATATTAATGGTGACGCGCTTAAGAGAATTATACCGAATTGTGAAAAAGCTGATGAATGTGGCAAAACCAGATCCTTCAAATTATAATTCTAATCCCGCCAGCATCTGAACCACGCCATGAAAAACCCTCCTAAGATTGACTTGGAGTGGTACCCCTTCGAGGAATTTATCTTTCTTCCAAAGCGCTGCTGTAACTGCCAGAATTTTGGTCATATTTCTGCTACCTGTTCTAGCCAGCAAATTTGCTCTCGACGCGGAGAAGGAGGTCATGTCTCTAGCCCCAACCAGTTCTGTGGAAACCTTATAGCATGCACCCTCTGCAAATCAAAACGCCACACTTGACATTCCTTCAACTGCCCCACAATAATAAAAATCATCAGTGAACTGAAGCAGCCCAATGTCTAATAGTCCTGCCTGTGTCAAAATTACGTCATGGAACATGAACGGAGGAGTCCCCGACAAACTTGCCATAATTCAAAAATATTGTACAGACTGTGACATTATGTTTATACAAGAACATACGGTCTCTCCTCACAATATTTCTCTCCTAAAGTTCTCGCACGAATTTACTTTTTACTTCGAGTTGGCAAAAATTCGGTCTTTCGTACGCCCCTCCGGTGGCTTGGCGATTGTTTGCCACCCATATATTGAAAGTAAGGTGTTATTTACGCATGATCATTTCTTGGATATATTTTCCGGCAGTATCGCATTCTTCAACGTATATCTTCCTACAAACTACCATGATGATATATTGGAGCGAAAGTTTATGAACGCAGTTCGTGAACTAGCGAGGTGCCTGAAGTCAGTGACCCAGAGAGATTTGCAATGCGCAATCACGGGGGACTTCAACTGCAACCTGCTTTACAGCACGTGTGCCCGTAGTCAGCTTCTAAACGGCATCTTTGATGACAAACTTATTATCCTCCCAAAATACAGTGATTACTCCTTCGTTCATAATTCTGGGTCCGTTTCAAACATTGACCACACGGCCTGCTCTAAGAATATTAATGGAAGTTTAACTGTTCTAAAAGACGCTGTCTTCACTGATCACTTACCCCTACTAGCATCTCTAAGCATAAAACCAGCTCTGCGTCAACCCAAAAATGACAAGTGGAAAGTAGTAAGTGAATGGGATAAAATTAATACTACTTTGTGTCATCAGGTGCTGAACTCACTTCTTGTAAAGATACGAATCCTCTTCCATTTACTCCAAGTGAATTCGAATTTTGATCCCGCAGATGTGAGAGTACTCATCAATATATTCTGTGCCGAAATTACTCACTCGATCCTCTTAGCTGAGAAAATAGCCGTTCCTACTAGAAAGGTTAGAATGAAAACAGAAATTCACAAATTCTTGCAAAATCCGTCCCTAGTTAAGTGTTGCAACGATTCTAAGTTTTGGGTTTAGAATCTGGCAAGATTATGATAGGACCAAATCCGGTCCTGTTAACTCGGTCCGTTTATGGACGAAATGAAAATTTGACAAGCAACTGAAAGCTCATCGTACCAAATTAAAAGAAGAGTACTCCTCCAGAATCGTAAGTGACCCAAAACTAATCTGGAAAGCCCGGTTGAGCGAACCAGCCGCCGGAAAACCACATGATTCGATTAGCGAAAAAAAATAGGAATCGTACTTTTCCAACGAATTCAGTGCCCCCGACCCAAATACGTTTAATCCCTTCGCAAACCGGCTAGAATCGGTATTATCCAACCAATGTGTCCCTGATTTTGTCATTACTTACGGGAGCGTACATGAAGCTATTTTAAAGCTGAAGAAGAAACATTCCCGTGGTGTAGACGAACTGTGCGCACTAAATCTGCTACACGGTACCACTATGCTTATTGAATATCTGACGCTGCTATTCCAGATTATTTTCACCACTGGTATTGTACCTGACTCTTTTTATATCGGTTTGCTCTCGCCAATCCTTAAAAAAAGGAAACCACAAGACCAATGCTCTTCGTACAGGCCAATCACTGTTGCTCCAGTGCTCTGTTAAGTTCTAGAGATCTTAGTCTCAAAAGAAATTCAATATTCGTGCCGAATGCCTGACCACCAGTTCGGTTTCCGACCCGGTCTGGGTTGTGCTCACGCTCTCTTCAGTCCTGCCGCTATTCTAGCAGATTCTCACGAATCTGGTGACCTTATAGTGATTGTTGCTTTTGATGTGAGTAGAGCGTTTGATTCATTGATTCACGCTCAGGCCCTTTTAGCCGCTTACCAGCAAGGTGTAAATCTTCGTGTCACTAGCATACTGTACGATATGCATTGCCGTTTAAAAGCGTGCATAAAGATAGGTAACCGCATCACATCAGTGGTTCTTCCAGTAAAGAAAGGTGTCCGCCAGGTAAAAAAAAGGTAAAGGATACGGCATTAGACTTTTAAAGTCCGTACCGGCGGTGCTGATCTCCGTTTCTTGGCCCTTCAGCCGGGAAGTGCAATGGGGATTACGCCAGGGCTCATTATTATCCCCAAGTTTGTACAATAACAGTGTTTTAAATGCCCAGGCATGTGTCAATGTTTTTTTTTATCTCCAGGAATATAAATGTGTCGCTACTTACATACGCAGACGATCTGTTAAATCTAAGTCGGTCTATTAGGGGTCTGCAATCGAATTTCTTGATTCTACGTGATGAATACCGAAAAATCGGCCTGGCTTTCAATGCTTCTAAATCTGCAGTTCTTTTTTTTCAACGATAGCTCTTCTCAGCCTGAACACCTCCTGCTGGGTAGCGAGTCAATTACCGTTTCATCTCACGTCGTGTATTCGGGTCTACCCATAGGCCGTAACCTTAACGAAACTCGTCTACTGCTCGTCAAACACATCGAGAAAAACTCCGCACCGCGTATGGGTCTATAGTCGCCAGCAGACTCCTCTTATGCCGAAAGTATCTCGCGAATATGTACAACGCTGTCGCACTGCCGCATATTCTATATGTTGCGCCATTTTTGAATTTATTAACTGACACCCAAAAACATAAGCTCCGGTCCCTTTATTTCAGAAATACTTATATGATTGATAAACACAGGATTGCAGCCCAGTATCGCGGTAAACCGGTTGATTTCTAATTTTCAGGCAAAATGGAACTACCCCTGGCTTCTATAGTTCTTGATTGTGTATTTTTCCATGCTGTGTTTTAAATTTCTCTCCGTTTTTCTTCTCTTTTTTTCTTTTATTTTTTTTTTTTGATTGTACTCCGTTTTGTTCCATGTGAAAAATACGGGTAATAAATTTTTTATTATTATTTATTATTAATATTATTATTATTATTATTATTATTATTATTATTATTATTATTATTATTATTATTATTATTATTATTAATGTTTATGGGTGATCTGGTGCTAATTAAATTGAGCCTTAGGCAAGAAATATATTTACTCATGTTAAGTTTTACGTGTGAAACTTATTAAAAAACTGAATTTTGAAGAAAATTCAATAGTAGAATACAGCCCCTTCCTTTTCATCTTCAAATTTTATTCAGCTAGAAAAGTTTGGTAAGATGTACTTAAGGCGAAAACTACAAGTAACAACAAAAAGCAGGAATCCCATTGGTTGGCCAGTTTAATAGAAATTTTCCAATTCCAAATTTTCAGTGACTTGAATTCTATTAAAGCATCAACGACGCGCTCGTGCACAGATCCCGTGACTAAGTGGTATTTCAAGCGTATTTTGGTTTCAAATGTTTCTCAGCTGATTTTTACAAAAAAGCTTATATCTTTTCTTACATGGATTGAGTTCTTGACAGAAGCTCCTTAATCTCACTCTCTCTAGCCCAGAAGTCATGAAAAAAACCATTAGGACTCGCCAGAATACCGCTTAGAGATTTGAGAGTCAATTACGCTGTTGCCATACAGACAAATAGGCTGTATATAAAATTGTACATGCTTTAAGAGGGGCAAATCCAGCGGCATATTCTAACGTTGCCCTTAAAATGGGTGATTTTCTTATTTTAATGACTTTTATTTTTGTAATTGATAATACAATGACCTGTTTTGGCTTAGAAGAGGCTGAAATAGTCATTATCGGAAAAACGTATTATAAGGCCCTCGCTGTTCATCGCCTTTTAGTAAATAGACACAGAAATATTCTCACGATTTCTTACTAAAGTAAAAACTGCTTGTACATGAATAGCTACAATTTTTTTTTAACTCAAATAGTAAAATAAACGTACCTCATTTCCTCAATAAGACTGTCGCCAGTCAGGTTCTTTTTCCCTGACAAACATCGCTCAATGACCTGATTTCTTGCCGATGATAATTTCTTCTTTTCTTTTTCCATCCTCTCATATCCAAATTCCTTAACTTTTTTTTCAAAAACCTTTCTTAACCTTGTATAGAGAAAATTATCTGCTTTTAGCCACCTCCTTAACTTGTCAGCCTGATCAGCAGACAATTTCAGTTTACTTTCTTCTTTCCTGGCGTTTAGTTTGAAAAACACAAAATCTTTATAATCCCAGCATAATAAGTGTTTTAGCAAGACCATTGACTCTTCGAATTTTTCAACAACCATTACAAGGTCAAAGTTCTTTTCGACTTCGTCTGTAAATTTTTTTACCTTATCCTCATTATCAAAATCTGGTACCAGAAATCCAAGATCGAAGAGCATTTGATTTCGTCCAGCTACATTGTTTATTCTCACTAATTCCAAATCTTTCAGATTATCTAAAAACTCGGGCATTGTCAAATTTCCAAAAAAATTAAAAAAATCATAATAGCCATAAATAGATTCAAAGTGATCTGCTGGCTCTCGAATAATGGTAATACAAGTCGGGTTCCCACCTAGGGCTTGTTTTATTGCTGTATGATTTCCATCTTGTGTGAATGGTCATTACATCATACCCTAGATGGTGCCATGGTGCGTCTTCAAACCACTTTGTTGAGAAAAACTCTAGAGTACCATTATAGCGACCATTGTAGTTCCGCCACTTTAATGGAAGAATGACATTTAAGTCATTTATGTATGCATACCTACAACAAAAGTTTTTGAAGTACATTCACGGAAAACGAAGTTTAATTACGAAAGTGAAGTTTAGCGTACCATTCTGGAAATGGCTTTCTCTTCTAAACAATTAAATTTTATCTTCAGTAGCTCAAAATTCTTTCAATTACCAGAAAAAAGATAGATTTTTATAAGAATTTGAGGAGCGGGGAGAATATTGTAATATCATTTTTAGTCTACATTTTATTTTTTTAGGCATAAATTGCCAACCCAAAAACAGTTTTATTTGGATTTATAATTTTTTTGTATTTTGAATTGTAATGAATTTATTTGCTTATAGAGAAAGAGAGAGAAGGAAAAAAAAGAAAGAGGGATAGGAAAAGAGAAAAGGAAACAGAGAGAAGGATAAGGAAATTGATATTATGATAAAGGCACAACTTATATTTCTAAAGAAATATCTAAGTTGGTTCTTCTTTTGTACAATTGTGGGACACCAGTTTCTGAATTGAACAGACAATTAGGTTGGTTAATCAATTTATGAATTGAATAGGCAATAAGCTCTTTTTTGTATCAACTGTGCAACTATACCGAACAAAATATCCTATCTATCGTCTTTGACGACATTAGTAAAAACGATTGAAAACACAATTTTCAAAAAACAATAAAGTAACATATTGAAACTTTAAACAAGATGAAATTAGATCTTACAGTGATTGAAACTTAGATTACGTTTAAAAAGCTGATATTTCTCATTGCCAAGCCATGTTAATATGGGACTAAGCAATCGTTCCAGAAATTATTATTTTTCTAAATAAGATAAGCTATTTCATACTGTATCATAGACGCTTTATTTTATAAATTAAAAAAAAACTTTTTCCACGAGACAAGTTTTTCAAAGAAAAGTAAATAGATGCAAGGAACCAAGACTGAGCATAAGTAAAGTAAAATTATCTTCCAAGAGTGGAAATATCTCAATTCACCATCAATGAATAAATAAAACCCGAAACGAACAGAAATTACAATAAATAACTGAGTCAAACTCAAAACGAGCAGAAACAAACATGAGTAAGGCTGACAACCCCCATACCTTCTCAAAATCAGGACCTAATTTGTACTTAATTACAAATTTCATATATATATATATATATATATATATATATATATATATATATATATATATATATATATATATATATATATATATATATATATATATATATATATATATATATATATATATATATATATATATATATATATATATATATATATATATATATATATATATATATATATATATATATATATATGAAACAACCGATACTTATTGCTTAAAGTCTTTTAGTCTTAAAGTCTTTAAATCAATAGTTTTGATTTGTTAAAGTAAAAAACTGAAAAAATTGAGATTGTATCTGTTTTCTTTAACGTACAAATAATGTTCTGGTCTTAAGAAGGTATAAGGGCTTCTTACCTTTTTTTCAGCTCTGGGAGATGGGACAATCCTGAAGGCATTATTATATGTTCTTTGGACTGCTTTTTACTAAATGGCATTATCAGAATTTTGATCAGATACGTTTAGGGAAATGAAGGTGACGGGGGAAGGGGAGCTGTGTGCTCTCCAATCACTTTTGACTCTTAAAAGAGAACTAAAACCTTTAATTTCCAATCAACTGAGCCTCCTCTGAAGTTCATGCGACCACCACGTCTATAAAAACAATTTATATACCCGGCGCACAACATACAGTATTCACCTCCAGGCTGTGGGGGGATGGTGTCAACCTGAAAGCCTGATTACAAAATTTTCGGACTATTTTGAATAAAATAGCTATTTTAAAATATCTATCTTATGCATTTGGGGAAAAGAGAACGTATGGTGTTATTTTTTTTGTTTACCCTGTTTTTGTGTTTGAGGTGAGTTTTTTATTCTTTTCGTTTCACATTGAAGTGACTTTTCAAATCTATAAAAAATTATATTTTATCCTTGAATGCCACAACTACAATTGTGAGAAAAAAACGGTATACCCTGTCTTTTTACAATATCAATATTAAAACAACTTACCAAACTTATGATTCTTAAAGAAAATAAAACAAAAAAACAAGTTTTTTAAATGAAAGTAAGGAGCAACATTAAATCTTAAAATGAATAGAAATTACTCAGTATATGAAAGGGGCTATTCCTCCTCAATGCCCCGCTCTTTACGCTACAGTTTGACTCTTTCTCTTAACTCTACTTTTTAAAAGAGTAAGAAACTTTAGCGTAAATAGCGGAGCGTTGAGGAGGAAAAGCCCCTTTCATATACCGAGTAATTTTTGCTCGTTTTAAGTTTAAATGTTGACCTTTACTTTCATTTTAAAAAAAGCTTGTTTTTTTTATTTAATTTCTGGACGTTTTTGAATTAATGCATGTTTTTATCTTGGCTCTCGGCACATAAATAATTAAAATGAAATTTACATATTAATTAATTGCAATTAATCGGAATATTTTGAGAAAAAAGGAGCGAGGGAGGAGGCCTAAGTTGCCCTCCGATTGTTTGATTACTTAAAAATGCAACTAGAACTTTTGATTTTTTACGAACGTTTTTATGAGTAAAAAATATACATAACTTGCGAATTAACTTACGTAGCGAACTTCTATATTTCTATATTTTATTATATTCTATTCTATATTTTACGTAGTGAACTTTTATTGCGTATATGAGGGGGCTCATTCCCCGTCGATACATCGCTCTTTACACTAAAGCTTAAATTTTGTCCAATTCCTTAAGAATGACCCCTGAATCGCAAAGGGCGTGGAATAAATAGTTGAGATTAGTAAAAATACTTTAGCATAAAGAGCGAGGTATTACGAGGAGGTAAACCCCTCATATGCGTAATAATTTCTGTTCGTTTTAAGTTTTAATGCTGCTCTTCACTTTCAGTAGAAAAAATTTTTCATATTTATTTTTTTCATTGTTTTTTGAAAAACTCGCAAAATCCTACACCCCCTCCATTCAAAGTTCATTCCCCCATGGAAAGATCCCCCCACGTAACCCCCTTCCCCTCAACTCTCCTCCTTCCAAACCAAAAAAATCTCCCTGAAAACGTCTCCACACTTCCCAGTAACCATTACTATATGTAAACACAGGTCAAAGTTTGTAACTTACAGCCCCTCTCACGGGGATTGCGGGGGAGTAAGTTGTCCCCAAAGACATAGTTATTAGGTTCTTTGACTATGGTGAATAAAACGGCTATATCAGAATTTTGGTCTGGTGACTTTGGGGAAAAATGAGCGTGGGAGGGGGCCTAGGTGCCCTCCCATCTTTTTGGTTACTTAAAAAGGGCACTAGAACTTTTAATTTCCTTTAGAATGAGCCTTTCGCGACATTCTAGGACCACTGAGTCGATACAATCACCCCTGGAAAAAAACGAAAAAAAACAAACAAAAACACAAATAAAGAAGCATCCGTGATTTGTCTTCTGGCAAAAAAATGCGAAATTCCACATTTTGTAGATAGGGGCTTTTGATGGTTAAGATTAATCTTGATGAAACTTATATATTTAAAATCAGCATTAAAATACAATTCTTTTGATGTAACTATTGGTATCAAAACTCTATTTTTTAGAGTTTCGGTTACTATTGAGCCGGGTCACTCCTTGCCACATTACCACGAACTGTTTGACTAAACAGTCATATTAAAAGCTAAGACGAGCAGAAATAAAACATGATAAAATCAGATCAAACAGTTCGTGGTAACGAACTGTAGTAAGGAGCGACCCGGCTCAATAGTAACCAATACTCTAAAAAGTTGAATTTTGATATCAATAGCTACATCAAAAGAATTGCATTTTAATACTGATTTTAAATATATAAGTTTAATTAAGTTTAGTCTTACCCATCAAAAGTTACGAGCCTGAGAAAATTTGCCTTATTTTAGAAAATAGGGGAAAACAACCCCTGAAAGTCATAGAATCTTAACGAAAATCACACCATCAGATTCAGCGTATCAGAGAATTAGAAGTTTCAAGCTCCTATCTAAAAATGTGGAATTTTGTATTTTTTGCCAGAAGGCAGATCACGGATGCTTGTTTATTTGTTTATTTGTTTTTGTTTGTTTTGTTTTTTTTCCAGGGGTGATCGTATCGGTCCAGTGGTCCTAGAATCTGGCAAGAGGGCTCATTCTAACGGAAAGGAAAAGTTCTAGTGCCCTTTTTAAAAGACCAAAAAAAAATTGGAGGGCACCTAGGCCCCCTCCCACGCTCATTTTTCCCCCAATCTTTAACCTCTCTTCTAAAACATTGGAACCCCAGGAAATCGAAACACTAGAAAAAGGTTCAAAATTGTCTTTTCTACCGAAACAGGTTCCTATGGCAGATATAGTTTCCTCTCTAGAGTCCGCTTTGCATAAACACTATCCTTCTGTCTCTAACCCGGATGAAGTTAGATCTGGTCTTATAAATATCCTTTATAACAGCCAAAAAAAGTTTAAGCCTCCTACCAATTCCACACCGAAAAATTTGCATGACATAAAAATACTATCTAATCTCCGAAAAAATCCTTCTTTTATAATAACCATAGCAGACAAAAGCAATTCACTTGTTGTCATGAATACGACAAGACTATGACAACAAAATTCTTTCACATTTAAATTACATAATTACATATAAAACAATTGCTCATGATCCTACTGATCAGTTTGCTAATAATATTATAAATGAATTAAAATAGCTGAAACAAAATGGTAAAATCACCCCACACCTATACAATAAGGTTTTCCCCCGTGGTAGTGTCTGTCCTAAACTCTACGGTTTACCAAAAATACATAAACAGGGTATTCCCTTAAGACCTATCGTAGCTTGTACTAAAGCCCCCGCTGCCAATATTGGGAAATGGCTTTGCACAGCTTTCAAACCTTTACTGTATTCTCAAAATTTATATATTCGTAATTCGGCAGATTTGGTTAAAAAAACTTAGCAACACACGTATTTCAGAAAACACAATAGTTAGTAGTTTTGACATTGTTTCCATGTATACAAATATAGATGTGACTATTTCTGAGGAATTATTCAAAATAAAATAGAAGAAACTTACCACTTAATCGAGGCTTCAGCGACAGGAATTGATTGTGAAGTTTTAATGACTCTTGTTAAAATTTGTAATAAGTTTTCTATGTATTTTCAATTTCGCAATTGTTTTTATCAACAAAAAAAATGATTTACCCATGGGGGCAAATTTATCCGGGCTACTAGCAAATATTTATGTCAAGAATCTTTAGAATTGGGCATTGAATTATTATTTTTTTAAAAACGTCTATTGGGGTCGTTGTATGGATGACGTAATTTCACTTTGGAATTATGGGGAAGCTGAACTTCGGGGCTACTTGGATCATCTTAACACTTATGACCGAAATTTGCAGTTCACCCTAGAATTTGAAAATAAACTACCGTTTTTAGATGTTTTTTTTTTTTAATTAATTATTATTCTTTATGCTGATAAAGAGTAATGCTGCTTATTCGTAATGCTTCGTATTAATTATTCGTAATGCTGATAAACTGGATTTTACTATCTATCGAAAGCCAACACAAAACAATAGATATCTTCACTTTAATTAAAATCACCCCCCCCTCCCACAAGTTAAAAGAGCAGTTGTAACTTCCCTCATTGATCGTGCCCTGAATATTTGCTCCGATTCGTATATAAATGCAGAAATAACCATTATCAGAGATATTCTTTTAGGCAATGGATACCCCATTCCTTTTGTCAATAAAATAATTAACCGTAGAATAAAAAGACATTCTTGTAAAATCGAAGAAGATACTTCACAATGTGAGACTACTGATAAGCTTTCAAATATTGTCTATCTTCCGTATATCCCAAAGATCACAACAAAATTAAAAAATATATGCACAAAAAATAATCTGTACGTAGTTTTTACTAATAATTTTAAAATCATGAATTTTTTAAATTCCGGTAAAGATATGACCCTAGTTACCCGCCAAAGAGGAGTCTATCAAATACCCTGTGATTGCGGAAATTACTATGTCGGCAGGACCCATCAGAATCTAGAAAAACGGTCACAACAGCATCAAAATGACATAGACAAGGCCTTAATTTCAAATAGTTCCAGCAACTCCTTTGATTCTGCTTTAGGTTGGCATATATTTAATAATCCGTCCCGCACGATACTTTTAAAAACTCTTCACTCACCAGTAATGATTTTGGGATAAAACAGGTGGTTCGAGAATCAATCGAAATTAATCTCAAAATAAATAATAATATTTCTTTGAACAAGGACTTAGAAGAATACTCACTAAATTCTTTATACTCAAATTTAATTAAAAATGATCTAACAAAATATTTTACTAAACCGATTTATAATAGTACTGAACCAACTACGAAAAGGCCTTTGAGACAGGCTGCTAAACAAGCAAGTTTGGCTATAAGTAATTGCATCTAATCATTTTGTTCTCTTTAGTTTGAATGAGTTTATGTTCTGATTTCATTATTTTCGCCAGTCATGGTTGAACTTTGTTGAAGTAAGGATGCTAGGGCTGTTTAAAAAAATTAAAAGTTTAAAAATAAACTAAATAATTATTATTTAGTTTAATTCTCACAATTTGATATAAGTTCATTTATATATATATATATATATATATATATATATATATATATATATATATATATATATATATATATATATATATATATATATATATATATATATATATATATAAAAATATATATATATATATATATATATATATATATATATATATATATATATATATATATATATATATACTAGCTGTTGGGGTGGCGCTTCACGCCCCCCAAGCCCCCCCGCGCGCGTAAGTCGTTACACGCCATTGTAGTTGTGTCCCTGTGTCCCACCTGTGAATATATATAGATATATATATATATATTTATTTTTAACTACGTAAAACTTGCGAATATACAACATTCTTGGCTGTCCCATTGTTTGTGCATATAAATAGATTGTCAGGTTTACCGACTCTTGAACATGCAACATATAATTGTCCATGGGAAAAACAATCTGTATTCAGATCTATACCTCATTATTTTAATGATTGCCCTTGAGCTTTGTTGATGGTGATTACTAATCGAACATTCCCTGTGTCCCCGTCGTCATTTATATATCCCCCTGTGTCCCCTGGCGTCCCCGTTGTTGTTGTTTCCCTGTGTCCCGGTCGTCATTTGTGTCCCGGTGTCCCAGTCTGTAATTACTCTTTGAGTGTCGCGGTCGTCATTTATATTCCCTGTGTACCGGTGTCCCAGCCGTCATTTTTGTCCCGGTCGTCATTTGTGTTCCGGTGTCCCGGTCTGTATTTTCTCTTTGAGTATCCTGGTCGTCATTTATATTCCCTGTGTCCCGGTCGTCATTTGTGTCCCGATGCTTTGTTGATGGTGATTGCTAATCGAACATTCCTTGTGTCCCGGTCGCTTTCTCTTTGAGTGTCCCGGTCGTCATTTATATTCCCTATGTCTCGGTGTCCCGGTCGTCATTTTTGTCCCGATGTCCCGGTCTGTAATTTCGTCAGTCGACAAATATGACGTCAGTCGACACACAAACATGACGCCACTCGACAGACACACAGACAACTTATTTTTATATATATAGATGTCTCGGTGTCCCGATCGTCATTTATGTCCCGATTTCCCGGTCTGTAATTTCGTCAGTCGACAAACATGACGTCATTCGACACACAAACATGACGTCACTTGACACACAGACAACTTATTTTTATATATTTATATAGATATATAGTTTCTCTCTTGTTCTTGTATTGTGCTGAACACGGCCCTTGGACATAGGGCCGAAATATCCACAGAACTGATTTCCACTGTCTTGAAAAGATTTTCCCTATTGTCTCTACTTTGTGTTTGTTTGTTATGGAAAGGCAGTGTGGTATTCGTCGCTATTTTCGACTTACTCCCCCGTAGTCCCCGTGGGAGGGGCCTCAAGTTACAAACTTTGACCAGTGCTTACATATAGTAATGGTTATTTGGAAGTGTACAGACGTTTTCAGGGGGATTTTTAGTTTGGGGGGTTTGAGAAGAGGGGGATATGTTGGTTGAACTTTCCTTGGAGGAATCTGTCATGGGGGAAGAAAATTTTCATGAAGGGACGGCAGGACTATCTAGCATTATTTAAAAAATACAATGAAAAAATAGATATGAAAAAGTTTCTTCAACTGAAAGTAAGGAGAAGCATTAAAATTTAAAACGAACAGAAATTATCACGCATATGATGGGCTCACCTCCTCCTAATACCTCGCTTTTTTTAAAGCTAAAGTATTTTTAGTAATTTCAACTATTTATTCTACGGCTTTTGTGATTCATGGGTCATTCTAAAGAAATTGGAACAAAATTTAAGCTTTAGTGAAAAGAGCGAGGTTTTGACGGGGGTTGAACCCCTTCGTATACGTAATAAAAACATGAGAATACAGAAGTTCGCTACGTAAGCTAATTTTTAAGTTACGTATATCTTTTACTAATAAAAACATTCGTAAAAAAATTAAAAGTTCTAGTTGCCTTTTTAAGTAACCAAAAATCTGAGGGCAACTAGGCCTCCTCCTCCACTCGTTTTTTCCCAAAATCTTTCAATCAAAACTATGAGATAGCCATTTAGCTAAAAAAAAAAATATGCAAATTTCGTTTTAATTATTCATCTGCGGAGAGCCAAAATCAAAACATGCATTGATTGAAAAAACGTTCAGAAATTAAATATAAAAAAAACAAGTTTTTTTTAACGGAAAGTAAGGAGCGACATTAAAACTTAAAACGAACAGAAATTACTTCGTATATGAAAGGAGACGCTTCCTCATCAACGCCCCGCTCTTTACGCTAAAGTTTTTTACTGTTTTAAAAAGTAGAGTTAAGAAAAAGAGTCAAGCTTTAGCGTAAAGAGGCCGAAGGCCTCGACCGAGTCCGTTGATTTTTGAATTAAAAAAAGGGAATAGTTGTGGGAAAAAGTCAGAGTCATGGCCAATTGTAGAAAAAGCCAAGACAGATTGTCCAATTAAGTGGGCATCAAGTCAAGGTTAATTTTACCCCTTTGATTGCCGTTGTTACGTTGTCTCCCATTTATGCTACACCTCTCCGCGCATGCATGTCACTCCACAATACCGAACTAGAGTCAGGTTGATGAGGAAGCATCTCCTTTCATATACGAAGTAGTTTCTGTTCGTTTTAAGTTTTAATGTCGCTCCTTACTTTCCGTTAAAAAAACTAGTTTTTTTATGTAATACCGAACTAGAGTCAGGTTGATGAGGAAGTATCTCCTTTCATATACGAAGTAATTTCTGTTCGTTTTAAGTTTTAATGTCGCTCCTTACTTTCCGTTAAAAAAACTAGTTTTTTTATGTAATACCGAACTAGAGTCAGGTTGATGAGGAAGCATATCCTTTCATTTACGAATTAATTTCTGTTCGTTTTAAGTTTTAATGTCATTTCTTACTTTCCGTTAAAAAACTTGTTTTTTTATTTAATTCAAACATAAAACGGTGCTCGATAAACGATTGATAAGTCATTTTTTTACTGACAAACCTAGCAAAGCAGAATATAAGTGGTTAATGCTTAAATTACGTTTTTGTATCGAAAATAATCTATTGTATAACATATCTTTGAATTTTTTATTCTAGCATTGGTCTTTCTACAGAATAAATAAAAAAAAGTTTTTTAAAAAGTTTTTGAAAATAAGGAGTGACTTTAAAACTTGAAACAAACAGAAATTATTCCATATATGAGAGGGGTTGTCTCCTCCTCAACTCCCCGTTGTGACTCTTTGTCACTACTCTACTTTTTAAAACAATTAAAAAAACTTTAGCGTAAAGACCGAGGCGTTGTGGAGGGGACAACCCCATTCATATCCGGAATAATTTCTGTTCGTTTTAAGTTTTAATGTCGCTCCTTATTTTCAGTTAATAAAAACTTTTGTTTTATTCAATTTCTGACCGTTTTTGAGTTAATATCTGTTTTGATTTTGGCTCACCGCACATAAATAATTAAAACGAAATAAATATATTAATTTTTTTGGCTAAATGGCTTTCTCGTAGTTTTTTTAGGAAATGGGAAAACTACTACTACTACTACTAATAACTCACTGCAGCACCAAGCCGCCTGAGGCCAACACAGCTACGCACGCTCCTCCTCCAACCTAATCTATTTAAAGCCTCCCTCTTTACACCCTCCCAGGAAGTTCCCATTTCCTTTAAATCCTTATTTATGACATCCTCCCAACCCAGACAAGGACGACCTGCTTTCCGTGTAGCCCCAGACGGTTGGCCAAAAAGGACAATCTTCGGTAATCTGTCATCCTTCATCCGTAGAACGTGGCCTAGCCATCTCAACCTTTCTTTCATTATAGCCCCAGAAAGCGGGATTGAACCACACTTTTCGTACAACCTACTGTTTGAAATACGGTCAGTCAGCCGGGTACCCAGAACAATCCGTAGGCAATTTCTCTGGAAAACATCTAGTAAATTTTCATCTGCTTTTCGGAGTGTCCACGCTTCAGAGCCTTATTTGACCACTGTCATCACTGTAGCTTCCAATATTCTAATCTTGGTTTGTAGGCTTATCTTTCTATTCTTCCAAACTTTTTTTAACTGTGAAAAAACACCCTGAGCTTTAGCTATTCTACTTTTAACATCTTCACTGCTCCCACCATCTTTACTAATAATACTACCAAGGTAACTGAAGCTCCCAACCTGATCAATCTTTTCGTTACCTAAGGTCACCTGTTCATCTTCACTTATTCCTAACCTTAGTGACTTAGTCTTCTTAACATTAATTTTCAAGCCTATTTTAGCACCCTGAACTCGTAAAACCTCTAAAAATTCATTCATTTTGCTCACACTTTCATCTAATATGCTTAAATCATCAGCATAATCTAAGTCCAGGAGCGTTCTTCCTCCCCATTTGATTCCATGGTCTCCAATTGCCTTTCCTGTGCTCCTTAAGACGAAGTCCATCAAAATGATCCATATAAAGGGGGATAGAACACAACCCTGCTTAACTCCTGATTTATTACAAAACCAGTTGCTAACCTCATTTCCTACCTTAACCGCAGCAGTATTATTCTCGTACATAGCGCAAATCACTTTAATGTATTTTTCTGGTATACCATATAACGATAAGACCTTTGTTAACGCTGTTCTATCAACAGAATCGAAAGCTTGCTCATAATCGATAAAACAAAGAGGTGGGGGAGGGAGCCTAGTCACCCTCCAATTTTTGGTTACTTTAAAATGCAACTAGAACTTTTTATTTTTTTACGAACGTTTTTATAAGTAAATTAAATAAAAAAAAACAAGTTTTCTTCAATGAAAGTAAGGAGCAACATTAAAACTTAATACGAATAGAAATTACTCCCTATATGAAAGGGGCTTTTCCTCCTCAACGCCTCGCTCTTTACGCTAAAGTTTGACTCTTTCTCTTAACTTTATTTTTAAAACAGTAAGAAATTTTAGCGTAAAAAGCGGGGCGTTGAGAAGGCAAAGCCCCTTTCATAAACGGAGTAATTTCTGTTCGTTTTAAGTTTTAATGTTGCTCCTTACTTTCATTTAAAAAAAACTTGTTTTTTTTATTTAATTCTGGACGTTTTTGAATTAATGCATGTTTTGATCTTGGCTCTCCGCACATAATAATTAAAACAAAATTTGCATATTAATTAATTGCAATTAATCGGAAGATTTTGAGAAAAAAAGAGCGAGGGAAGAGGCGTAGTTGCCCTCCAAGTTTTTGATTACTTAAAAAAGCAACTAGAACTTTTAATTTTTTACAAACGTTTTCACTGGTATAAAATATACGTAACTTACGAATTAACTTACGTAACGAGGGCTCAACCCTCGTCGATGCCTAGCTCTTTGCACTAAAGCCTAGATGTTGTCCCAATTCCTTAAGAATGACCTCTGAATCACAAAGGCCGTAAAATAAATAGTTGAAATTACTAAAAATACTTTAGCGTAAAGAGTGAAGTATAACGAGGAGGTAAACCCCTCATATGCGTAATAATCTGTTTTCGTTTTAATTTTTAATGCTCCTTACCTTCAATGGAAAAAAAACTTTTTTTCCCCAAAAAAAATTCCCCTGAAAACGTCTGTACACTTCCCAGTAACCATTACTGTATGTAAACAATGATTTGTAACAAAGTTTGTAACTTGCAGCCCCTCCCCCAGGGACTGTGGGGAAGTAAGTCATCCCCAAAGATATAGTTATTAGGTTTTTTGACTATCGTGAATAACATGGCTATCTCAGAATTTTGATCCGCTGACTTTTGGCAAAAAATGAGCGTAAGAGGGGGCCTAGGTGCCCTCCAATTTTTTGGTCACTTAAAAAGGGCAATAAAACTTTTAATTTCTGTTAGAATGAGCCCTCTTTTGACATTCTAGGACTACTCAGTCGATACGATCACCCCTGGGAAAAAAAAACAAACAAAAAAACAAATAAACACGCATCCGTGATCTGTCTTCAGGCAAAAAACGCGAAATTCCACGTTTTTGTAGATAGGAGTTTGAAACTTCTACAATAAGGTTCTCTGATACGCTGAATCTGATGGTTTGATTTTCATTAAGACTAGATTGTATGACTTTTAGAGGGTGTTTTCCCTATTTTCTAAAATGAGGCAAATTTTCTCAGGCTCGTAACTTTTGATAGGTATAACTGATCTTAATGAAACTTATATATTTAAAATCAGCATTAAAATGCAATTCTTTTGATGTAACTATTGATATCAAAATTCCATTTTTTAGAGTTTCGGTTACTATTGAGCCGGGTTGCTCCTTACTACAGTTCGTTACCACGAACTGTTTGATAAAATAAGTAATTTACGAATTAACTTACTTAGCGAAGTTCTGTATTTGTGTATTTTTTTTCAAGTATATGGAGAGGGAGGGGTTCGCCCCCTCGTCAATACCTCGCTCTTTACACTGAAGCTTGAAATTTCGTCCCATTTTTTTTAAGAATGACTCCCGAATCCCAAAGAACATAGAATAAATAGTTGAAATTACTAAAAATACTTTAGCGTAAAGAGAAAAGTATTTTTGAGGAGACAAACCCCCTTATATACGTAATTTTTGCTATTTGTTTTTAAATTTTATTGCCGATCCTTACTTACTCCAACTTTTTTATTTATTTTCATATTGTTTTTTGTTTTAAATAATACTAGAAACTCCTGCACCCTTTCATAGAAATTATCTTCCCTCATGGTAAATTCCTCCATGGAAAGACCCTCCCATGCAACCCCCTCCCCCAACAAATCCCCCCATACCAAAAAACTATCCCTGAAAACGTCTGTACACTTCCCAATAACAATTACTATATGTAAATAATGGTCAAAGTTTGTAACGTACAGCCCCTCCCCCGGGGACTGTGGGGGATTAAGTCGTCTCCAAAGACATATTTGTTAGGTTTTTTTACAATATTGAACAAAATGGCCGTCTCAAAATTTTGATCCATAGAACTTATAATTTCCATTAGAATGAGCCCTCTCTTGACATTCTAAGACCACTGGGTCGATACGATCAACCCTGGGAAAAAAACAACAAACAAACAAATAGACACGCATGCATGACATGTCTTCTGGCAAAAAATACAAAAGTCACATTTTTGTAGATAGGAGCTTGAAACTTCTACAGTTGGGTTTTCTGATACGTTGAATCTGATAGTGTGATTTTCGTTAAGATTCTATGACTCTTAGGGAGCAATTTCCCCTATTTTCTGAAATAATATAAATTTTCTCAGGCTCGTAACTTTTGATGGGTAAGACTAAAATTGCTGAAACTTATATATTTAAAATCAACATTAAAGTGCGGTTGTTTTGATGTAATATTACTGGTATCAAATTTCTGTTTTGTAGAATTTCGGTTACTATTGAGCCGGGTCGCTCCTTACTACAGTTCGTTACCACGAACTGTTTGGTATAGGAATTCTTGTTTGGTTTTTATTCTATTTTTGTGTTGTTTTTTTTGTAAATAACGCAGAAATAGAATAAGGTCTTTTGGCCACTGAACTTTTCATGAATGCTACACAATTAAATATTAAAAAAAGTATTGACAAAAAAAATAATAAAAAAAAGTAAAGGCTTTTTCTTGTGAAAATCAGGGTATGGGGGAATTGAAGTCCCACAGATGGAGGGGTAAATTTTCAATGGAGTTAATTACGCCAGACACTTTTTGCCTAAGCTCGCGTCACACACCAAAGCTTGATCCCCCGGCATTATTCTCATAATAGAGAAAATGACCAATGAATCAAAAACAATAAAATTAAATAATTAAATAATAAAATAAAATAATAAGATAAGTGCAAAAATTTCACACATGAAATTTTTGGGTAAGTTATGACGTATCCTTTAGTTGCCCAAGGATTACATTCCCATGTTAGGAGAGCGAACCGATATTTTTCATTCCAGCAATAGTTTTACCGGCGTTGTTTTGTTTCCATTGCCGAGAAAGTAGGCTAAAGAGGCACAAGATATAGAAAATTCGGAGCTGCACAAGAGTCCTACAGTTTAGCTATTATCTGGCTAATTCATTTGTGTTACTGGTAATTAGGGGGCGACAGGTTAGCTGGTGTAGGCCCTTAACCCTCAAGATATTTCTTCAACCAGAAAATTTGTCTTAAAAAAGCATGTAAAAAAGACAATTGCATTATATAGTTTATGTGCTATAGAACTAATACTGAGGTTCAGCTTCAAGTTCATTCTCAGTAGCAAAAAGGTACACGATTGGATTGGCAGTTCACTGAGTTTATTTTATTACTTTGTGAAATATTCAGCTATTTAAAAAATAAGGGCAATTGTGATTTTTTTTTGCATTAAGCAAACAAGGATGGGATTTCCCAATTCCAACATTAGCGAGTCATCTACCTCTTTGGAGTTGCAAGATACTACAAGGGTTGCAAACGCTTTTGAGTCTAATACGTCCACTCTGTTCTCGAACAGTAACTTCAAAGCACACTCCCTCAAAGTCTATTTTTTCAGGAATATCAGTCACTTTTAAAACTAATCATCCTCACTTGTTGCAGTGTCAAGGCTTCATCTGCTGCCAAACCTTAGACTCAAGATATGTCCTAAACTTTTCAATCATCTGATCAAAGAAAGTTGGCATTTGGATTCACTGTCTAATTTCAGATGGCTGTCTTCATCAATTGACGACACTTTTTGCAGATTTTCTCTTTTTGCATTGAAGCAGCTAGACATCGTTCCCTAGTTGCCTGGTTAACTAGGCAACCTTTACACTTCAGACAGTGTAAGGGTCCCAACTGAATGTTACAAAAGTCACCAAAAATACAGTTCCACAATGTTTGTAATTATCCGCATACGTCATAATTCTGTTTCGGAGAAAAAGCAGGATGGCATCATGAATCAGTTAGACACAAAAGGAAAGTTAAGGTATAAAAAATTGCCAGAACTTGAGGGTAATTGTTGAATTTGTATCATGAACAGCTTCTCTTTTTGGTTAGCAGGGAATGCGACTTTATTTAAATTTTGGAGCCATATTGAACTCACAATCATGACTGTGGCTGAGCTCTCTTTTTTATTTCTTTTTTGTTTGCTATTCTTGCAGAATTGACTATACCACTGCCACTTCAGAAAGAAAATTTTCCATGCTTAACAGCTGACGAAGGAAATACGGAATTTTCTTCAGAATTAACAAACTTTCTCTGACATTTTTTTTCTAAGAGATTTAAAGCAACAAAGTAACTAAAGGGATTGAATGCATAGGAAAAGAGTGGCGGATTGTTAGGTAAGACAAAATAGAAACTGATTTCAATTCCAGAATTAAAGAAAATAGTTGTAGAAGTGTTTAGACTTTTTTAGTAAGTGGAGCAAGTTTTCTTAGTCCCGTATCCTCTGTCAGATGGCTTAAACTTGACATATTATATATTATCGAGTAATGTCAATCCTTCTAAATATTTTTCGATCATAAAACTCTTTTTCAGTCCAAGTTCACAGTCCTGGTTGAATTTCACTGAGGCAAAGATGCTGGGACTGTTTTGAAAAACTGTTCATTTTAGTTTTATTGATTTTATCCTCTTGTAAGTTATTTTATATTATATATCATGGTATTGCTGAGGACAGCCCTTGGACATAGGGCCGAAATAGTCATACTAATTTGTTTCCCACTGTCTCGAGAAATTCCCTATTGTTCTTCTTGTTTTTGGTGTCTGGGAAAGGTAAAATCGAAATTGGTCACTAATGTCAGTGGTCCGAGGGGTCTCCAACTTTATAAGTGAATTGGGTAACATTAAAAAAAAATTGATCGAGAGCAACGAAAGATTACATAAGGATAGAAAATGAGAACCCATACTCACTAGAGTGTAAACTTAAATCTTGATATTTACAGGGACAATGAAGTAATGGACAATGCAAGTTTACTCAGTAAATAAGGATTAAGATAAGTCACCCATGGGACAGTTACTGAAGATCAGACAGTAAAACGAACGTGTGATGAAATGGCTAGTCCCCATAGTAGACCTGGGACACCTCACAATTGTGCAAATCAGTGATCAGATTATTTCACGAGAGAGAAGCTGATCGGTAAATTCTGCTGCTAGTGGTCAGAGTTTCGGAAGAGCTGCTTCTGTATTTAGTTTGAAAGATGGAAGCCTGACTTCTCTTGCTGGTGTGCAGTATAATACCCTCGTTAGAAAATAGCCTGAGGTGTATTTAGCTCAGCAGGGCGTGAGAAGGGGCAAAAGAAATAGTAAAAATATTAGCCTTTTAGAGCAGGATAAAGGCGCGAAAAAAATGCTCAAGCAAGAGAGGCAAATCAAGATTACAAATCATTTGCCCCTCACCAGATAGTGAAAGCCCCAGTTTTTTTCTCAGGAGAATACTATTTGGGGGGGGGGGTTCAAATTAGACTCTGAGAACCAGTTAAAATTCCCAGGATAGGGAATACAGGGTCATAATGAACCGCGTTTATGTTCTGTTGTTTGGAATTTGCAAGGTTATATTAGGGAAAAGTTAGAAAAACTATCAGAGTGAAGTAAATGAGCCAGTTGTGAAAGTAGGGATGTTTTTTGCCTTGTTGCAATGTATAATTCTCTAGATTATTTTTCGTCATGCGAAGATTTTAATGTTTTTTTGAGTGTAGGGGAAAAGTTTCTGGAAACGGTAGATATTATGTAAGAGTTTTTATGCTTGTAAGGAAGGGTGTATTTAATTTATTTCGTAGGCTAAAAAGTGAGTCTAAAAATTTATTTTGGTTATTATTGTCAGTCAAAAATGTTCACCTTGTGGTGTGTGTTATATATTTGCCTTCGAACATATACATGAAAATAAATAGCACAAGAAGCACACATGTATAAAGAATATACTGTTGTCGCAAATTTGTTTTTCAAGGGGACTTCAATGCATATAGTATTGCAGAGAATGAGTTGAAGATTGGTGAGCCCCATGTAAATGAAACAGGTCAGCATATTTATTGGGTAGATGAAAGATCTACGTGTGAGGAAAGAATCCGTAAACCTCTTTGGATAGCAAAGGAGAAAGAAGAATTGGTTAAGATGGAACTAGGAAGTGGGAAATTTTAGAATGATTGTAATTCGATTTTGACTTTTTCAGAACCAGCTGAATTGGATCAAGCCGTTTCGGTATTTTTAGATAGAATTTATCTTCGAGCCTTTACCTCAGGATAGGAATCATCCAGCCATTAAAGATAAGGGTTTGTTCGATGAGGAACGTAGGCAGAAAATGAAGAGTTTATTAGGGTTTTCAGGCTACTTAAAGCAATAGATCCATTAGATCAAGAAAAAAATTGGTGTAGGCTAGCTGAATAAGGAAATTAAGGTCAGGTTTTAATATGGTTAAAAGAGTTAAAAAGAGAGATAGGAAGATGAAGACTAACGAGGAACTAAAGAGAGCTTATGGTATGAATAACCCTAGAAAGTTTTCCGACTAAAAAGTTTGGTCGGTAGTTAAATGTTCAATCCAGGGCCTTGGAATAAGAAAAGATCGCTTGTTGAGACGTGACGAGAGAATTTTGAAAATAAGGAGTCAGATCATGTCAGGGCAAATGAGTCAAATGATTCAGAGGATAGAAAGTTAGGGCCAGTGACGGTAACATATCTTCTAAGACAGAACGATTACGTTTTAGTTAGGCCTGTATCTCACCAAGAAATTTGGGATCACTTGAAAAAAATGAATGGCAGTTCATGTCCAGGAACAGATGCTACATCTACAAAGGCCCTGAGGCTAGGAAGGATAACTTTAAAACTTATTTTGGCCGCAATCTCTTCGTTTGTAGTTGGTGTCGCTCTTGGGACACTTTGGTAGCATCGCCTCTTTTTAAGAAAGGTAATGAGAAGTTACATGAAAAATGTCGGTCTATCTTTATGGGAAATGTGGTAAGTAAATTGTATATCAGAAGAGAAAACCTACTATTTTGTAATTATATTAATTAAAATTATTAAGTTTAAGTTTAACTTGAGAGAAAAATAAATGTCTATCAACTAAATATCATAGCCTTCCCATGAACTTGCAAAGGCAAATTGTCCTAAGGGCGTGTCAGAAACACATGTCTAGCACTTCTAATAAGGAAAAACTTATAATTTGAGATGAGGCTATTCATCAAAAGAGAAAACTTACTATTGTATGATTCTAGTAATTAAACTGATTGAGTTTAAGTTTAGTTTGAAAGAAAAATAAATGTTTAGTTTGAAAGAGGAAACATCAGAATGCTAATCCGAAAAGATAAGCCTTTTATTATTCTATTAAACAAACTTATTAAATTTAAGTTTAGTTTGAAAAGAAAACAAAAGTTGTTCAACTAAATATCCTAGCCTGCCCATGAACTTGTAATGGCAAGTTGTCATGGGTTCTGCTAGTAGCATTTATTTATCTACGGCTCGGCTGTTCTTCTAATAATAAAAACTTATAACAGGACACTAAGAATGCTAATCGGAAGAGATAATAGTTATATAATTCTATTAACTAAACCGATTAAATTTCAGTTTAGTTTGAATGAAAAGCAAAATTCGTTCACCTAAATTTCCTAGTCTGCCCACGAACTTGCAACGGCAAGTTGACATGGAGTTGTGCTAGTAATATATATTTATCTATGGCTCCTCTGTTCTTCTAATAATGAAAACCTACAATATCATAATCAGACTTCTAATCAGACGATATAATCCTTTCATAGTTCTATTAACTGAACTGATTAAGTTTCAGTTTAGTTTCAATGAAAAGCAAAAGTCGTTCAACTAAATTGCCAAGTCTGCCCATGAACTTTCAACGGCAAGTTGTCATGGGGTTGTGCTAGTAATATATATCTATCTATGGCTCCTCTGTTCTTCTAATAATGAAAACCGACGATATGATAATGAGACTACTAATCGGACAGATAATCCTTTCGTAATTCTATTAACTAAACTGATTAAGTTTAAGTTTAGTTTGGATGAAAAACAAAAGTCGTTCAACTAAATTTCCTAGTCTGCTCATGAACTTGCAAAGGCAGGTTGTGATGGGGTTGTGCTAGTAATATATATTTATCTTCGGCTTGTCTGTTCTTCAAATAAAAAAAAACCTATAATAAGACAATAAGAATACTAATCGAAGAGATAATACTTATACAATTCCTTTAACTGAACTGATTGAATTTGAGTTTAGTTTGAACCAAAAACAAAACCCATTCAACTAAATTTCTTAGTCTGCCCATGAACCTGCAACGTCAAGTTGTCATGGGTTGCATTAGTAATGTATATTTATCTACAGCTCCTCTGTTCTTCTAATAATGAAAACCTACGATATGATAATCAGATTGCTTATCGCACAAGATAATCCTTTCATAATTATATTAACTAAACTGATTATATTTGAGTTTAGTTTGAACGAAAAACAAAAGTCGTTCAACTAAATTTCCTAGTCTTCCCATGAACTTACAAAGACAAGTTTTCATGGGGTTGTGCTAGGAATATACATTTATCTACGGCTCGGCTGTTTTTCTAGTAATAAAAACCTATCATAAGACAATAAGAATGCTAATCGGAAGAGATTGTCCTTATACAATTCTATTAGCTAAATTGATCAAATTTGAGTTTAGTTTGAACGAAAAAAAAGTCGTTCAACTAAATTTCCTAGTCTGCCCATGAACTTGCAAAGGCAAGTTGTCATGGGGTTGTGCTAGCAAAATATATTTATCTACGGCTCCTCGGTTCTTCTAATAATGAAAACCTACGATGTGAAAATCAGACTGCTAATCGCAAAAGATAATCCTTTCATAATTCTATTAACTAAACTGATTAAGTTTAAGTATAGTTTAAATGAAAAACAAAAGTCGTTCAACTAAATTTCCTAGTCATCCCATGAACTTGCAAAGACAAGTTGTCATGGGATTGTGCTAGTAATATATATTTATCTACGGCTGGGCTGTTCTTCTAATAATAAAAATCTATAATAAGACAATAATATTGCTAATCGGAAGAGATAATCCTCATACAATTCTTTTTACAAAACTGATTAGATTTGAGTTTAGTTTGAACGAAAAACAACAGTCGTTCATCTAAATTTCCTAGTCATCCCATGAACTTGCAAAGACAAGTTGTCATGGGGTTGTGCTGGTAATATATATTTATCTATGGCTGGGCTGTTCTTCTAATAATAAAAATCTATAATAAGACAATAATATTGCTAATCGGAAGAGATAATCCTCATACAATTCTCTTAACTAAACTGATTAGATTTGAGTTTAGTTTGAACGAAAAACAACAGTCGTTCAACTAAATTTCCTAGTCATCCCATGAACTTGCAAAGACAAGTTGTCATGGGGTTTTGCTAGTAATATATATTTATCTACGGCTGGGCTGTTCTTCTAATAATAAAAATCTATAATAAGACAATAATATTGCTAATCGGAAGAGATAATCCTCATACAATTCTCTTAACTAAACTGATTAGATTTGAGTTTAATTTGAACGAAAAACAACAGTCGTTCAACTAAATTTTCTAGTCATCCCATGAACTTGCAAAGACAAGTTGTCATGGGATTGTGCTAGTAATATATATTTATCTACGGCTGGGCTGTTCTTCTAATAATAAAAATCTATAATAAGACAATAATATTGCTAATCGGAAGAGATAATCCTCATACAATTCTTTTTACTAAACTGATTAGATTTGAGTTTAGTTTGAACGAAAAACAACAATCGTTCAACTAAATTTCCTAGTCATCCCATGAACTTGCAAAGACAAGTTGTCATGGGGTTGTGCTGGTAATATATATTTATCTATTGTTTTTGCTGTTTTTCTAATAACAAAAACCTACATTAATACAATAAGAATGCTAATCGAAATAGGTAATCCTTATACAAGTTTGAGTTTAGTTTCAACGAAAATCAAATGTCGTTCAACTAAATTTCCTTGCTTGCCCATGAACTAGCAAAGGCAATCGTCATAGGGTTGTGTTAGTAATATATATTTTTCTAAGGCTCGTCTGTCCTTCTAATAATAAAAACCTATAATAAGATAATAAGACTGCTAATAATAATAATGTGTGTATCTATGGCTCGGTTCAACTTCTAATAATACAAACCTGTAATATGATAATGAGACTGCCAATCGGGCGAGAAAACCTACTATTTTGTAATTCTATTAACTAAACTGGTCAATTGATTAATTGAGAAAATTAAATACAATTAATTCAAACTTACCTTAGAAAAATGTTTTGAAGAGTCATACTTGCGCATTTGTGCATTTTTAAAAATCCTATTTTTCTTCTTGCCTCACAGGTTTTCACAGAAGAATAATAATTATCTTTAGCTTTTCTAGAAATAAAAATAAACCAATTAATTAAGCCTCTTAATTTGGAGACCAACTTGTTCTTTTTTGTTTTTTTCTTTTTGTGAATCTCA
This sequence comes from Artemia franciscana, assembly GCF_032884065.1. Classification (NCBI taxonomy): domain Eukaryota; kingdom Metazoa; phylum Arthropoda; class Branchiopoda; order Anostraca; family Artemiidae; genus Artemia; species Artemia franciscana. Next base: position 38,382,119 of record NC_088868.1, read on the forward strand.
AATTGCTCTTCCGAATACATTTACACTTTGGTCCAAGGTTTTTAAAACTTGTCCAAAGGACTAATAAGAAATATAAAAAAGGTCTAAAAAGCTACTAATTTGGGTTTTTTAACCGTGTGAAATTGTTAGTTTGACGAAGAATATACTCAACCAAACTTTTTTCTTGCTGTTTGAAGATGCTTCGCTATTTCTAAACACAAGGGTCTTATACCTCAGCAAAGTAAGTCACGAAGGATATTTTTTGATCCGAATGTATTCTTTGATTAAACAGACTACATAGAATGTTAAAAACAAAAAAAAATCAAGAAGAAAAAAGCAAAATGGCAAGAAAAAGACAAAACCAAACAAGTATAGTATTTTTTTTCAAAAGCTGATCAAAGAGTCATGATATTTCGCAAAAAAAAAAAGAAACAGAGTAGATTTTTCGGTTCTGATTTTTCTTTAAGTCATCTTTAAACCATTAAAAAGAAAAAGGGATAAATTAAACGATAAAAATGTAAAACTTTCCTTTTGAAACATGCCATAAGGAAGCAAAATAACAATGTATCAATAATCGTTTTACACTCTTCGTTTTGTTTTGCTTTTTTTAATCCCAAATGTGGCCTCAAATAAAATATCAAATTTATCAAATCAATCAAAATGATTTGTTTGATTATACAAAATCCTACATATATAGCTACAATAGATACTAAAATGAAGATTATGTCTGAATAGGATTAATTACATAAAAACCAAAAAAGAAACGATTAAAAAAAAGTAAAGCGTCGTATGAAACCTAATACAGGCAAAAATTTGGCCCTACAAGAATCTAAAAGTTCGTGATCATAGACTGTAGGTAATGAATGACCTTGGCTAAAAGTAACTGAAATCTTAAAAAAGGAAGTTTTGATAACAATATCAATCAAATACTTACTCAACGAACCTACTCAGCAGTGAAGTTTTTCAACAAAAAGAACAAGCCCAAGGAAATGTTTCTGGTTTTATGAAAGGGGACGAAAGCCCTAAATAGGGGAGTGATCTTGATAAAAAAAAAAAGTGCACCATCAATTCAGTAAATCAGAGCTCCTGTTGAAGCAGTTTCAAGCTTTCATTTACAAAGATTTGGAATTTGTATTTTTCTTTAGAGAAGCAAGATCAAGGATATGTGTTTATTTATTTCTTGTTTGTTCTACATGTTACCGTATCGAACCAATTCTCCTAGAGAATTAAGAGACAGGTACTTAAAACAGAGATTAGAAGTTCTAGTGTCCTTGGCAACTAGCCAAGAAGATTGAACCACAGAAAAGCGACATTTTCTCCGCTATTATGGCACCGGAGTACAATTTTGACCAAAACAAAGAAAATATGTGGTTTACTGAAAATTCTGATTGAGACTTATAGCACAAACGTTTTGGACGAAGCGAACAGAGCAGAAGATTTTAAGAGGCATTTACCATTTCTTAGCCTTATTTAATTCTCGCATTAAAGTGTTTGCATTTTCCTCCACATCAAAGTTCTACTAGCTAGGTTTACTTACAATTTGTTGTGACAGTGCTTCCAGCTATCAGAAAGTTTACAGCCAAAGTTTTTGTTCGTTTTTATCACAATAATTTGTCTTAGTAATTTATAAGTAGTTTGTAAGTAATTTTTAAGTATTTTGTAAGAGTAATCTTTATGTAATCGAAAGGTAATTGTAAGTTTATTGTAAGTAATTGTAAGGTTAATCGTAAGGTTAAATCGTAAAGGTTTCTTCAGGATTTTTATTTGTTTCTGATTTATTTTTGGGTTGGCAGATTCGTCTTGATGCTAGTCTTCACTCATCAGTTGCACCCCAGCCTTTGAGAGTATCAACAGCAACACTCAAATCCTTAGGTTATGATTCACAAACTATTTTATCAATATACAGAATTCTGGTAATAAGGAATCTACTAGTTCCTTAGGATGTATGGATCACCTCGATATTCCAAGCAATCCTAGCTGTCCTAGCCCTCACTACTAACTTCACGCACTTCTACTTTTCGCACAGCAACAATATAAAATAGTACTACTACTACTACTACTAATAACTCACTTCAACACTAAGCCGCCTGAGGCCAACACAGCTACGCACGCTCCTCTTTCAACCTAATCTATTCACGGCCTCCCTCTTTACACCCTCCCAGGAAGTTCCCCTTTCCTTTAAATCTTTATTTATGACATCCTCCCAACCCAGACAAGGATGACCTGCATTTCGTGTAGCCCCAGACGGTTGGCCAAAAAGGACAATCTTCGGCAATTTTTCATCCTTCATCCGCAGAACGTGGCCTAGCCATCTCAACCTTTCTTTCATTATAGCCCTAGAAATCGAGATTGAACGACATTTTTCGTACAACGTAATGTTTGAAATCCGGTCAGTCAGCCGGGTACCCAGAACAATCTGTAGGTAATTTCTCTGGAAAACGTCTAGTAAATTTTCATCTGCTTTTCGGAGCACCCATGCTTCAGAGCCATATTTGACCACTGTAGCTTCCACTATTCTAATCTTGGTTTGCAGACTTATTTTTCTATTCTTCCAAACTTTTTTAACTGTGAAAAAACACCCTGAGCCTTAGCTATTCTGCTTTTAACATCTTCACTGCTCCCACCATCTTTACTAATAATACTACCAAGGTAAGTGAAGCTCCCAGCCTGATCAATCGTTTCGTTACCCAATATCACCTTTTCATCTTCACTTATTCCTAGCCTTAGTAACTTAGTCGTCTTAACATTAATTTTCAAGCCTATTTTATCACCCTGAACTCGCCCATTTTATCACCCAGAACCTTTAAAAATTCATTCATTTTGCTCACACTCATTTCCTACCTTAACCGCAGCAGTATTATTCTCGTACATAGTACATATCACTTTAATGTATTTTTCTGGTATACCATATAAGGATAAGACCTTTGCTAACGCTCTTCTATCAACAGAATCGAAAGCTTGCTCATAATCGATAAAACTGAAAACCAAAGGTGTTTGACAACGAAGGGACTTCTCACTTATTAACCTAAGAGTGAAAACCTGGTCTACACATCCTCAACCTTTTCTAAAACCGCGTTGTTCTTCCCTTAACGCTTTTTCTACAGTATCTCTCAGTCTCTCTCAGTCTACAGTATCTCTCAGTATCTATCATATTACTCTGTAATTTTCTAACTACAGAGACCAGACTAATGCCTCGATAATTACGACACTCACTCTTTTCACCTTTCTTGTACAGTGGTTTAATAAAGGTTTTCCTAAAATCATTGGGTACTTCCCCTTTTTCAAAAATCATACTCATAATCTTCAGTAGCTTATTCCTAACCTCAGAACCACCATATTTAAGAAACTCATTAATCACACTATCAGCACCTGGAGCCTTATTATTTTTTAATCCTTTTAGTACTGTCGCTAGGTCTTCCTCACTAAACAAATCTTCCTTCACATCCAAGGCATCACAAACTTCTTCATTTTCATCTATATCTTTTCCTGCAACTGTATCTCGGTTTAGCACATTCTCAAAATAATCCACCCATCTTTCTTAAACTTTTTCCTTATCACTAATTGTGGCCCCATTCCTATCTTTAACTGGGACTAGTCCGGATTGGCTACTCCCTTTCAATTTATTAACATGCCAGTATAATGTTTTACTATTATGCCGTCTAGCCGCATCTTCTAGATCCTCAGCAATTTTATCCGTATCCTCCACTTCACATCTCCTTAGTTCATATTTCAATGCTTTCTCCACTTTCTTTACATTCCTTTTGTTTTCATACGACCTATCACTCAGATAATTCTTGTACAAACCCTTTCTACTTTCTATTGTTGTTCTTTTTCTTTTCTTTTTTGTTTTGTTGTGGAGATGAGGCCAAATTTCTTTGTTGTAAAACTGTATAAATATGGTTGATGATGATTGTGGCACCCCGGGCAACAGCCGTCTTAAAATTTTGGAAGCTTCATTTGTGGATTTTGGTAGTATGTTTACGGAGCAGCTCCACCGGAATTATGATATTGGGATTGCTGGTCAATATGTTTCTTGTAATTCAAAGTACTTATTTAAGGATGGTTTGAGGTCCGTGAATGGTGGTGGTGATTCTGAAGATCTCAGAGTTTTCCATCTTAACTGCCAGGGTTTGAACTCATCTTTTAATTTTATAAGCGAGATATGTGAACTTTCCATTTTTCAGGTTATTGGTCTCACAGAAACATGGCTAAATGAGCATACCTCTGCTCTCTTGGATATTCCAGGGTATAGATTTTATCATAGGAATCGTCAATTTCGTCAACATGGAGGTATTGGAGCTTATATACGGAGCGAAATCGAGGTTTTGGTAAGAAGTGATCTAGTGCTGTTTCACGAGATGTTATTTGAGCCACTTATCCTTCAGCTCAGGCTTAAGCCAAAAGATGTTTATGTTGTTGTACTATATAGACCACCATCTGGGTCTATACCGGCCTTTTTTGATATTTTGGAGGAACAGTTGGATAAACTACCTACTGGTTCGCACCCATTCTTCATGCTTGGGGACTTTAATATTGACTTTAATGATATGAATTCGAATACTCCTATAGATTTCCTACAGCTTTGCATGTCATATAGTTTATTTCCCACTATCAATATTTGTACGCGTGTTACCACTTTAACGGCAAAGCTACTTGATAATATTCTTTCTAATTCTAAATTTTTAGATCCAGGGGTTATTGTTACTGATGTTTCTGACCATTTTGGGATTTCGGCAAGTTTTAAAGTTTGTTTTCCGAGGCTGCAAGGTTCTAGACTGAAAATGAGTATGTTACCTGTGCTCAACCGGGGTAACTTAGAAAAGTTTAAACAAGAGATTTCTAATGTTGATTGGAATAATAAAGTTGAAAATCTAGATGATATAAATATAAGTTTTCAAAGATTTTATGATACATTTATCTCTATTTTGAGTAAAACTTGTGTAGTGAATCGGACAAGGTCAAGGAAAAAGATGCCCAAAAAGCCGTGGGTGTCACCTAGTCTTCTGCGGTTTATAAATAAGAAAGACCAGTTATATAGGGATTCAATAAGGAATGAAAATGATCCAGTTTGCACAAGAATTTATAAAGATTATAGAAATGCTCTTAATAAACTTTTGAGAAACGCGAAGAAAAAATATTTTGAGTGTAAATTTAAAGATGCTAGTGGTAACCCAGCTAAAACTTGGAAAATTATTAAAATTGTTAATCTTCAATAGGTCCGGTTCTGCCTGACGAAGTTACTGCAAGTGATGGGTTAAAATCGAATGAGCCTGCTGTAATCTTTAATGCCCTTTCGGAACATTTTGCAACTGTTGGGGCTCGATTTTCTCGTGCTACAGTAGCTTCTGACAATGATCCTCCGCTTGAGACTTTTATGGGTACTTCTGTCGATGTATCAATGTATCTGAGACCTGTCACTCATGATGAAGTTCGTAAAATTATCTTTGAGATGAAAAGTTCTTCGGCTGGGAGTGATTCCATTAACCTTCTTGTTTTAAAAGCCGTGTTTCCAAGCATTTCACATATATTAACGTCCCTTATTAATGCTTGCTTTAAGCAAGGGAAGTTACCCAATTGTCTTAAAATTTCAAGAATAACGCCTGTGTTTAAGGGTGGTAATAAGAATGATCTGGGGAATTATAGACCAATTTCATTATTACCTGTTGTTTCACGGGTTTTAGAAAAATGTATTAATATTAGAATTTATGAGCATTTGGAGCGTCATAAACTTCTACATACCAATCAATTTGGTTTCAGGGCAGAACAACAGAAATGGCGATTTCATTTATTACTACTATAATTAATGATGCTCTTGATAAAAAGCTTAGGGTAGCTGGTGTTTCTTTGGACTTAATTAAAGCGTTTGACACAGTTGACCATCGAATATTATTAAAAAAATGTGAATTTTATGGATTAAGGGGTGCTACATTGGGTTTGCTGTGGAGTTATCTTCAAAATAGACAGCAGTATGTCAATTTACAAGGATTTTTGTCTAGTAAAAATGTTGTTAATTGGGGGGTTCCCCAAGGATCCGAACTCGGTCCGACTCTGTTTTTAATTTTTATTAATGATCTACCGCATGTTGTGAAAGCTCTGCCCAGAATTGACGACTTTGTTGACAATGGTACGAGTAAGACCCAGCTTACTATGCCCTTATTTGCTGATGATACAACCTTGGTGTGTGTTGCCCCTACAGAAGAACTGCTCATGTTAACGATAAATGCAGCAATGAGCAGGATATGTACATGGCTTAAAATAAACCACCTTGACCTGAATATAGATAAGTCAGATTTTGTTATTTTCTCTCGATCTCCGAATTTTTACCCTTGGCTTACGGAAATAATTTCGGAGCGGGGAATTATTAAACGAACAAGATTCACCAAATACCTCGGAATCAATGTTGATGAAACCCTATCATTTAAAGATCATGTGAAGTCAGTTTCGAAAATATTGTCACGTAACTTAGGTATGATGTGCAAATTAAAACATATTTTCCCCCCAAATGTTCTACGATTGTTATATTTTTCCCTGATTCACCCGTACATTTTGTATTGCTCGTCGATTTGGCTTGGTACTTTCCCTTCGATAGTTCATCCAATCCATGTGATCCAGAATAATGCTGTCCGAGTTTTTTGTGGTGTTGGGAATCAGGAGTCTTTGCGGTCTGTGTATAGTGATTTAAATATAATGCCTGCAGCTGGATTACGTGATTTTTATACGTTGATTTTTATATTTAGGTATTACAGAGGTAGCCTTCCCGATTGTTTACAGGAATATTTTGTGAGAGGTCTGATGTTCACCACCACAATACTCGGATACGAGGTAATACTGAGGTTCCTCGATTAGTTTCAAGTAGGTCTTCTTTTTCACTTATTTACAGAGCTTGCAAACTTTGGAATAAACTGAGTATAGATATCAAGGAAATAGGTAGCCTTGACCAGTTTAAGTCTGATTTACGTGTGGAGTTGCTCGGTAGGTATGCTTTTGAAACTGATTAACTAATATAAATTTTACATAGCTTATTCATTTGTAATATTTATGTATTTTTTTTTTGTTTTTTTTCTGTTGTCTTGGGGTCACGCAAGGGAGTGTATTGTTTGTGTTTTTTTGTTTTTTGTTGATCTCGGTATATGGTCTCATTCTCCATAACTTCTTATTCTCCATATTGTCTCCTGTTTTTCTTTGAATTTAGCACAGCCTCGCAAGCTTCGCTTATGTTGTGCTATTGATTAAGAAATGTTTTTTTCTAATAAAATTGCTCTACTACTACTACTACTATTAAACTTAAAGCTTTTTCACTAATATTCCTAGTTGCAGTATTAGCACGCTTTCCTAAGACACCATCTGCAACTTCACAAATTGTTTTTCTGAAATTATTCCATCCATCTTCCAAATTGTCAAATTTTAAACTCTCAAGTTTAGTATTCAACTGTTCCTGGAAGTTTTTTCTCAAATTTTCATCCTGGAGCCTACCAACATCATAACTTTCCGGGAGGTAGTTACCCTTCCAAAGTTTCAGCTTTAAATTAACCTTAGACACTACTAGATGGTGATCTTTACTTTTAACATCAATAACAGCACTCCTATACACCCTAGTATCTTGTATTGATCCTGTTTGTCTTCTGTTTACAATAACATAAACAATAAAGTTTGTTGTCTTACCGTCACGTGAATTCCATGTAAACTTATGGGCCATTTTGTGACCGAACACTGCATTGGTTATAACTAGGTTGTTATACCTACAAAATCGCAAAGGTCTATAGCCATTACTGTTTTATTTTCCTACACCCAATTCACCTAGGCTAGGATTCAATCTATCCCTATTTCTACAAACCCGGGCATTAAACTGTCCTAGCAAAAGCACCATATTTCTACCTGGTACCCTGTATATTTGCTCCTGTAACTGTAAGTAAAATTCATCTGAGTCACTAGTATCTCCACCAGTTGGTTCAACAGGGGTATACACTACTATAACTGAAACCCTGAACTTTTTAGTCATAAAATGAGCAATTAGTATTCTATTATGAATACCTTCCCAGCCTAAGCAAGACTTAGCAGCTTCCTGATTCATCATGAGCCCTACTACCTGACTACGTACCCTATCCTTCCTGCCTGAGTAAACAAATCCTATGTCACCTAATTTCATGCTTCCTACCCCTGGGATATGAGTTTCTGAAACTCCTAATAAATCCAGTTCAAACCGTCTAAATTTGGTAGTCAAAATGTCGATGCGATAGTTATTTTTTAACGTCGTAATAGAAAACCTACTAACAATAATAGATTTTTGCCGTTCTTCTCCAGTCATGCTCACCATGTAAAATTGGTTTAATCGTATCCTTTACTGACCGCATTTTTATAATTTGTTCTCCTAAATTCACTGAGGAGGAATTATTGTTGTCAAAAGAAATTTTAATAAGTAACCATTATCATGGTTGGTTAATTGACCAGACTTTTTCAAAAAGAAGGAAAAAATTGCTTGAATGTTCTAACGATACTCTGGAAGCAAAAGACAAGAAAGATGTTTTTTGTTCTTTACCATATGTTCCAGGGCTGAGCGGAAAACTTGAAAGAATTTTACAAAAGAATTTTACAAAATGGTATAAAGGTAGCTTTAAGAGGTAGTAATATTTTGGCTATTTTTTTATTCTGGAAAGGATTGAACTGCCGTAGAGCATGAATTTGTGGTTTTATTAAATCCCATGTACTTGTGGAAGCTCTTATATGGGACGTACTAACCAGAATTTAAAAATGAGATTACTACAACATCATAATTCTATTTCATCGTCTTTAAAGCAAAATTCCAAATGCGAATATTTCACATTGGCTCTATCGGAACATATTTATAATTGTCCAAATCATTTTATTTTGTTTGAACATGTTTCTTTGATTTCTAGGGTCCGAAGTTTAAAGCAAATTTTTAGGAAAACAATCGAAATAAAGAAAAATATATATTCAAGAATAATTCCATATCAATCAATATTTACTAATTCAAATAAAAACTACAAAAACAATATTATGCCCCAACAGAGAGAAGAGTTCGTAAGACTGAGGCAGTACAAATGCATAGAAAAAAACGTTTTGTCATACTAATAATTCCAAGAAGGAAAAAAATAACACCAAAAAAAAAACAACATACAAGGTCGGAGATAACAGATGAGGCCACCCCAGCGTAAGAACGCCACAACAAACTACATGGTATAATCTATTTTTAATCAATCCTGACATCCAGACAAAGAACTATTTTTGAAATATGTTTTTCAAAGAAAATCTACTCGTGAAACTTCGGGACATTTCTACTAAGTTAGGTTTATTTACAATATGAGGAATCTAGTATCTGATTGAGAATCTAGCTCTTTCTGATTTGATTGCCGGAAGGCGATACTTCTTGGAGCGGAGCGGATGCAGTGGGCAGGAGAAGTGGAAGTCCAAATTATACCCAAATCATGGAAATAATTTCTGAGGATTGGATATCATAATACCACTTTACTGTTTGCACGTCCTTCAGTTGTTTGAGATTAAGTATATTGAGAAAAATATATAAAGTTTGGGTTTCTGACAGATTTTTAAGTCTCGTAGGGCGATGAACAAAAGTACACGGAATTATAATTGCTTTATTTTGAATTATCTGAAGAGGTTGCAAATGGACCATGAATGTGTTGAGATAAACCATGGGTCAATAATTAAGATATGATTCAATTAGAGAATTGTATAAAATTTCAAGGATGGAAAAAGAAAACATCTGTTTCAATCTATAAGGACAACCTAAGCGATGGGCAAGCTTCAATCTCAAATAATCAGAATACTTACCGAAAGATGAAAGCTCATCGAGAATAATCCCAAGGTAATGAAATAAATTTACTCTTTTTATCCTATTTTGATTTACAATTAACTCATCTATTGTAATTTTATTTATCGCCCATAAACAGAGATACAGGTGAATTTGGATTGAGCTATGGCCTCTGTCCACCTGATATGTCAGATAAATCCAATGAAACGGAACCAAAAAGGTCAAGGAGACTTGTTGCTACTGTTGCATTGAAAAAAATGTGAGCAATAAGTTATATGTAATTAGTTTATTGGGTATAATTTTTTTTTTGTTTTTATTGATATTTTTTAGTTTTACTGCTGATGATGAACACTGTATATGTATTCGAAATACCCAGGTAAAAACTGTATATCTGCTTACTTTCGATTAAAAGATTTCATCCCTATTTTGAACTGTTATACTTTCTTCATGGAAATGCAGTGTGGTCTACGAAGTTATCTAAATCTACTGAAAGTAAGAAGTAACATGAAAACTGAAAACTAGCATAAATTATTAAGTATATGACGGGGTTGTTCCCTTCTTAACAACTTGCGCGTCACGCTAAAGTTCTTAGTATTTTTGAAAAAGCTTTACATTGTTCCATTTAAACCTAATATTTACTTCAGGAGTCATTCTTAAGGAATTTGGAAAAAATTCAAGCTTTAGCATGAAAAGTGATGTGTTGAGGAGATGGCAACTCCCTCATATTTGTAATAATTTATGTTAGTTTTAAGTTTAAATGTTGCTTCTTATTTTCATTTGAAAAAAAATGTTTTATTTAATTTTTGATCGTTTTTCACATAGTCTCACGAAATCTGGCTCCGCTTCCACTTAAAAATTCCCCTTCCACACGGATACACCCACTGGACAGTTCAACCCTGGTGAAGTTTTACCCCAGAAAATTGCTTTTAAGATCTCAACGCGCAAAATTGAACAAATTCATTTCCCAAGTCCAAACTTTCCCGTGAAAAATTCACCCCCGGAAACTTCCCTCCTCATAAAAAGTTCTTCCTCTGGACAATCCCCCACAAAAGAATTCGCCCCTCACCCTGAAAATATATGGATAATTCCCAATTAAAAATACTATACTTAAACAATGGGCAAATTTCAAACTTAATAACTTTTCCCCTAGGGCTACAGGGACCAAAGGCATAGGTGTGCAAAATCTCAACTATTCTTAATAAAATGGCTATCTCAAAATTTTGATCCGACGATTTTGAGAAATAATGGGGGTAGGAGGAGGTCTAGTTGCCCTACAATCTTTTGATCATTTAAGAAGGGTACTAAAACTTTTATTTTCTGTTCAAATAGCCTTCCCAATATTCTAAGACTACTGGGTTGCTACGATTGCCCTTAGAGAAAAAAGACAAATCCCTGATCTTTATTCTGGCAAAAAAAAACAAAGAAAATTCTATATTTTTGCAAATAGGCATTAAAAACCTCTGCAATAGGGTTCTCTGATACTCTTAAGTTGATGATGTGATATGCATTAAGATTCTTTTACTTCTAGGGGTTGTTATCCCCTTTTGTCGAGAATTGGGCAAATTTTTCCAGGCTTGTAGTCTTTGATTGATTAGACTAAACTTAATGACACTAATATATTTGGAATCAGCATAATAATGGAATCAGCATAATATAACTGTTTGACTATACGCCAAACATGGCCTCTTTCCCAATAACAAATAATACAGATAAACAATGGGTTCGTTGAATTAGTTACAGCCCTTTCCCCGAGGGCTTTGGTAGGTTGTCATCCCTAGAGACATAATTCCTTCACCTTTCAACTACGTTAAACAAAAAGCGCTATTTTTCTGTAATCATACAAGCAAATGGAAATATTATCAGTTGGTTTGTTTACACTGGTTTTACCGATGTATCTTAAATAGACTGTAATGCAATAATTTTTGTTTGTTTTAAGTTTCAACTTCACTTTTTACTTCCATTAGAAAACTTTGTTTTTATAAATTAATCTTCGCCCGTCTTCAATTTAAATTTAATGTAGAACAATCACTGTCATGACATTTTTTTACTGGGAAGAAGCCCCCCCCCTTCATATACAAAATGATATCTGTTCCTACTAAGTTTCAATGATATTCCTTACTTACAGTTCACTTTATTTTTGTGTTTAATTTGTAACGGCTTTCAACTAATGCTAGGGAATCCCCACCCCCCCACCCCTCCCCTGGTAAATGTTCTCCTGAAAAACTCGCACAGAAACTTTCTCTCCCATGGAAACCTCTTCTCGTGGAAAATTCCCCCTTCAAAAATCCCTACCGATAAAATGTGCGAATATTTCCCAATAACAAATACTAGGTTATATATGAAACCCTTGCTTTGAAGACTATGGGAACCAAAAGAAACAATGAACTTACGAATTCAAATAACTTGATTGAATTTTTTCCGAAATGATAAAAGAAAATGTAAAACAAAAATGTCTCTGACGAATATAATTTCCATTCGAATGGGTCATTAAACAAAAAAATATTTTAAATCTATCGAGATTTAAGATCTATTTATTGGCGTATTTTTATTTTTACTCCGTGAGAACCAAGTGTCATTCGACATTAAAATAATAAAATAAGATAAAAATCTTATCTTATAAAATAAAATAATAAAATAAGATAATAATAAAATGAGATAAAAGTCCAAATTGTACTCGGATCGACTCGATTTTTCTAAGTGCATGGCTGTTTAAGCTGCAATAACAAAAAAGGATTTCAATTCATTAAAATTTAGAAACAAGGGGGGGGTGTCAAATTTTTTAATCAAGATGCAAAAGGGTGTTCTCTTAAAATTTGACAGAGGGATTTTTTTATTAAGATTACATCAAAAGATATTTTTCAAAATATACAGGCAACAGCTACCCCTCTTCTAAGCGCCACTCTTAATAGGGAATTAAAGGAATTCCCTATTAACCCTGCCTTGAAAAGAGATTTTCTTGACAAAAGTTACCGAAGAGATACGTTTGTAAGAGTTTGGACATTACAAGATTATTTGGTCTGGTGACCACCCTGAATGTGGGTTTAAGATTTGAACAATATGATAATTGAGGGTAAAGTAGAGTAGAGCTGCTTGCAAAGGTAGCCTATTAGCTATAATTATTCAATGTATTATGAAGATAGAATTTTTTGTTTCATGTTTCCTTTTGAATAGCCTCTAATCTAGATTTTTACCAATTATCTTGCTGAGACTCGAGTTAAATAGGGTTTTCCAAGTTTTTGCTAAAACAAATTAAAAGAATCTAACCTTCCAGTATCATATATGGAAGCATTAGTTTTCCATTGAATTACAGCAAAGAGGCCTATAGCACCTGTTGAAAGTAAAATAAAATAATTTATTTTCCTTTCCATGATTCACAGAATCTTCAAACTAACATTCCTCTGTATTCGTGCAACATTTTTATAATTTGGAAGAACATGATACAGCTAAACTATTCAATGGTCACGGCTTTAAAAACCTGAAATATATGAAGAAAAGCGCTCCCGTACTATAACTTCATCATTATTGCGTAATTTTTAATTTTAGCCATGAGCTCTTACATGTCATAATATCAAAAAAAAAACAAATGATGTAATTAAGTAATTCTTTGAATAGTTTTAATATATATTTTACTTAATCTTGGTAGTCTTAACAATTTCATATTTATATAAATTATAAAAGAAAACAAGAGCCAAGAGCTCATATAGCACATGTGACGAGATTGGAACTTACAATTAGATTTGGTACTAAAGCTATCGATTTCATTGTCTTAGCACATCAAGAAGCACCAAACTCGCTAAATCACTAGAAATCCCTCTAAACCCCCGAAAAGATCAGATCCGGTCCGCTTATGTCAATCACGTATCCATAACTTGTATTTATTCTCGAACTCGCCATAGTATTAGAAATCCCCTCAACTCCCCCAAAGAGAGTGAATCCGGTCAGCTTTTGTTAATCACGTATCAAGAACTTGTGCTTATTCTTCATATCAAGTTTCATCCCGATCTCTTCACTCTAAGTGTTTTCCAAGATTTCAAGTTTCCCCCTCCAGCTCCCCGCAATCTCTCCACACCAAGGGTTTTCCAAGATTTTTTATTTCCAAGAATTTCCGTTTCTTTCCTCCAATCCCTATGCCCGGTTTGAGAATGGAGCGTCTGAGATTTGATATCTTTCTATATATCAAGTTTCTTTAAGATCCGATCACCCATTCGTAAGATAAACATACCACCATTTATGGTATCCCCTCCATCCAGGCCCCCAAATGGAATCGGGGAAACGAATGTTACCATTCAATCTGTGCAGGATCCTGACACGCCTACCAATTTCATAGTCCTAGCACGTCCAGAGTTGTGTCAATTACTTATCTAGGACTTGTGCTTATCCTTCCCACGAAGTTTAATCGTAATCCCTCTACTCTAAGCGTTTTCCAAGTTTTCCAGTTTCCAACTCCCTCAATGTCACTGGATTTGAACGGGATTCAAAATATAAGTTTTGAGACATGATGTTCTTCTAAATATCAAACTTCATTAACATCCAATGACCCGTTGGTAAGTTAAAAATACCTTATTTTTCTAATTTTCCCAATTAACCCCACCCCCTTCAAAATCCCCCATTGAGATTAAATCCAGTCCGGATATGTCAATCACGTATCTAAGACTTGCCCTCCCCCCCAATCTAACCGTATCTGCTTGGGATTTAAAATAAGAGCTCTGAGACAGGAGTTCATTCTAAATAACAAATTTCATTAAGATCCGATCACCAGTCCGTAAGTTAAAAATATATAATTTTTTCTAACTTTTCCAAATTATCTCATCCCAGCTCCCCCAAAGAGAGTGGATTTGTTAAATTTATGTCAATAGCGTATCCAGAACATATGTTTATTCTTCCCACACAGTTTCATCCGATCTCCACACTCTAAGCGTTTTCCAAGATTTCCGATTTTCCCCTCGAGCTCCCTCCAATGTCGCTGAATCCGGTCGGAATTTAAAATAAGAGCTCCATAACACGACGTCCTTATAATTATTAAATTTCATTAAGACCTGATCATCCGTTCGTAAGTTAAAAATACCTCATTTTTACTAAGTTTTCTGTATTATCCCCTACCCCCTCCCCAACTTCCCAAAGAAAGCGAATCTGGTCTGATTAGGTCAATAACGTATCTAGCACTTGTGTTTATTTTTCCCACTGAGTGCCATCACGATCTCTCCACTTTAAGTGTTTTCAAAGATTTCCGGTTTCCTCCTCCAGCTCCCCCTGGTGTCACCAGATCCTGTCAGGCCTTAAAATAAGAGCTTTGAGACACAAGGTCCTTCAAAACATCACATTTCCTTAGGATCCAATCACCAGTTCGTAAGTTAAAAATACCTCTTTTTTCTAATTTTTTTCGAATTACCGTGTTATATCCCCCCACCTCCCCAAAGAGAGCAGATGCATTCC
Organism: Artemia franciscana; assembly: GCF_032884065.1. Taxonomy (NCBI): domain Eukaryota; kingdom Metazoa; phylum Arthropoda; class Branchiopoda; order Anostraca; family Artemiidae; genus Artemia; species Artemia franciscana. The sequence goes on from NC_088868.1 coordinate 38,397,318, forward strand.
GTTCTGTCAATCACGTATCTAGCACTTGTGCTCATTCTTGCCAATAATTTTCATCCCGATCTCTCCGCTCAAGCGTTTTCCAAGATTTCCGGTCCCCCCAACTCCCCTCAATAACACCAAATCTGGTCGGGATTTTAAATAAGAGGTCAGAGTTACGAGGTTCTCTGAAATATCAAATTTCGTTAGGATCCGTTGTTTCGTTTGTAAGTTAAAAACACCTCATTTTTTCTAATTTTTCGAATTAACCAAATTAACACCTCCACCCAACTCCCCCCGAAGAGAACCGATCCGTTCCAGTTATGTTAATCATGTATCTAGGACTTTTGCTAGTTATTCCACCTAGTAAAATCCGGATATCTCCACTCTAAGCGTTTTCAAAGATTTTAGGTTTCGCCTTCCAGCTCCATCAAATGTCACAGATCCGGTCAGGATTCAAAATAAAAGTTCTGAGATAAAATACCCTTCTAAATATAAAATTTCATTTAAGTTTGATCACCCGCTGGTAAGTTAAAAATACCTCGTTTTTTCTAATTTTTCCGAATTAACGGTCTTCTACTCCTCCCCAGATGGTCGAATCGTGGAAACAACTATTTCTCATTTAATCTAGTCTATTCTCTGATACGCCTGCCAAATTTCATAGTTCTAGCTTATCTGGAAGTGCCCAAACTAGCAAAGCTGGGACCTACAGACATACAGACAAACAGACAGGAATTGCGATCGCTATTTGTACTTGGTAAACACCAAGTGCCATAAGAACCTGTCAAATGTGGTGTGTTTTCAGTATAAATGAAATTTGGTCGTTACAAGGCATAGGAGTAATTAGCTAGAGCCCTTTTTGCAGAACTTTCTGTCTGTTTTAGGTATACTACTACTATGAACGATTTACCGTAGCACCAGACCGCCTGAGGCCAAAACAGCTACACACACTCCTCCTCTATTCTAATCTATTCAAAGCCTCCTTTTTTTCACCCTCACATAAAGTTCCCATTCCCTTAAATTTTCCTCCTACTACTACCACTTTTACTGTGGTACTAGAACTGCTAAGGTGAAAATTTGAGAGAATAATGAAGGTAAATTTGAACTAAAATAAAACACACTATATGTATGCATATTTTCAAAAGGGCGTACCTCAAGAGGGAATTTTGGGTATTAAATTGGATCTTTCGGAGAAAGCTTTAAGGGGGAAGATACATTTGTGAAAAATGGAATAAGTGCACACTGCTACTAATACTACTACCTCTCCTACTTTTCCCACTACTACTACAAATGCTACTACTGCTATTGCTTCTACTACTCCAAATACTACTTTTACTGCAGCTACTTGTAAGGTTAAGATCATTAAGCTAAAAATTTCAATATGTAAATGAATATAGAGGTTGTCCAAATGGCATATTGGTAGTGTCATAGCAACGGTCAATTGAATTAAGTTAAAACTTACAGGACAGGAAAAGGGGATGTTCAACTGACTAAACGACAATATGTTATTATTACTGCCGCTGCCAAAACTAGTGCTATTACTTTTAATGCTATTAAAAGTCTTACAACTAGTACTACTAGTACAAATACTACTACTGTGACTGCTATTACAATTACACCTTAGGGTAAAAAGGTGATTTTTTTTTTTAAATATTGTAGAGGAGAAGAGTACTGAATCATAATACACTGACGGTATGCAGGTTGTCGTAAGGACGCATCAGTAATATCTTAGGAATGGTTTGAGTCTTATATTGGATCTTATAGGGCTTATTGGGGGGGGGGATTTTTGAACTAAAAAGACAATATGTATCCTAATATTACTGCTTCTATCTATATTACTACTACTATTACTACTACTGATTCCACTTCTACTACTGGTACTACTAGTGCTAATAAAGCTAAGGCTATACTACAACTATTACTGCTACCGGTATTTTTACCATTGGTACTAAACCTAAGGGTATTAGTAAGGCAGAACTCTCGGGTAATGCTGAAACGGTATTGAAAAAATTGAAATATGATATACGCATTGAGGTTGTCTAGAGCAGGGCTTCTTAAACTGTTGGTCGCAACCCCCAGGAGGGTCGCGAGACTACTGAAAGGGGGTCGCAAAGATCTTATACTTTTCAACCATTACAAATTAAATTTTAAAATTAGTATACACACTACGTACAAATATAAATACCAATAAAATCATACAAAATACTATTGTAGTTTTATTATAACTCTTTTTTTTTAAAGTGGCAATGCAAAACTGTCATGTAGGGGCTATAAATGAAAATATGGAAGTAGCATTTAAAATAATAAATACAACGCGCTCCTCGATTTTCAACTGAACGTTCGACATTGATATCTGGCCGCCGGCGTCAGTGTTTGCAAGATAACTTAGTGATTATAAGTACCCAGACGCCGCGTCGCCTTACAGCTTACACATACTGTTTGTACTTCAGTTTGGACTCAGCTTTGTCTTCGTAGTGACATGTGTGTATTTACTGTGTAATTTTTAGTTGGTGTTTTTAATTATTACGTTAAAGTTCAACTACATTTTGTTTAATTATTTATTATTATTTAACCATCATGAATAAATGGCTAATTAAAATTCCAACTAATAAGTCTGCCACGCCGTCACAACGAAGTTGCAGTGCTTCAAATCCGACTTCTAGCAAAACAAAAAAAAAGAAAATATGACGAATCATATGTGCAGTATGGCTTCACATGCTCTTCTCACAACAATGAACAACAACCAGTGTGCTTAATTTGCAAAGAAGTTTTGGCTGCAGAAACCGTCAAAACTGCAACGACATTTGAATACTAAACATGCAACGGTGTCAAAAAAGCCAATAGAATATTTTCAGCGTCTTTTGCAAACATCAAATAAAGAAAAGAACACTTTGGAGAAGCATGTAACCTTGAATGATAAATATCTATTGGCATCGTATGAAGTTTCGTATTTGATAGCAAAAACGAAAAAGCCTTTTACTACTGGAGAGCAACTTTTACTACCTGCAGCTATAAGAATGTCTGATATTATTCATGGAAAACTGTATGCTGCTGAAATTAGTAAAATTCCATTATCAAATGACACTGTGTCCAAAAGAATTTCAGACAAAAGAATTTCAATACAACTGGACGAGTCGAGAGACATTTCAAAAATGGCACAGTTGTTACTTTTTGTAAGATATATTTATGAGGGATATCATGAAGATATACTGTTTTGTCGTCCTCTGGAAGGTCATACTCGTGGAAAAGATATATATAAAAAAGTAAATGAGTTTTTTTTTAAAAAGAAGGATTAAATTGGAGAAATTCTGTTGGTGTGTGCACGGACGGTGCTGCAGCAATGACCGGACAAGATCTTGGTTTTACAGCATTTGTTAAAGCTGGAAATGATCATATTACATTTACACATTGTATGATTCACCGAGAGGCACTTGTTGTTAAAAAAAATTGCACCAGAAATAAACACTGTGTTTTTTGATGCAGCCAAAATCGTTAACTTTATTAAAAGTCGAGCACTTAATAGTCGATTGTTTAAAAATTTGTGCATTGATATGGATTCGGATTATACAAGCTTAGTGCTACATGCTGAAGTTAGGTGGGTATCAAGAGGTTGAAGAGGTCTTATATTTCTAACAAAGCAGAATTCTAATTTGGCCGATTATTTTCACGATAATTTATGGCTTCTCAAGCTATGCTATTTGGCAGATATTTTTGATAAAATCAATGATATGAATTTATCAATGTAGGGAGTCTGCGTTAATATGTTTATGTTAAAAAATAAACTTGAGGGCTTTGTTATAAAAATTCTTATATGGAAGAACAGAGTGGAAAGTGGATCGCTCGAAATGTTTCCATTTACTGACGAGTATATAATTAGTAACAATATTTCAAAAAAAGATACTCCTATAACAAAAATTATAGTTAATCATTTGAAGGATATGGAAGTTTACATGAATAGGTATTTTCCCAATGATATCGATGCACAACAATGGATTTGCAATCCATTTTTAATTGAAATGGAAGAAACTAATTTTTTAAACTTAAAAGCACAAGAAGAATTTGCCGAATTAACAAGTGATACTACCTTGCGACTCAGATTTTCTCAAGTGCCTGTGCGTGAATTTTGGATAGAAATCAAATCAGAATATCCCCTACTATCGGAAATGGCAATGAACAAATTACTGCCATTTTGTACAACATATTTATGTGAATCAGCCTTTTCCACATTAACTTACATAAAATCAAAATACCGTTCAACTTTAATAAACGCTGAAAATTTATTACGATCTGCACTAACTCAAATTGAGTCTAGATTTAATTATTTGTGTAAAAATAAACAATCACATTCGTCATATTAATATTGTTTGATGTTAATAATGTGTTTTTATTAAAAAATTGTTACAAAAGTTTATTTTTTCTATTGAATATACAGACATAGTTTTATGTTTTCTTATAAAAAATTGTTACAAAAGTTTATTTTTTCTATTGAATAAATATGTATAATATATAGTTTTATGTCATTCTATTTATGTTTTATTACGACCGATATCCCGTCAACGTTTCCAATTATGTATATATATATGTGAAATGAATGGGTACGTATTCTTTAATCCTTATTTTATTTACATTGTAAAATAGTGCGATATTACATCTACATTTACTATTAATATATTTTTCATTACATGGAGGAGGGGGTCGTTTAAAATTTCCTAGCCTTGAAGGGGGTCGCTATATAAAAAAGTTTAAGAAGCCCTGGTCTAGAGGACCTATAAACAATGGTTCAGGAATGGCTTATGGTGTTAAGTTAAAACTTTTAGAGTGTGCTAAGGGGAATTTTGAACAAAACCAGAGGTGCTAAATCCGTGCTGCTACTACAACTAATGCTACTACGCAAGCTAAGAGTATTAAAAAACCTTTTAAGAAATACTTAGATGGACATTGAACTAAATCAAAACAAACCATGAGCATGTTGATTGTGAAAAAGGCGACACAGCAACACCTCAAGAACTACTTGCATTATTAAGTTGGACCTTTCAGAATAAGTTTTGATGAATTTTTCAATTAGCCAGGAGGCACTGTGAGTATACTATTAATACTAATTATACAACTGTTGTAACTAATGACACTAAGGGTATTGAAATGAAACTTCTAGAAACGTTTACGGGGAGGTTCAATTAAACGAAAAAAAACATATACATCCAGGTTTTCAAAAGGAAATATAAGCAATATTAGAGGTAGTGTAATGCCTATCATAGATAGTAATGTTGTAAAAACTTTTAAAGGAGCTAATTCGATCGGAAATTAAAATTTTTTGTACCTTTTTAAGAGTAACAAAAAGATTGGAAGGTAGGCTAAGCATCCCTCCTTCCAAACCCATTGAATTTTCAAAACAAATCCCATCAAAATTTGGAGATAAGTAGTTTCTTTAGCATATTTGAACGACCCAGTAACTGTATCTCCAGGGATATTGACCATGTCAACCCCCCACAATTATGCAGTTTGTTCATTATGCTTTAAGACTAATAAAACAATGCTGCTTTGATAAAAACCAAAAGAACTGCTTGGATGCCTCTATGTGACCGAGTCAAACTCAAAACGAGCAGAAATTAACATAAGTGGGAACTGAAAATCCAAATTCCTTCTGAAGACCAGAATATAACTTGCACTTTACTGAAAATAAAACAAATGAATGTTGATTGACAGTTTAATATACATACACTGAAATTTATTCCTTTAAGTCTTAAGAATATTGATATATTAAAGTTTAAAAAGTGAAAACATTTACGCTTTGTTGTGTTCTCAGTAAAGTGCCAAATTCCTTCTACTCCTCAAAAAGCATGGGAGTTTTCTGACCTACTCATGTTAGTTTCTGCTAGTTTTAAGCTATATTCAATTATTTACTGTAATTTCAGTTCGTTCTTGGTTTCATATAATTATTTATTGTGATATGTGGTAGTTTTGCGTTTGGAAAAAATTTTTACTTTTTTTCTGGTCATTTTGTTTAATAAAACGTTTTGTTCGAAAAACTTTTTTTATGGTAAAAGATTTTTAGAATATTTATATTATAGGGTAATCCTTGGTTTTCAAGAAGATTTTTTACAATAAAATGAAGCTGTTAGGTCAATTTGAAAAGAATTTTGAATGAACTAAAAGACGCTATGTGTATGTAACAACTATCACTACCGCTACTACTAATGCAAATATGAGTACTACTTCTAAGATTAATGATATCAAGGTGAAACTCTGAAGGAATTTTAGAACGAACCTAGAACTTTAAATTTACATTCAAATGAGCCCTCACAAACATCTCTACAACAAGTCTCGGCCTGGGAATAAACAAAAATAATATATTGAAGCTTTAGTGCTTTTTATCAAGGCAGCAATGTTGTTCTGCATATTATATGCGAAAATGAATATTTATATATGAATTGAAATGTTAATTTGGAAAATACGTCTGGTAAGAATAGAAAAACTAATTATTTTCACCTCGATCATAATCTATTTTCTTCTCCTATCATCAAAAGTGGCGAAATACTGCAAGACTGACATTTTTGGAACGACAAGTGTTTTCTTAGCACCTGGTACGATTTTACGTGTGCACATTGCATATTTATATGCAAATATAAATTCTTGTGTGTGTATTAAAGCACACATTCTTAAAAATATAGATGGCAAGAACGAATGAAATGATTTGCAACATATTTTGTTTGTTTTGTGTCGACATGAAAAATTTTAAATATTTTCACTTTTTAAAATTTGATATATCAAAACAATTACAAGGAATAAATTTTGGCACATGTATATAAAACTGTCAATCAACATTCATTTGCTTTTTGTTCAGTAAGGTGCAAGTTATATTCTGGTGTTCAGAATTAATGGGGATTGTCAGTACCGCTCATATTAATTTCTTCTAGTTTCGAGCTTGACTCGGTTATTTAGAGGCATCCACGAAGTTCTTTTTGTTTTATTTTTAAAATAGCATTGTTTTATTAGTGTTAAAAAGTAATAAGCCCCTTGTATAATTGTGAGCGGTTGACGTACCGAATATCCCAAGAGATATTAATTACTGGTTACTGGGCTGTTCAAATATGCTAAAGAAACCGTTTGTTATATGATATTTTGAGTTTGTTTTAACAAAATGCCTATCTCAAAATTTCGATAGGATGCATTTGAGAAAAAAGAGGGTGTGGAAGGGGCTAGTGACCCTATAAATACTTTTGTCACTTATCTTTCTAAAATTTCCTATTTCCAATCAAATGAGCCTCTTCCAATGTTTATACAACCACACCTTCCATAAAACCGTTAGACATTCCAGGGGCATAAAAGCCTTTGTTCCTAGACTCTGGGGGTCGTATCACCCCTGGAGACATTGCTACATGATCTTTAAAATATTTAGAACAAAATAGCTATCTCAAACTTTCGATCATAAGATGCATCCAACCATGGAGACACTGCTATATGATTTTTGTACTATTTTGAACAAAATAGTTATCTCTAAATTTCACTCAGTTACATTTGGGAAAAAGATGGCATGGGGAGGAGAAATAGTTAGCCTATCCCCATTCAAAATTTTCATTGTATACATTTGGGGGGAAAGGGTGAAAAAGGGACTGGTTGCCCTCTAGTCACGTTTCAGTCTTAAAAAGGACACTAAAACTTTTAATTTCCAAACGAATTAGCCCCTTCAAAGTTCACACGAGCACCCCTTCCATAACAACCTTATCTGTTAACAATGGGAAACTAGAATAACGGGCTCTTAAAAAGTTTCCTAGAACTTTCAATTCCCTGTTGAATGAGCTTCTTTGATAATTTTTACGATACCTTCTTCCATACGAAGTGCCTTGATCCAAAAAAAAAGACAGGAAAAAACAAAATAAATAAAACATTTTGTCCACTTCACTCTTCACTATGGCAGTGCTATGGCTCTGCCAATGACTTGAGGACAAAAGTGAATTGAGGAGAACCAGACCGTCTCCCACTTCCCTTTTATGTCCTTCCTCCAAAAATATTCATTACAAATTTTGGGATAGTCTTTCTGTTAAAAATACTTGAAACTTTCAGGGCAAGTTGAAGGGTGTGTTCCATATCTTAGGAATAACTAATTGTACTTAGTTGAAACTTTCAGGGCAAGCTGAGGGGGATGTTGAGCTGAATCAAAAGACAGTATTGTCATTTAGATGGTTAGAAAGAAGAATTTAGAACATTTCAGAAAAGCAAGAATAATGATGTTGAAACTTTTAGGACTACCTGATTAGGATAGTCGATTAACATTTGTCTATATCTAGAGTTATGACAAGATGGCCGTCGAAATGGCCTCAACACATTATAATCCCAACGATTATGTATATTTTTATGTAATGTATTTAAGTAATATTCAACCTCCCCATCCATGCAAGGTTGCATAATACGAATGTTAAAAAAAAATTTGTTGCAGTTTTAGGTCTAAAATAGAGAGCGAATCAAAATCTCGATTCTTAACGAGGAAGATAAATTAAAGGTTGAACTTTTTTTTTTATTAACCAGTGAAAGAACTATGCCAATTATAAAGAAATGGTATTTGATTTTATTAAACTTTCCACCCAAAATTAGTTTTCCAAAGAAAAGTAAAGATGTACATTGAATTCCCTATGCTTTGTGGCTATGGATCAAAACTTTATTCACACTTTACTAAAAAATATCTTCATTTTTGGTTGTAAGTTTTATTTTAGACAAAAATTAAAAATAAAATCCTTCAATTAACTGAGTTCAGAGGCTACGCTATAGAGTTGACTATATTAAAGGCCATACGACTTTTGCCTTTCATTATTATTTATTCTTTTTTTTCTTCAGAGGTAATTGATAAAAAAGGTGTAGTTATATACGTTTGGGAAGGGGATAATTCGATTGGAAATCTGAAGTTCTAGTACTTTTTTTAAAGGTAAATAGTGATCGGAGGACCAATAGTCATCCCATTTCGTCTTTTTCGTACGTGCATCCGATCGAAATTTTTAGATAGCGATTTTGTTCCAAATAATTCGACTATCAGATAAAATAAAACTCTGGGGTTCATAAAATCCTCCAGAGTCCGGGGGCAAGTGTTTTATTGAAAATTGAAAGTTCTAGTTCTTTTTTTAATAGTTAGAAGCGATTGGAGTACAATTAGCCCACTCCCATATCCTTGTTTCTCTAAATACATCAGATCAAAATTTTCAAGTTGCCATTTGTTCAAAATATTACAACAACAATTTAATAAAGGCTCCGGGTCGGGCAAAGCCCATCCCCCCTCTCGTGAGCCTGGGGACAAGGATTATAACTCGTTGTTCGTATGCGTATAAGATTCTTATAGAGGAGGTGGCTCCCTTTTTAAGAGTCAGAAGAAGTCACTGGGTCTTCTTGTAACTGACTGTTACATCTGACTCTTAAAAAGGGAGTTAGAAATTTATATTATAAATCAAATGAGCTTTCTCCAAATTTTATATTCACACCCCTTCCATAAAATATTTTATACTCCCGGGGCATAGCTTACAATACTTGCGTGGGAGCTCAGGGAGCAGCATCAACCCAGAGGTGTTTTTATATGATCTTGGAACTATTTTGAAAAAATATCAATCTCAAAATATCGAATGGATGCATTTGGGAGAACGAAGACGTTGGGGAGAGTTAGCTGCCCTCTGATCCCCTTTGACTCTTAGAAAGAGAACAAAACTTCAAAATTTCAGTCATATGAACGTCTTCCGAAGTTTTAATGATCACCTCTTCTATAAAAATCTTATACGCCCCCGGACCGTAAGCAATAACCCTTGTCCCATGGCTCACGGCGGGGGGGGGGGGCTGGCCTATTTTGAAGAAATGGCAATTAGGAAATTCTGATTGAAAATTTGATCTAATATGCGAATCAAGCTTAACACGAACAAAAGCATTACCACCAAGAGTTGGATACCGCTTCCTTTCAAAACTGTAAAGTCTAGAGCCTACTGTATCATTGGCGCCTTACTGAAAACTATACTCGTCTTAAACAGTCTTGGAAAGAACTAATAAAATTGAACAACATTTGATACACAATGATTTTAAAACCTGAAAGCTCATCAGTTCAAGATTTTATTTTACTGTAATTTTTATTTTTATTCTTAATGTGACAATAAGTACAAAAGAAAATTTTTGCAACATAATTTGTAATGATGAAAGTTTAGTACATTACTTTATTCGATCCTGAATCAAGTAAGGACTTTCAGATTGTATAATTAAAGAACCAAAGTTGGCCAACAACACCCTCTTCCACTTAACTCAAATCCTACTGCTAACTTTTTACCAGAAGATTGTGCATGTTAAGTTTTTAACTATATGCAGTTAAGCAGTTAAATTAAAAAAAAAATGATAAGTTTTTCTTATCATTTTTTTAATTTATCAATAATTTTCATCTATCAAGCGCACCCTAAAATTTATAAGAATACAGAATTATTATAACTGTTAGAATACTTATTTGACATTATACGCCTCTAAAATTTCTATTATCGGGGGAAGTGCCCCTTCTGTGCCTCCCCTAAAAATACGTCTGGGCGATAAGGGGAATAACTTAATTTTTAAGACCGAAATCTTTGCAAAGCTCCACTTTAAACAAGTTGTAACATGCTTGCATTTATGTTATAGTGTCAGCAGTAAGATAGGAGTCGTGAGAATGGCGTTACTGACCCACTTAGGCTCTCTTGTCATAAAAAGTGACTGCAAGATCTGGGTTATAAAAAAAATGGTATACTGAAATTTTACCAGAATATTAGGACGGGAGAGTCCTAGAGAATCTGTGATGGAGAGTGTAACTCTCTCACGCCTCCAGCTTGATTTTGCAAAAGAAACAGAAAATCAGGTCTAAGCTCATTTTGAACATTTTTTTCTTCTTTTCAGTGTGAAGTACAATGAAGACAAAATATTGGTAATGGTGCACAAGTATTTTTTTGATACGAGCATAAGTTGACACTAAAGTCACTACAGTATTCTCATTGAAGGAAATCTATTTGACTTCTATGGTACTCAATTACACTAGCAATGATTACATATATAGGTATCTTTCTACTTTTTGGTTACATATATTATTTAATTTTAGGTGGCTTTAGATTTTATCTCGTTTATTAGCGATTGAAGACGCCTTATCTTATGCATGCAAAATATTCGTGTCGTTTTAGTTTTTTTTTTCTTCTACTGGCCATAGTTCCGTTTTTTTCCCATCTCAAGATTTTTCTCTCTCATTGTTTTTGTTTAAAACTAAAATTCGCAATGATTTTCAATGTTCAAACTTAAAAAAAAACTTAAAAAAAATGTTCCTTTTTGTCTAAAGTGGTGGAACAGCCCCCTCCTCCTCAATAGACTCTTCTGGCCAGTTTTTATGTAACAGAAGTACGCTCTATAATCAAGGAAGAAAGAGACATTTTTAATAAAGTCCATTAGATAGACAAAGTTAAAGAGAAGAACAAGCCAGTGCATCTCCAGCGATGAGTCGGTTGCGCATTGTTTTACGAAAAATCACAAGATAGTTCCCATTTCATATCGAGGGATTCAAAGACAACGCCCTTCAATAATCCCGATCCACCGTTTAACGCATACTTCTTAGCAGAAGGTTAGACATGCAGACCATTTTGAAAGGCAATCACACAAAGAATTTCAATTTATAGGATTTAAGGCATAAAAGGTGTCTATAGGTTCACGAAGACACCTCCCTTTTCACTGCAAGAACTGTCACCTATATAATAGGAAGCACCAATTGACCCTTGGATTCTTCAAGACCAATTCCAATCATTAGTTTCTTCGCAGATGTAGACGGATTTTTTCTCTTTTGACAGGTTGGCTTGCATTCACAAAAGAAGAACTATGGGCCAATCTGACATGAGAAAAGCGATTGTTCCAGGAGAATTTTCCCATGTATGGTCCCAAATCTGATTGAGACTTTTAGCACAAATGTTTTGGACGAAGCGAACAGAGCAGAAGGTTTTTAAGAGGCATTTACCATTTCTTAGCCTTATTTAATTCTCGCATTAAAGTGTTTGCGTTTTCCTCCACATCAAAGTTCTACAAGCTAGGTTTACTTACAATTTGTTGTGACAGTGCTTCCAGCTACCAGAAAGTTTACAGCCAAAGTTGTTGTTCGTTTTTATCACAGTAATTTGTCTTAGTAATTTATAAGTAGTTTGTAAGTAATTTTTAAGTATTTTGTAAGAGTAATCTGTAGGTAATCGAAAGGTAATTGTAAGTTTATTGTAAGTAATTGTAAGGTTAATCGTAAGATTAAATCGTAAGGGTTTCTTCAGGATTTTTATTCGTTTCTGATTTATTTTTGGGTTGGCAGATTCGTCTTTATGCTAGTCTTCACTCATTGGTTGCACCCTAGCCTTTGAGAGTATCAACAGCTACACTCAAATCCTTAGATTATGATTCACAAACTATTTTATTAATATACAGAATTCTGGTAATAAGGAATTTACTAGTTCCTTAGGATGTATGGATCACCACGATATTCCAAGCAATCCTAGCTGTCTAGTGAGGAAATAAAACATAAACTTCTTTTCTTAAGCCATCTTTTAAATGCGGTAGCACAAATGCTCGTAATAACGCATAAGGCCCATTGCCACTACAGTTCTTTTCACTGAGAGAAGTAATTTCAAGCTTGAAACAGCACATGAAGCTAAATCAATCTGCTAGTCCAAGTAACTTTAATGCAGCAATGTCAGCTCGCTTCGACTGGGCTGATTTGACAACGTCTAAAAACTGGTATTCCCCTAATGCGTAAAGTCTGCAACCGGCATGCTTCCTGTGAAAGAGAATTGTGGTAAAAATTGGTTTCTTTTTTATTTAACATTTGAGATTCTTTCACTTATCAAATAAAATTCTAATATTGAAATGGTAAAGTGTTTTTCAGCTGGCATCCAGATACATTCCAAGAAGTAAAAAGATATGACTCCTTCACTGAATTTCACAAGGGGCTAGATAGGGCGGATTTTGAGTAAGAAAAAAGGTAAAAGCAAGGTAAATAAGGAAATGAGAGCACCGTGGAAATATCAAGATTCTATTGGAAGGACTGGTCCCAAGAACCTTTTTTTTTATCTCTTTTAGGCTTGTTTAAACAGAGATTAATTCTGGAAATACAAATGTTTAAGCTCTTCAATGCATTCCACCGCTTGAATTGTGCTATTTAGTTACTTATTTCAATATCTACTCTGTTGAAATCTGAAGAAACAAGGGAAAATATTGATGAAATCAAACATTTTGGGATAACAAAACTGCACTTAAGGAGCGGTACAGCTAAATATTAAACGAAACTTTAAAAAAACGTCTTGATAACAATGGATACATAAAAACAATCAAATTTTGATGCTTATAAAAAATTGATAGAATTCGTCAAGTTCAATGTTACTCCTTAAAAGTTAAGAGCCTCAGAAAATTTACCCAGCTTTTGAAAAAGGCGAAAATACCCCCAAAATATCGAGTGATCCTAATGAAAATCAGACCATTGGACTAGGCATATCAGAGAACCCTACTGTTGAATTTTTGGCGCAATACCTTATAAGCTACTGTAGATGTTTCAAGGTCTCATTTACAAAAATGTGGAATTTTGGAATTTTTGCCAGAGGCATGGATGCGTGTTTATTTGTTGTTGTTTCTTCCCGGGGACAATCATGTCAAATCAATTATCATCAAGCATCCGAAGAGGGTTCATTTTGTTGGAAATCAACAGTTCTTGTTCCCTTTCAAGTGACCAAAAATAGTGGAGGTACTTATCTTATACTTAATGAGATAATGAATTCTGATTGATGTTGATTTTAGGTTCCATTTGTTCAGTCATAGTAATCTTATGTATGGGTATTTATCATCCCCTGTCAGGGCCTGTATGAAATTATTTATAATTTTTTTTATATGAATTATTACCAAGCCACTATAATCTCACACTTTTGGATAAGGCCAAATTTACACAAGACAACAAGACAAGCCTATCTTATTCGTTATTCGGCTAGTTTAGCCCTGTTAAACTTTCATGTTTAACACACGCTACTGATCGACAGAACACATATTTAATTACTTTTTTTTTATTAGAAAAGGTAAGGGCTTTGGATAGATTGGTTCCAATCCGTATGATGGATCCGACAGAAAATAAAGCAACAGAGGAATTGAATTGGATGATTCCTCCTCTCTTCCTGCAAGGACTCAGGAGACTTCTTATACTATGATCACTATACCACTTGGTTCATATAAGATTTATCCGATTAATATCCTTTAAAAACTTGCATATCAACTTAAGTCCATCAGCACAATCACTGTTCAAGCCTGCTCCGCTTAGTATGTCTCTATTCTGTCGAATTCTGTTTTCCCTAATAAATTGTCTAATATCCTTCCTCCTGTCTTCTGTTCCTTCACAATCGAATAAAAGATGTTCTACGGTTTCCTCATTTCCACAAAATGTGCATCTCGGATCTTCATTATAAAAACGGGCTCTATATGACTGACTTCCTGAAGCAACAGAGGATACAATCCTCGGGACCAAATTTAAGCTGAAGCAGGGTTTTCAAATCATTTTCTTGTCTGTAGCATTTTCTGCCCTTGTAGCATATTTATGATTATAAAAATAAGGGAAAGCTTGGGGATAAATGGTGTTCTGTAATATTTAGTTTTTTAGCCTTTGTTTTCTTCCTGCTTTCGTTTTTTTAGCTTAAATTGTACAAATACAGCCAAAATTTGTTGATCAGTGGGACTTAAAAGTACCGAGGACACCTAAATTCAATCTAGTTTGAATTTCTTGTGAAAACTTTCACAGCCACTTATGTCTTGACATATTAGAAAGGATCAGGAATTAAGGTCATATTGAAAAAGACCCCATATGCTGTTTTGAGTAGCAGCGGGCATTAAATTAAAAAATTAGGAAAAAGTTTTTAATCAGCAAATGTAAGCTATAACAAAGCATCAAACGATTTTGACGTCACCTTTTTAAGACAGCCGACAAGGGATTTAAGAAAGAAATAGATATTAGGCATGAATAGGTAAAGATGGGTCCAGGGAGTGAACAATACTTTTCTTATGTCCTTTTGACATAAACAGAATTGAACATATAGTACATAATAGAAATAGATTTAGTTTTTGGTACGATGGCAATTAGTCAAGTTCTTAAATATTTTCATTGTTTAGTTTTGTCATTTTTTGTTGGTGTACGGTCCACAAACACATGAAAGTACCGACCCTGAATGAGACTTAAGAAAATTAGAGGGAAAATTCGATTTTTCTTTTATGAAAAAAAACCCCTAAAATTAGCTGAGTAGTTTCTAATCGTAGCAGTCAAAGATAAAGAAAAAAAAAACATTGATGAAAAAATCAGCGAAAAGGGTTGAAACACAAAGCACAAATAGTTTAAGAACGTGTAACTCGTCTTTGAAGATTTCAAAGTTATGTTTTCAACGACAAAATATGATATTTTTAGCCATGTTTTCAAAAGAAAATGTCCGTCAACCTAATTTAGACTTAAATTTCGACGCAATTAAATTTCATTCCGTTCAAAACAATTCAATTTTTTGAAAAAAAACTCGATGTGCAGCTTTAGTAGTAGCAGACACCAAACTAAAAGCAAAGGTAGGTGGATGAAAAATCAAACAAAATAAAGCTATAAAAATAGCTAAGCAAGGAACACATGGCAAAAAACAGTTTAAAAACGCTCATCTTTGACAGAGTAGTTGCCTCTGGGATCCAAAAATTCATTATCATTTTATCGACAAAAAAATTAAGTTTTATCGATGAAAAGTTTGTCAAATGTATCAAACTTCATAAATTTGATACAACCATTCATTTTTAATATTAGTTATAAGGCCACGGACAGCCAAGTGACGGGTTCTGAGGGCCGAAAAGCTTAATTTTTGTATGTTCTTCTGTTAAATTGAATATTTTATGTTTCTGGTCCTAAACACTGTTTTGCAACTATTCTTAAGTTGACAATTTTCATGATAAGTATACTAAAACGCTATACATTCAAATGTCACGTTTGAATATAATACACATTTTAACATTTGTTTCCGAATAGCAAGTATTTCCTTTTGAACTATTATTTTTTTCCAAAATAGATAGTCAGACGCACCTACCATATTTCCTTAACAAGAGAATTCACAGTCAAATTTTGTATCCCAAGTAATAGAATTTTGATACCAATAGTTACATCAAAAGAATCGCATTTTAATGATTTAAATATATAAGTTTCATCAAGTTTAGTCTTACCCATCAAAAGTTACGAGTCTGAGAATATTTGCTTAATTTTAGAAAATAGGGGGAAACACCCCCTAAAAGTCATACAATCTTAACGAAAATCACACCATTAGATTCAGCATATCAGAGAACCTTATTGTAGAAGTTTCAAGTTCCTATCTACAAAAATGTGGTATTTTGAATTTTTTGCCCGAAGACGAATCACGGATGCGTGTTTATTTGTTTTTATTTGTTTTTTTTTTCCCCAGGGGTGATCGTATCGACTGAGTGGTCCTAGAGTGTCGCGAGAGGACTCATTCTAACGGAAATCAAAAGTTCTAGTTCCCTTTCTAAGTGACCAAAAAAACTGGAGGGCACCTAGGCCCCCTCCCACGCTCATTTTTTCCCAAAAGTCACCGGATCACTGGATTCTGAGATAGTCATTTTATTCACCATAGTCAAAAAACCTAATATCTATGTCTTTGGGGACAACTTACTCCCCCGCAGTCCCCGTGAGAGGTCAACGGATCAAATTCTGAGATAGCCATTTTATTCAGCGTAGTAGAAAAACCTTATAACTATGTCTTTGGGGACGACTTACTCCCCCACAGTCCCCGTGGGAGGGGCTACAAGTTACAAACTTTGACCAGTGCTTAAATTTAGTAATGCTTATTGGGAAGTGTACAGACGTTTTCAGGGGGATTTTTGGTTGGGGGGGGGGGAGGTTTGACAAGAGGGGAAATTGTTGGGGGAACTTTCCATCGAGGAATTTGTCATAAGGGAAGAAAATTTTCATGAAGGTAGCGCAGGATTTTCTCGCATTATTTAAAAAAAAAAAAATCAAAAAATGAATATGAAAAGTTTTTTTCAACTGCAAGTAAGGAGCAGCATTAAAACTTAAAACGAACAGAAATTATTACGCATATGAGGGGCTCACCTCCTCCTAATACCTCGCTCTTTATGCTAAAGTATTTTTAGTGATTTCAACTATTTATTCTACGGCTTTTGTGATTCAGGGGTCATTCTTAATGATTTGGGACAAAATTTAATCTTTAGTGTAAAGAGCGAGTACTGACGTGGGGGTGATCCCCTCATATATGTAATAAAAACATGAGATTACAAAATCTCGTTACGTAAGCTAATTTATAAGTTACGTTTATCTTTTACTAATAAAAACATTCGCAAAAAATTGAAAGTTCTAGTTGCCTTTTTAAGTAACCAAAAAGTCACAGGGCAACTAGGCTTCCTCCACCATTCCTTTTATTCTTAAAATCATTCGATCAAAAATACGGGAAAGCCATTTAGCCAAAAAAAGAAACTTGCAAATTTCGTGTTAATTATTGCTCTGGGGAGAGCCAAAATCAAAACATGCATTGATCCAAAAACGTTTAGAAATTAGATAAAAGAAACAAGTTTTTTAGCTAAAAGTGAGGAGCGACATTAAAACTTAAAACGAACAGAAATTACTTCGTATACGAAAGGGACTGCTTCCTCATCAACGCCCCGCTCTTTACGCTAATTTTTTTCCTTTTTTAAAAAGAAGAGTTGAGAGAAAGAGTCAAACTTCAGCGTAAAGAGCGGGGTGTTGATGAGAAAGCAGCTTTACTATTTTAAAAAGCAGAGTTGAGAGATAGAGTCGAACTTTAGTGTAAAGAGCGGGGAGTTGATGAGGAAGCAGCCCCTTTCATATACGAAGTAATTTCTGTTCGTTTTACGTTTTAATGTCGCTTCTTACTTTCAGCTAAAAAAAATTGTTTTTTTTATCTAATTACATATAGTAATGGTTACTGGGAAGGGTAAAGACATTTTCAGGGGGATTTTTTTTGTTTAGGGGGAGATTTGAGGGGGTTTACGTGGGAGGATATTTCCATGGATAAACTTGTCATGGCGGAAGAGAATTTCAATGAAGAGGGCGCACGATTTTCTAGCATTATTTGAAAAAAACAATGAAAAATAAATATGAAAAGTTCTTTCTACTGAAAGTAAGGAGTAGCATTAAAACTTAAAACGAACAAACATTATTACGCATATGAGGGGCTTACCTCCTCGTTATACATCACTCTTTACGCTAAAGTATTTTTAGTAATTTCAACTATTTATTCTACGGCCTTTGTGATTCAGAGCTCATTCTTAAGGAATTGGGACAAAATTTAAGCTTTAAGCTAAAGAGCGAGCTATCGTCGAGGGTTGTACCCCCTCATACACGCAATAAAAACATACAAATATAGAAGTTCGTTACGTAGATTAATTCGTAAGTTACGTATATTTTTTACCAATGAAAAAGTGTGTAAAAAATTAAAAGTTCTAGTTGCTTTTTTAAGTAATCAAAAACTTGGAGGGTGACTATGCTTCCTCCCTCGCTCCTTTTTTCTCAAAATCTTCCGATTAATTGCAATTGATTAATATGCAAATTTCGTTTTAGTTATATATGTGCGGAGAGCCAAGATCAAAACATGCATTAATTCAAAAACGTCCAGAAATTAAATAAAAAAACAAGTTTTTTTAAATGAAAGTAAGGAGCAACATTAAAACTTAAAACGAACAGAAATTAATCCGTATATGAAAGGGGCTTTTCCTCCTCAACGCCCTGCTATTTACGCTAAAGTTTCTTACTGTTTTCAAAATAGTGTTAAGAGAAAGAGTCAAACTTTAGCGTAAAGAGCGGGGCGCTGAGGAGGAAAAGCCCCTTTCATATACGGATTAATTTCTGTTCGTTTTAAGTTTTAATGTTAGTCCTTATTTTCATTTAAAAAAACTTGTTTTTTTTATTCAATTGCCCAATAAAATGAAATTTTTAATCTTGGTGACAATTATTTATAAGTCGAATCATTATTTATTAGTCAAATTTTGATAAGTCAGAAAAATTTAGAAATTCAATTTTATAGATAGAGACCCTAATATGCAGATGTGCAGTTTTTGATGGTAGCACATGACCATTTAAAAAAAAGAAATATGGATGAAAAACCATAAAAAAACTGATAAAGACGAAAAAACTAAAACAACTCTTTTGAAGGAGATAATTATCCTTGGGAGTTAACTCTTTTGTAATGTTTGAATTTTATGGACAAAAGGCCATAAGTGACAAAAGGTCTCTTGCAATTGTCAAAAGTAACAAACTTCAATATTTCGAATAAAAACGAATGATTTTTTTATAATCTTAAAATTCAACCATGGATGGGCATGAGATTAGTCCAAAGGATAAATAATATTTTTTGTATATCCTTTATAGGTTAACTGAATGTTTTAGGTTTTTAATCCAAAATACTTTTTTTGTAAGTATTAACAAAACTTGTAAATCGCAATCGTACATTCGAATATGATACGTAATATAAAATTTGTTTCTGACTAACAATAATTTCTGTGTGAAGTTTTTATATTTTTTTTGTCAGCATACTTATTAAAACATACCTACCTCATTTCCTTAATAAGAGCATCCTCGGTAATATTTTGTTTCCCTGACAAACATCTCTCCATGACTTGGTTTCTAATCGATGAAAGTTTCAACTTTTCTTCTTCCATCCTTTTATGTCCAAATTCCTCAATCTTTTTTTCAAAAACCTCTTTTAACCTTGCATAGAGAAATTTATCTGCTTTTAACCACAGACTTAATTTGTCTTCCTGGTCGGCAGACAATTTTAGCTTGGTACCTTCTTTCATAGAGTTTAGTTTCAAAAACACAAAATCTTCATAATCCCAGCATAATAAGTGTTTCAAAAGAACAATAGACTCTTCAAATTTTTCCATAACCATTACAAGATCAAAAATTTTTCTTGCTTTCTCAACGAAACGCTTTACCTTATCTTCATTATCAAAATCTGATACCGGAAATCCAAGATCGAAGAGCATCTGATTTCGTCCTATTACATTTTTTATTCTTACTAACCCAAAATCTTTTAAATTATCTAAAAACTGAGAAAAAGACAAATTTCCCAAAAATTTAAAAAAATTGTAATAGCCATAGATGGATTTGAACTGCTCTATTGGATCTCGGACAATTGTAACAAAAGCAGGGTCTCCACCTAAGGCTTCTTTTATTGCCTTATGATCCCATCTCGTATGAATGGCCATCATATCATAGCCTAAATGATGCCATGGTGTATTATCAACTAATTCTTGTGAGAACAATTCTGGACTTCCAACGTATTTCCGTTTTTCTGAAGGGAGAACTAAATTTAAGTTACTGGTCAAAGCATACCTGAAAAAAGAGGTAATAATACAAAAATTTTATTGACAACTATTGAAGACAGCATGTAAATATAATAAATAAAATTAAAATAAATTTTTAAAATAAATTAAATTTTAAAATTTTCAAATTTTAAAATAAATTAAAATAAAGAAAAAATTAATATTCATTATTTAAAAAATATTCAAAAAATGATATTCAAAAATTAATAAAAATTAATTAATAGTCTTTATTTACTGAATCATCAAACTAGAGTCCATTTATAGGTCGTTCAAACTTAATCTCAAAATAAAAATAGCATAAGTTTTCCTTTTTATCCATGCACAGATGGTTAGTAAAAACGCATTATTAGTGTAAAACTCCCTTACCAACTTCAAATTATTTTGTTTTTCCTTTGATCATTTATTAACGTATGTATATCTATGTTTCTTTATATATCACACTAGCTGTTGGGGTGGCGCTTCGTGCCACCCCAACACCTAGTTGGTGGGGGTGCTTCGCGCCCCCCAAGCCCCCCTGCGCGCGTAAGTCGTTACGCGCCATATTAGTTACGCACCATTGTAGTTGTGTCCCTATGTCCCACCTGTGAATATAGATAGATATGTATATATATATATATATATATATATATATATATATATATATATATATATATATATATATATATATATATATATATATATATGTTTTTATCTAAGTAAAACTTGCGAATATACAACATTCTTTGCTGTATCATTGTCTGTGCATATAAAAAGATTGTCAGGTTTACCGACTCTTGAACATGCAACATATAATGGTCCATGGGAAAACAATCCGTATTCAGATCTATACCTTATGATTCTAATGATTGCCCTTGAGCTTTGTTGATGGTGATTGCTAATCGACCATTCCCTGTGTCGCCGTCGTCATTTATATATCCCCCTGTGCCCCCCATCGCCCCCTTTTTAGTTGTGTCCCTGTGTCCCGGTCATCATTTATATTCCCTGTGTCCCGGTCGTCATTTGTGTCCCGGTGTCCCAGTCTGTGATTTCTCTTTGAGTGTCCCGGGCGTCATTTATATTCCTTGTGTCCTGGTCGTCATTTATATCCCCCTGTGCCCCCCGGCGTCCCCGCTATGGTTGTGTCCCTGTGTCCCGGTCGTCATTTATATTCCCTGTGTCCCGGTCGTCATTTGTATCCCGGTGTCCCGGTCTGTATATACATTCGTTTTCTTAGTTTTGTTTTTCTCCTTTATTTTTCATTTTTTTTCCTTTATTAGTTTTTTCTTTTTTAGTTTTTTTAGTTTTTTAGCTTTTTTAGTTTTTTTATTAGTTTTTAGTTTTTTTTCCTTTTTAATTTTTTTGTATTTTTTACCTTTTTTTAGTTTTTTTAGTTTTTTTTACTTGTGTCCTGGTCGTCATTTATACTCCCTGTGTCCCGGTCATCATTTGCGTCCCGGTGCTTTGTTGATGGTGATTGCTAATCGAACATTCCTTTTGTCCCGGTCGTTTTCTCTTTGAGTGTCGTCATTTATATTCCCTATTTGCCGGTGTCCCGGTCGTCATTTGTGTCCCGATGTCCCGGTCTGTAATTTCGTCAGTTGAAAACATGACGACAGTCGACACACAAACATGACGTCACCCGACAGATAGACCCACACATACACAGACAACTTATTTTTATATATATATAGATTATGTTTGTGGTTTTTTCAGACAACAAAAAAGGAAAAGCTCATTCGTTTTTCAGTCGTATTTTTGAAAACAAAGAACTAGAATAAATCAGCAGATTTATTTGTTAGGGAATTTTTAATAAAAAATATTTCCCTCCAAGTTGTATTTCATCCCCAAGAAGTACCAGCCAGTGTAGCAGAAATAAGTGAATTTTTTATATCATCGGTGAATGAAATGCAATGGCAGTTCTCAGGTTTTCTCGAGCATTAAACCCAAGTTAAATAAAAATATAAATAAATATACATTCTCTACAACCCTATTCGGTGATTCTGAAGAGCCTGCCTCCCCCTTACAAACACGCCAGAAGAGCCATAACAACTTCTTACGGGCATATACAGAGAAGACCTATCGGTTGATTACGTTGAATTGGAAAGAAACCGATCTGAAAGGCGGCTTGCTGCCAAAAAGAAGGACAAGGCAGACAGAATTGCTTATTTTATCAAACAGAAATAAAAAATGGGGTAGAAGCTAAGTTGTAATCCCCAATCCTTATAGGCCTAATCAAAACATTCCATTCACATATAATGCCGAAACGGTGAAAGCCTGCGTTTCAGGTTGTAAAAGGGCAAGTAGTGTGGCGCCAGTCGAACATATAAATTGTACTGTTCCTCCCTTTATCAGCTAGATCTGGCTATGAAAAGCCCACCATACCTAGATTTTGAACGTTTTTCGATTGAAGAAATTGAGTACCTCGCAAAACGATGCAATAACTGCCAGAAATTTTGACACGTTTTAGTGGTGTGCTCTGCTCCAATGCCCTATGTCGGATGTTATTGCCCCTTGGACGAAACCAATTGGATGTGGAGCATGTAAAACGAAAAATTATACCTATCAGTAATTCCATTGCCTTGAGACAAAAAAGCAAATCGGATTACAAAAGCGGTCCGATGAATGAACAGAATACTAGGATTGTGTCTTGGAATATGAATGGAGATTTTTGTCACAGAATCCCCATAATTGAAAAACTATGCCGGCGTAATGATATTCTGTGCATTCTAGAAAATTTGCTGACAAATGATAGCGTCAGTCTACTTAATTTTTCAGACATTCATACATTTAATTTTGTACCTGCTAAGTTTCGTCATTACGTGAGGATTTTTGGTGGACTAGCGATCTTATTTAATTCTGTTGTCGAATCCGAGAGTTTTCATGCTGCTGAAAACTCTATGGCTATAAGGGTCAGAATCCTTATGATTGTCAATATCTACTTTCCTACAAACTACAGCAACAAAGAATTGATAAATGTTTTTGGAAAGCAGTGGGAGCTCTTGCAAAGTGCCACAAGGCTACTATGTTTTTCAGACTAGAATGCGTTACAGGTGGAGACTTCAACTGCAGTCTAGACGACACCACGTCTCCTCGGTCCCAGCTGATTTTGAGTGCACTGGGAAGTCGGCATAGTTTTCTCCCAAAAGACAACTGGGGGCCCTAGCATACAATTTCATCCGGGCCTTAGCATCCAATTTCATCAGGCCTCCTAACCTAACCACCAGAGACCCTAGCATCTGATTTAATAGGGGGCCGTATCATCCAATTCCAACAAGGGACCCTAGCATCTAATTTTACTGGGGGTCCCAATATCCAATTCCAACAGAGAGCCATGGAAGCCAAATTTCCCGACACCCTAACTTAACCACGGGGGGGCTAATGACCAATATTACCCAGCAGGAACTTATTAAATAATGGGTTTTGTTTACTTATGACTGCTACGTAATAGAACTTGTTAGAGTACGCTAGTCAAGTGAAAGCCCTTGGTCGTAAATGAGGAAAGGGATACAAAACTAGGATGTTACGTAATCAAGGTACAAACATCGTTGTACATAAAACTTTAAGATATATATTTTTTACGTGTTTTCTATTCTTTCATGGTGTTTTTATCTCAGGGAAACTTCATTTGATAATTATTTTTGTCCCCATTAGGATTCAAAAGGGCCATTTCCATGCAATGGAAATGTACCCTGGACAGCTGGACCAGCGATCTGTTTCGAATATTATGATTCAGAAAATAGATTCTACTAAAATAAAAAATTTCACACTCAGAGAATCCCCAAGTCTCGCTTACTAGAATGATTGAACTATTGATTACATGATTTCTATGACTACAATAAATGATATGCAGAGAAAAAAATTGATCACTAGAGTTTGGTTTCACTTAAAGCGCATCTACTTGCTAAATAATACTTTAGAAGGGTATTAAAAACCAAGAAAAGGCGATTCTTCACTTCTTAGATAAAAGTTCCCAAGATTTTCTAGATATGTTATCTTAGAGAATGACATAAACTTGTTCAAAACATTGGAAAATGCTTTTTCTTAGAGAATGCTTAGAGATGTTTTTTAGAGAACGATCTAAGTTGGCTCAAAATATAGGAAAATGGGGACAGGACATTTGACTTAATTCTATATTTTGTACATTTTTTCTTGGTATTCTTTTCTCTCTAATCCCAGCCTGTGACACTCGATAGCTGACCTACCCCAGAGCGAGCAATTCCAACCGTGACATTATGGGGCTGACCCACCCAGTAGCGAGCAATTCCAGCGAGCCCATAACATTCTTTTAATGCATAGGGTGAACTCCTCCTTCAACCCACACAAAGAGCAATCGGCCTTTCTCCATAATAGAAGAAGCTTTATTACGTATAATCGTACACAATTTTTTAAGCTTTAACCATCTACTCAGATGAATCATTAAGTTAAATGTATATGTTAACTGTTATATTGTAGGACTGCCTTCACATTTAGGAACCAATAAGTCACTGTACACAATTACTGCCTCTGAAACAGGAGGTTCAATACGTATATTTCTGCGGTAATTCAAAATCAATTGACCATCTCAGAATTATCAAACAATATCCTTTTGGCCTTTTTTGGCTTGAATTTTTTTGCACCAAGGAGTGCTTGAAAACGCCGCTTTGTTTTTTTTTATTTAACTAATAAAATTAATAAAACTAATAAATAATAAAACTAGTACTAATAAAAACGTTCGTTAAAAATTTAAAGTTCTAGTTTCATTTTTAAGTAACCGAAAAATTGGAGGGCAACTAGGCCTCCTTCCCCACCCCTTATTTCTGAAAATCGTCAGATCAAAACTAAGAGAAAGCCATTTAGCCAAAAAAAGAATTAATATGAAAATTTCATTTTAATAATTTATGTGCGGAGAGCCAAAATCAAAAATGCATTAATTCAAAAACGTTCAGAAATTAAATAAAAAAATAAGTTTTTTTAACTGAAAGTAAGGAGCGACATTAAAACTTAAAACGAACAGAAACTACTCCGTATATGAAATGGGTTGTCCCCTCAAAAATCCCTCGCTCTTTACGCTAAAGTTTTTAGTTGTTTTAAAAAGTCGAACTGTGGCAAAGAGTCATATTCTAGCGTAAAGAGCGAGGGATTGTGGAGGGGACAACCCATTTCATATACGGAGTAATTTGTTCGTTTTAAGTTCGTTCCATTTTTTAGAGTTTCGTTTACTATTGAGCCGGGTCGCTCCTTACTACAGTTCGTTACCACGAACTGTTTGAAAGTTGGACTCTTTCTCTTAACTCTATTTTTAAAACAGTAAGAAACTTTAGCGTAAGGAGCGGGGTGTTGAGGAGGAAAAGCCCCTATCATATACGGAGTAATTTCTGTTTGTTTTAAGTTTTAATGTTGCTCTTTACTTTCATTTAAAAAACTTGTTTTTTTATTTAATTTCTTGATGTTTTTGAATTAATGCATGTTTTGATCTTGGTTCTCCGCACATAAATAACTAAAACGAGATTTGTATATTAATTAATTGCATTTAATCGGAAGATTTTGAGAAAAAAGGAGCGAGGGAGGAGACCTAGTTGCCCTCCAATTTTTTGATTAGTTAAAAAAGCAACTAGAACTTTTAATTTTTTATAAACGTTTTCGTTGGTAAAAAATATACGTAATTTACGAATTAATTTACGTAACGAACTTCTATATTCGTATGCTTTTATTGCGTGTATGAGGGGATTCAACCCTCGTCGATACCTTTCTCTTTACCCTAAAGCTTAAATTTTGTCCCAATTCCTTAAGAATGAGCTCTGAATCACAAAGGCCGTAGAATAAATAGTTAAAATTACTAAAAATACTTTAGCGTAAAGAGTGAGGTATAACGAGGAGGTAAGCCCCTCATAGGCATAATAATTTTTTTCGTTTTAAGTTTTAATGCTGCTCCTTACTTTCAGTAGAAAAAACTTTTCATATTTATTTGTTCATTGTTTTTTCAAATAACACTAGAAAATCATGCACCCCCTTCATTGAAATTCTCTTCCCCAAAGACAAGTTTCTCCATGGAAATATCCTACCACGTAACCCCCCCTCAAATCTCCCCCTAAACAAAAAAATCCCCCTGAAGACGTTTGTACACATCCAAGTAACCATTACTATATGTTAACAAAACACAGGTCAAAGTTTGTAACTTGCAGCCCCTCCCACGGGACTGCGGGTGAGTAAGTCGTCCCTAAAGACATGGTTATTAGGTTTTTCGACTATGATGAATAAAATGGCTATCTCAGAATTTGGATCCAGTGACTTTTGGGAAAAATGAGTGTGGGAGGGGGCCTAGGTGCCCTCCAATATTTTTGGTCACTTAAAAAGGGCACTAGAATTTTAATTTTTAAAGAGATGAGTGAGAATGAGCCCTCTTGCGACATTCTAGGACCACTCAGTCGATACGATCTCCCCTGAGAAAAAAAACAAAAAAAAAACCAAATAAACACACATCCGTGATGTCTTCTGGCAAAAAATAAGAAATTCCACATATTTGTAGATAGGAGCTTGAAACTCCTACAATAAGGTTCTCTGATCCACTGAATCGGATGGTGTGATTTCGTTAAGATTGTATGACTTTTAGGGGGTGTTTCCCCCTATTTTCTGAAATGAAGCAAATTTTCTCAGGTTCGTAACTTTTGATGGGTGTAACTGATCTTGATGAAACTTATATATTTAAAATCAACATAAAAATGCGATCCTTTTGATGTAACTATTGGTATCGAAATTCTATTTTTTAGAGTTTCGGTTACTATTGAACCGGGTCGCTCCTTACTACAGTTCGTTACCACGAACTGTTTGACATTTTTTTTGGCTACAATAAATTTTTTTGTTAACTTTTATTTTGTCCGACTACTGGCAACTTTATAAATCAATGCGCCACTGTATTTCATTAATGCCTCTGAAACAGGAGGCACAATACGCGTTATTTTGGTAATGCTAAATCAAATGGCTATCGTAGAATTTTCACACAGTAGGGCTTTGGCTTTTTTTGACTAGAATTGTTGTCTTGTACCACAAAATGTTTAAAGGCGCTGCTTTGTTGTGGGACAGCCTTTTTGGCCAAAACAAAGATCTACGTTAACCCTTTATTTTTTAGGACTACCTGAGCCTTTAGAAAGGAAAGCATTACCGTAAAGCATAATTACCCCTCTGGTATCCCTCGTCTTTTCTAATACATTTTCAGACTCTCATTCCACTTTTGACCCTGGCTACAGTGGTTCTACCTTCGATTCTGCTGGGTTTTAACCCTATTGAACCAATTCTTGTTTCTGCTATTCCCCCTCCAAACCTTTCTCCATATTTAGCTCTTGTTGCGTCATTTCCAGATTTCCCACATTTACCCTCTGATTCCACAATTCTGATCCCATCAATTCCACTCCAAGTGCCATTGTTTCCAAGATCTTATATTTAGCTACCTCCGTGGTAATATAGGGCTGACAAATGACAGCCCTCTGGTGCATACTATCAGGTTTAAGGGGTTTTTAACCCTTTTTCCAGCTAAAATAACTTTATAAGCTAAATATGACCATTATTTTTTATTTGGACAGCGGAAACTTGTTATTTCATTGCAAAATAGCAATGATCAATCGCCATTCTGAACTTCTTTTTAATCAATGTTGGACAAACAGCACCCTCCAGCTGGCACTATCGCATTTACGGTATTTTTGGGCATTTTCCTGGAAAAATATTCGTTTAAACTAGAATCAATCATTTAAAATTGATAAAAAAACAATAACGTCTCTTGTGATTACTCCTGTCAATCGTGGCAGCGTGATACTATGTTTCAGCCCAATCACATGCTCCAGGGCATATCCTTAGAAATCACAAATTCCTTACTACAAAATAAAAAATACTTATTTAAAAAAAAATCATTCTTACAAAAAAAACCCATCCTAGAAGATCAGACATTCTTTATACGAAAAACAAAATACTTCTTACAAAAGAAAAATAATTCTTATAAAACAGTAAATATATCTTAGAATATCATAAATTCTTATTATAAGATAAAAACACTTCTTAGAAAGCAAAAAATACATTCTAAGAAATCACAAGTTCTGAGTTGAAAACATAATTCCTTCTTAAAACACAAAAAAAAAGATAAAAAAAAATGCATAAGGAGTGTCAGAGACTCTTCTTACAAAATATAATTATCTTCGTGAGTATTGTACATTGATTTTTCTCCTCGTGAAACTGATTTTGCTAGTGGGACTTGCTGCATGCTGATATTTGTTGGTGAAACTTGCATGTTGATTTTTCTTTCCATACAAGTTTTGAAACGATTTTTTCTCGTTAAACTGATTTTGTTCATGATACCTGTCGCGTGCTGATTTTTATTCGTGGAGCTTGCTTCGTATTATTTTTGTTGGCGGAACTTGTTGTATGTTGATTTTTCTCTTCGTGAATCTTTCCCATTGATTTTTCTCCTTCTGAAACCGATTTTGTTCATAGAACATGTTGTATCTGGATTTTTGTTCGTGGAACTTGTTTGGTGTTGATTTTGATTCGTGACGCTTGTTACTTATTGGTTTTTCTCCTCGTGAAACTTTTAAATTCAGTTTTTTCCTCGTGAAACACGTTTTTCTCATGGAACTTGTAGTAGGTTAGGTTTTGTGTGCTGTACCAGCCAAGGTGGAACCTATATTTAACATCGACATGGTAGAATAGATTTAGTTAGGTTAGATGATCCCGTCAAGCTCTACTAGTTTCACGACGAGAAAAAAACAAAATGTAACAAGTTTCACGAACAAAATTCAGCAGGCAACAAGTTCCATGAACAAAATCAGTTTCATGAAGAGAAAAATCAACGTAAAAGTTTCATAAAGAGAAAAATTATCATGTAACAAGTTTCATGAGCAAAAATCAGCATGAAACGATATCCATGGAAAGAAATTAGTTTCACAAGGAGAAAAATCAACGCACAAGTTTCACAAAGAAAAAAAAATTAAATACAAGAATTCTCGAGAAAAATTTCAGCACGAAACAAGCTCCATGGATAAAATCAACACGCAACAAAGTTCATGAACAGAAACAGTTCCATGAGGTGAAGAATCAAAGAACAAGTTTCACGAAGAGAAAAAAAACACACAACATGTGTTACGAAGAAAAATCCAAATGCAACAGGTTTCAAGAACGATAATCAACGCGCAACAAGTTCCCTGACCAACATCAGTTTTACAAAAATGAAAATCAACATGCAACAAGTGTCACGAGCAAACACCACCCCACAGCAAGTGCCAGAAACAAATAAAAATCAGCACGCAATGAGTTCTAAGAACAAATCAGTGTCGTGGGAGAAAAATCAATGTACAAGTTTCATGAACAGAAAAATAAGCGCACACCAAGTTTCAAGAACAAAAATCAGGACGAAGCAAGTTCTACGGACAAAAAATCAGCGGGTTTTATGAACAAAATCAGTTTAACGCGGAAAAAAGTTAACATACAAGTTTTACGAAGAGAAAAAATCAATATGCAACAAGCTTCAGGAACAAAAATCAGCACGTGACAAGTTCCACGAACAACAAAATCAATACGCAACGAGTTCTATGTATAAAATTCATCTCACAATGACAAGAAATTAATGTAAAAGTTTCACGAAGAAAAAACCAACATGCAACAAGTTTCACGAACAAAAATCAGCACACAGTAAGTTCCACGAACAAAAATCAGCACACAACAAGCTCCAGAAAAATTGGTTTCACTAAGAAAAAAATCAATATACGAGTTGTACGGTGAGAAAAATTAAAATGTTTTATGAACAAAAAAAATCAGCACGCAATAAGTTTCAGGAACATAAATCAACACGTAACAACTTCCATGAACAAAAACCAACACGCAACAAATTCCAAGAACAAAATCAGTCTTAAGAGGAGAAAAATCAATGTACAATTTTCACGAAGAGAAACGTATTTTATAAATAGCATATCTGATTTTTGTATGTATTTTTGTTTTTTAAGAATTATTTTTTTGTTTCATAAGAAGTTTTTTATTTTGTAAAAAGGGTTTTTTGTTTTGTAAGAAAAATTATTTTTTATTAAGAATTATTTTTTTAAGAAGAATTTTGTAGGAAGAATTTGTGGTGTTTGAGTTTGTATTTATGTTTTGTAAGAATTGTTATTTCTGTTAGAAGTATTTTAAATTTTTAATAAGAATTTGTGATCTCTTAGGAAATGCACCGAAGAATGTCATAGGTTGATATATTTTGTCACGCTGGCCTCAATTGCCAGAAGTCATCAGAAGAGACGTTACTGAGGGTCGTTCATTAAGTTTAAAGGATCGATTCTAGTGTAAACTAATATTTTGAAAGAAAGTTGAATGAATAAATCATATAAATGTGATAATGCCTAGCAGAGAGTGCCACGTGTCAGCCACTGAGTGTCTCTGGTCGGGAATTGTCTTTGAACATTGCTATCTGGTAATGAAATGGCAAGTGTCCGTTGTTCAAATAAAAAATAATGGTAACTTTTAGTTTATAAAATTATCTTTGTGGGAAAAAAGGTTGAAAACCCCTTAGGCTTGATAATGTGTGCCAGAGTGGTATCATTTACCAGGCATGTATTAACACGGAGGCAGCCGCATACAAAATTTTTTAATCGATGAAACTTGGAGCAAAATTTACAGTATAGTAATTGTAGAATTTGAGGGCGGAAGTGGGAAATCTGGAACCGATGCAATGGGAGCCAGATTCGGAGTTGGAATTGAAGGGGGAATATTGGGAATTACAATTGATTTTATCGAGGTGGAAACAAGCACAATCGAAGGTTGAGCCGTTGTAACTGGGGTTAGAAGTTGGGGAAGCGGAATTGGATATCAATTTATTAACAAAAAATATGTAAAAATGTCTAAAAGTGTCAAAGGGTGCTAGAATGGTAGTATTACTTTATAGTTAAGCAATCGTTTCTAAAGTTGCAGATGATTCTACAAAAAAAGGTTAACAAAGACATTTATTTTGGCCGAAAAGACTGTCTCACAGTAAAGCTGTGTTTTCAAGCATTTTGAGATGCGAAACAACGATTCTAGCCAAAAGAATGCCAAAATGCTAGTGTGTGAAAATTCTGAGATTGTCAATTGATTTGAAATGACCGAAAAAATATGCCCTCATTGAGCCTCCTATTTCAGAGGCATAATGCCGTACGGTGGTAAATTGATTTCTAAAGATTTGTTAACCGTTATTTCTAAAACACAACGGTTAACATAGACATTAATTTTAGCCAAAAAGACTATCCCACAGCAAAGTGGTTTTTTCAAGTGTTTCCTGGTGCAATAGAATTCTAGCCAAAAGAAGGTAAAAAAGCTGTTGTGTTGGAACTCTAAGATGGCCAATTCATTTCGATTTACAGATTGCTCATGTATATTGAGCCTCCTGTTTCAGAGGCAGCAATGCTGTTCGGTAGCAGATTGATTTCTAGACGTGCAGGTAGTCCTAAAAATCGTGGGTTAACAAAGACATTTATTTTCGCTAGAAAGAGTGTCTTACGGCAAAGTGGTGTTTTTGTCATTTCGTGGTGCAAAACAACAATTCTACCCAAAAGAAGGCCAAGAAGCTATTGTGTGAAAATTCTGAGATAGTCAATTGATTCATAATTATCGAAGAAACTATGCGTGTCTTGAGCCTCCTGTTTCAGAGGCTGTAACGCCGCACAGTGTACTGGTTTCTAAGGGTACAGGTAGACCTACAAAATAACGATTAACGCACACATTAGTTTTGACGCTTCATCCAAGTAGATGATACGGTTCAAGCTTGAAACAATCGCGTAGAGTTTTATATAACAGAGCTTCGGCACTGAAGGAGCTGAATGAGAAAGTCGGTGGTATGGAGAAGGATATGGAGTCGGTGGTGTGGGAGTATGGAGAAGGGTTGGTGATTCTTTGTGTAGGTTTGGAGAGGTGTCTGCTTTAAGCGTCAAATAGTGAGTTTCTAAGTTTTGGAGGCTCTTAAGATGAACTTCGCCAAATTTCCAAGTTTCACCACGTACAACACTAATTACGGATATATTGAGTAATTTCTTGATTATTTGGCTTAAACTTGTGATTTTACATATGTTAAAGTTCCTTACAAACTTCCACCTTCATTCATGCTGCAGCATCGAGGGATTTGCAAACCGATACAGTAAATGTCATGTTAGATCATCAACTATCTGATCATCATCGCATAGCCTGCTCAAAAATTTTTAAATTTTAACAAATTTTACAAGTACTTTTTACCCTTTCAGTAGATTCAATTCTGGATAGGATAAGTATCTTTTTCTAAAACCTTTTCTGGCTGCCTCACAAAGAGAAGCAAGTCTTTCTAGATATGCGCCGGCGCTAAAATTTGCGATCCCTCAGTGTAATTAGTCAATAAGACCCAGGTGAAATTGGGTATTAGGGGTCCCGCTAGAATTGCTCGTTAGGATCCAATGGGGGTGGGTTTCTGGCCCCCTCCCAATGAAATTGGATGTTAGGGGGCCACTGGAGTTGCTCGCTAGGGGGTAGGTCATCTATATAATGTCACGGTTGTAATTGCTCGCTATTCGGTCAGCCATTGACTGTAACGGACTGGGTATTAAGAGAAAATAATACCAAGAAAAATGAACAACATATAAAATTAAGTCAGTAATCTTCTGCTCTTATATTTTGAGCAAATTTAAATTGTTCTCTAAGAAAAAACCTCTAATATTCTCTAGGAAGATGTATTTTCCTGTGTTTTGAACAAGTTTATAGAATTCCGTAGGAAAACATATCTAGAATTTCTTATGAAGGACCCTCCAAAATGCTTGAATCATATTGCTAATAATAGCCTTGTGGGTAGAATTTCTCACTAGCCACCCCACCCCACAGGTGATTGGCTTAGGAGTGCGGTTGAAATTTGGATGCTAGATTCTTCCAGTGGAATTGTATGTCGGGGGCCCCTGGAGGTTAGGTTAGAAGCTCCTATAAAATTCGATGCCTGGGCCCCGATGAAATTCGATGGTTGGATCCCCGGTTAAACTGAATGCTAGGGCCCCGACGGAAGAAAATGGTAGAACCCCCGGTTAATTTGCATAGTAAGGTTCTGGTGAATAGGTTGGGTTGTGGGTCCAGTGAAATTAGATGTTAGGGCTCTCCGTGTGACTTGGATGTTATGCCTCCCTGTAAAATTGAAGGGTAGGGGCTTCTATGGTTAGGTTAGGGGCTCGATGATGTTGGATGATACGCCCAGATGGCAATTGAATGCTTGGGATCCCCAGTGCACTTGGATGATATGGCTCCAATGAAACTGAATGCTAGGCCCCCCAGTGAAATTGGATGCCAGGATCCCTGGTAGTTAGGCTAGGGACCTGATGAAATTGGATGCTAGGCTCCCTGTGGAATTAGATGCTAGGGACCTCCAGTTAAATTGCATGGTAGTACCCTGATGGAATTGGATTCTAGAATCCCCCGGTTAGATTGGATGCTATAATCTCAGTGGTTAGGTTAGCTTAGGGGCTCGGTGGAATTGGATGTTAGGGCCCCAGTGAAATTGGATTCTAGGGGCTCCCACGGTTAGTTAGGGACCCAATGATATTTGATGCTAGGTCCCCAACGGAATCGGTTACTAGGGTCCCCAGTGAAATTGGAAACCAGGATGCTTGTAGTTAGGTTAGGGGCCTGATGAAATTAAATGCTTGGCCCACAATGGAAATAGATGATAGAAACCCCCAGTTAAATTGGATGCCGGGGGCCCCGATAGAATGGGATTCAAGGGCCCCAGTGAAATTAAATACTAGGGTCTCTGATAGCTAGATTAGTGGCCCGATTAAATTGAATACAAGTCCCCCAATATAATTAGATACTAGAGTGAAACTGGATGTTAAGGGCCCCAAATGAATTGGATGCTATTGCCCCTAGTGAAATTAGATACTGGGGTCCCCAGTGGTTAGGTTAGGGGCCTGATGAAATTGGATGCCTAAGAGACCTGTTGGAATTGATCCTTAGGGTTATACTGGAGTAAAGTAACACAAGATTCCGTCACCTTCAACTACAGTTACGCAACAGAGACCAGCATCTCTTAGAAAGCATTTTCTATGACGTAACATGTACCTGTGGCTTGAGGGGGTCGTCGTTCAGCTTGAATCATTAGAGGAAGAAAGAAGTAGTGGCTCGGGATCTGTTTAAAAGTCTTGTAGTGATACTACTATCGTGGACGAATAAATTCTAAAAACATAAAATTTTCAATCCAGCCAATTAATTTTAAAAGTTTTCTTATTGAATGTCCTTCTGATTTTTCAAATTTTCCAATTTCTACGCTCCAAACCCTATTTAAAAAAAAAACAATAAATTTCACTTTAGATTTTTTTTATCTCCGGGCAATAAGATCAGGAAAAAAACCTGCTAAATTTTAGACCATTTTTCAAAAATCCATTGTGCAAAAATGTATTTTACTAACATGTCGGGTCAGAGAGCTGGATCTCTTTTCATAGCAAAGGAAAATTAACATTACAATGAATTTAGGGATATTAACCTCAATCTGCTCTATCAAATAGTTTCCTATAGTCTGCTCTATCAAATCTGCTCTTTCCTTAGATGAATATGTCATGGGGGAAGAGAAATTCAGTGAAAAGGGCGCAGGATTTTCTAGCACTACTAAAAAAACAATGAAAAAACAAACATGAAAAAGTTTTTTCAATTGAAAGTAAGGAGTAGCATTAAAACTTAAAAAACGAACAGAGGTTATTACGCATATGAGAGGTTCTAAAAATACTTTAGCATAAAGAGCGAGGTATTTAGGAGAAGATAAATACCTCGCTCTTTATGCTAAAGTATTTTTAGTAATTTCAGCTATCTGTTCTACGGCCTTTCTGAGTCAGGGGTCATTCTTAAAGAATTGGGACAAAACTTAAGATTTAGTGTAAAGAACGAGGTATTAACAAGGGCGAAAACCCCCTCATATACATAATAAAAATATAAGAATATGAAAGTTTGTTACGTAAGTTAATTCTCAAGCTACGTACATTTTTTACTAATAAAACCGTTCGTTAAAAATTACAAGTTCTAGTTGCCTTTTTAAGTAACCGAAAACTTGGAGGGCAACTAGGCCTCCTTCCCTGCCCTTTATTTCCCAAATCGTCTGATCAAAACTAAGAGAAAGCCATTTAGCTAAAAAAAAAAGAATTCATATGCAAATTTCATTTTAATAACTTATGTGCGAAGAACCAAAATCGAAAATGCATTAAATCAAAAACGTTCAGAAATTAAATATAAAAAAATTGTTTTTTTTAACTAAAAGTAAGGAGCGACATTAAAACTTAAAACAAACAGAAATTACTCCGTATATGAAATGGGTTGTCCCCTCCTCAATCCCTCACTCTTTACGCTAAAGTTCGACTCTTTGCCACAATTTTAAAACAATTAAAAGCTTAAGTTCAGTATAGAATCGCCAAAGTTATTATGTTAACTGCCAAAGATATTTAAGGTTCCTGAGCAATGATTTTAATTTTTTAATTCAAACTGGAAAAATGCCTGAAAATTTTAAAATTAGTTTGTTTTTTGTCAGATAAAATCCACTTGCTATGTGATTAAGCTTACAGGTTTGGACGCAACCAGTTGTATAGGCTAATGTAAGTAGGAAGGCTTAAAAATGTAAATTTGTAATTATTACAAATGATGATTTGATATTTTGACAAGGAATGCAAAAAATCAAAAATCTCAAAAAAGAAAATTAAAAGAGTCAAGCTTAATACATTTCGTTGTTAGACATCGGAGAAATGTCAATAATAAAATATTTTTGAAAAGACTGTTGTATGATAAGGTACTAAATTGTGTAAAGAGCAAAAAACTGGCAATTGTAAAATATTTGTATATATTTTAACAAGGGATTGCAACAATTCAAAAAACTTAAAAAAGAAAACTGTTTTTTAAAACGTTTTTGAATGTAACCAGCTATATAATATCAGTAGGAAGAATTTAAAAACGAAAATTTGCACTTATTAAAAATCATGATTCTCTATTTTGACAAGTAATTCCAAAATTTCCAATATCTTAAAAATGAAAAACCAAAAGTTTGAAACGTATAACATATTGTTGTTAGAAATCGGACTAGTTTCAACAACCAAATATCTTTGAAAAGACGCTGTATGAAAAAACATTAAATTGCTCAAAGAGCAAAAACTTGGCAATTCCAAACACGTTTGTGTCTATTTTTTATTTTGTTTAGTTTTTTTATTTAGACCTGGGCACTTCTTATCAAGTAAGTTGTCGTAAGAACTTCTACAACGGCTATTTCGACTGGAAATTGAAAGAGTTTGTGCCTTTTTTCATAATTAAAAGTGATTGGAGGGCTACTTACATCCCTCCCACGCCAAATTTTCCCTATACATTTTCAATCAGAATTTTGAGATTGCCATTTTGTTTAACATAGTGAAAGATCGGAAAATTAGTTCTTTGAGGATCAGACCCCCCCCCCCTGTTAATAGCCGTCAGGGCAATGGTTGTAGCTTATGCTCTGGGGCATTTGAGGTTTATTTAGAAAGAGTGATCGTACAGGTTTCGGAGGGGTCTCATTAGATTGGTAGTCAAAAGTTTTAGAGATTTCCTGAAGATTCAGAGTGATCAGAGAGTGAACCCCCCCCCCTCCACCTTGTATTTTACGGAAATACATCTTATACAAATTTTAGAGGGCCATTTGTGGTCGTTGAAACTTCTAGATAGTTTTATTTGGTTAAAAATTGAAGTGACTGGTGCCCCTTTTAATAGTCAAAAGGGATTGGAGGGCAACTAGCCCCCCTCTGACGCCTACGATTTCTCAAACCTAATCCAATCAAATTTTTGAGAGAGCTGTTTGGTTCAGTGTCGTTAAAAGGTCTGGAAATTATGTATTTGAGGATGAATACTTTTCCCCCAGCACTTAGGGCAAGGTATATAAGCTATGCCCTGGGGACATACAAAGTATGCATAGAAAAGGTGGTTGTAAAAACTTCGGAATGGGCTAATTTGACAGGAAATTAGATACTAAGGTTCAAGGTTCAATCGGGTTTAATTAAAAAAAGGAAATAACTAAACTTAAAGTACACTGTTCTGTGACATAATGCCATCCTAAAGATCCAGAGTGATCAGAGGGTGGATAGCCACCCACACCTCGTATTTTTCCAAAATGTAGCTGATGAAATTCTGAAATGGCCGTTTGTTGTCGTAGAAACTTCGAAAAGGGCTAATGGCCGGAAATTATTTCTTTGAGGATGACTACTCCTCTTGCAGCCCTCAAGGTAAGGCTTGTAAGTTATACCCTGGGGAAACAAAAGGTATATATACAGACTAGTATAATATAAACTTCAGAAGAGAATCGTTTCGATTGTTAGTCAGGAGTTCTAGTGCCCGTTTTAAATTTCATATCGGAGGCTATATACCCCCCCCCTCCACCTCATTTTTCTCAGAATGCATCTGATATAAATGTTGAGATGGGCATTTGTTGTCTTCAATGAGAGCTCATTCTATTGGAAATTGAAAGGGCTAGTACCCTTCTCAATAGTTGTATGAAATTGCTCCGTGTATGAAAGGGGCTGTTCCCTTCTCAATGTCCCGCTCTATACGCTAAAGTTTGGCTCTTTCTCTCAATTCTACTTTATTAAACAGTAAAAAAATTTAGCGTAAAGAGCAGGGCGTTGAGAAAGGAACAACCCCTTTCATACACAGAGTAATTTCTGTTCGTTTTAAGCTTTAATGTCACTCCTTGCTTTCCGTTAAAAAAATGTTTTTTTTTATTTAATTTCTGAACGCTTTTGAATTAACGCATGCTTGATTTTGGCTCTCTACACATAAATTATTATAAAGAAAATCGCATATTAGTTCTTTTTTGGCTAAATGGCTTTCTCTTAGTTTTGATCAGACGAATTTGAGAAAAAAGGGGTGGGGAAAGAGGCCTAGTTGCCTTCCAATTTTTCGGTTACTTAAAAAAGCAAGTAGAACTTTTAATTTTTATCGAACGCTTTTATTAGGAAAAAATATACCTAACTTAAGATTTAACTTACGTAACAAACTTCAATAGTCTTATATTTTTATTATGTATATGAAAGGGTTTGTCTCCTCATTAATACCTCGCTCTTTACACTAAAGCTTAAGTTTTGTCCCAATTCTTTAAGAATGACCCCTGAATCAGAAAGGCCGTAGAATAAATAGTTAAAATTATTAAAGATACTTTAGCATAAAGAGGGAGGTATTTAGGAGGAGAAGAACCCCTCATATACGTAATAATCTATTTTCGTTTTAATTTTTGATGCTCCTTACTTTCAATGGAAAAAAAAACTTTTTCATGTTCATTTTTTAATTTTTTTTATAGTAATGCAAGAAAATCCTGCGCCCTTTTTATTAAATTTCTCTTCCCCCATGGCATATTCCTTCAAGGAAAGATCCCCTCACATAGCCCCCTCCCCTCAACCCCCCTCCAAAAAAACAGAAAAAAATCCCCTGAAAATGTCTGTACACTTCCGAGTAACCATTACTGTATGTAAACAAGGATTTGTTACAAAGTTTGTAATTTGCAGCCCCTCCCCCAGGGACTGTGGGGAAGTAAGTCATCCCCAAAGACATAGTTATTATGGTTTTTGACTATGCTGAACAAAATTAATATCTCAAAATTTTGATCCGTTGACTTTGGGTAAAAAATTAGCGTGGGAGGGGGCCTAGGTGCCCTCCAATTATTTTGGTCTGTTAAAAAGGTCATTAGAACTTTTCATTTGCTTTAGAATGAGCCCTCTTGCGATATTCTAAGACCGCTTGGTTGATACAATGATTCCTGGAAAAAAAAAATAAACACGCACCCGTGATCCGTCTTCTGGTAAAAAAAAAATACGAAATTCCAGATGTTTTGTAGATAGGAGCTTGAATTTTATTCAAGAGGGTTCTCTGATACGCTGAATGTGATGGTGGGATTTTCGTTAAGATTCTATGACTTTTAGGGGGTATATCCCCCTATTTCCCAAAATAAGGCACATTTTCTCGGGCTCGTAACTTTTGATGACAAAGACTAAATTTGATGAAACTAATATTATTAAAATCAGCATGAAAATCCGATTCTTTTGATGTATCTTTTAGTATTAAATTACCGTTTTTAGAGTTTTGTTTACAATTGAGCCGGGTCGCTCCTTACTACAGTTCGTTACCAAGAACTGTGTGATTGTTTTTGTTATTGTTATCTTATGAAAATCAATGGAACTTGAACTTGAATTTGAGTAAGGTTATTCATCATAAGGTACATTTAATCAAGCAGCGTATTTGTAAAATATTTACTTTTATTCACTCCCACTTGGATAAAAGTGTGCTATTGAAGACTTGGGGCAGGCACATGCCACCTTAACTCTTTTTTCTTTGGGTGTTCAGCATTCATTATAAAATAATTTCCCGAAATATCTTTTCATACATCTTGA
This sequence comes from Artemia franciscana, assembly GCF_032884065.1. Lineage (NCBI taxonomy): Eukaryota > Metazoa > Arthropoda > Branchiopoda > Anostraca > Artemiidae > Artemia > Artemia franciscana. The sequence continues at coordinate 38,437,004 of NC_088868.1, forward strand.
AAACACATTTAGGCTTGTCTTTTTCACAAATTTTTCGTCACACCTTTTCTCTTAAAGATATTCAATTCGCTTTAATTTCCTAGATGTGGACCCTCTCTGGCCTCCCCCAAATAAAAATATCGTAACTACATCCTTTAGAGAGAAGAAGGGACTTATACAAAAATTATAAGAGCGATTTATCATACTTATCATATAAAAGAGAAATGAAAGGAAAGTGAAGAAAGAAATAAAATATGAGCAAAGGATATGTGAAGTGGATAGCCATGGACAAAATTGCTGAGACACTGGAAGGTCCAGCTAGATGTTATAATAGTAAAATATTGTATGGGTATCTTATTAAATTGAGAGGGAGTAGTCAATCGGGCTTGTCCTAGTCGAAAAGTTCGCAGTAACGAACTGTAGTAAGGAGCGACCCGGGTCAATAGTAAAAAAACTCTAAAAAATGGCCTTAGCCATCAATAGTTTTTACTGTTTTAAAAAGCAGAGTTAAGGGAAAGAGTCAAACTTTAGCGTAAAGAGCGGGGCGTTGATGAGGAGGCAGCCCCTTTCATATACGAATGAATTTCTGTTCGTTTTAAGTTTTAATGTCGCTCCTTACTTTCAGCTAAAAAAACTCGTTTTTTTTTATTTAATTAAAGATAGGAGCGGGGTTACGATTGGTGATAAGGAAACAGTCAATCAAAGAGGATAGATCATTTTGAGATAATGGTAAACCGGGATAGAGTTACAGGAAAAGATATAGAGGAAAATGAAAATTATGTCTTTGATATGAAGAAAGATTTATTTTTTGAGGAAGAATTAGCGACAATACTAAAATGATTTAAAAAATAATAAGTCTCCGGGTGCTGATAGTGTCTACATGATGTGTTTTTTTAAACAATGTGGCAATGAGGTTAAAAATAATGTACTGAAGATCATGAATAGGGTTTTTGAAAAATGGGAAGCACCTAGCGATTTAAACAAAAACCCTAAATAAAGCCTTGCATAATAAAAAGGTGATACGAGTGATAGTGGTAATTATAGGCGTAAGGTTGCTTTTTGTAGTTCAAAAATTACTAACTTTGATGGTTCTCTGTAGACTCGGAGATGTTGTAGACAATGTTTTAAGAGAAGAACAGTGCAGTTTTAGGAAAGGTATAGGATGTATTGACAAAATTTTTACTCTTAAAATAAGAATTGAGAATTGAGTCTTCAAATAATTCCCTGAGTCATCAAACACATTACTCTTCATTTTTATAAATTATGAGCAAGCTTTCGATTGATGAAAGAGAAGAGACGGAAGAGCCTCAGTAAAACTGCTATCCTTGTATGGCTTACAAGACAAATACATTAAACTAAATAGTAGTAATATATACGAGAATATCACCGCTGCTGCTTATGTAAGAAATGAGGTTAGTAGGTGGTTTTGTATTAAATCAGGAGCTAAGTATGGCTATGTTTTATCACTGCTTACATGGGTCGTATTGATAGACATTGTTTTAAAGAGCACAGGGAAGACAATGGGAAAACAAGGAATCAAACAGGGAAGACAAATTATGATGGACTTAAATTTAGGCTAATTAATTTAATTAGCTAATTAAATTTAACCTAAATGAAATTGTGAAGAAAATGAACGAGCTTCAAGAGGTTTTGCGAGTTAAGGGGGGGGCAATTTTTCGAGTTAAGAGGGGCTAGAACATGCTTAGAAATTTATATTTAGAAAACAAGTCGCTAAAGCTAGAAATAAGTGAATTTGGAAAGGTGACTTTGGGTAACGAAAAGATCGATCAATTGGTTATCTTCGGTTAATTAGTAAAATCATTAGTTGGGTGCAGTAAAGAAATTAAAAGTCAAATAGCCAAAGCTGAGGGTGTTTTCTCACAGTTAAATAGAAAGATAAATCCGTGAACCAGGATTAGGATAGTGGAAGATTCAGTGAGGTCAAATATGCACTGAAGCATGGGCGCTTCGAAAAACAGAGGAGGATTTGCTAGATTTTTTTCTGCAGAAATAGCAACGGATTGTCTTAGGTCCCTGGCCGACTGAAAATATTTCAAATAGTAGACTGCACAAAAGTAAAGTCTTATCCCGCCTTTAAGAGCTATAATGAGAGAAAGGTTGAGATGGTTGGGGTTGAGATGGCTGGGGTTGAGAAAGGTTGAGATAGGCTGACTCTGCGGATGAAAAATGACACATTGCCGAAGATTGTATTTTCGGCCAAACGTCTCGGGCAAAACTGAAAGCGAGTTATCTTTTGTTAGGGTAGTACGATTTCGTAGGAAAAGCTTAAGGGAAATTAGAGCTTCCTGAGAAGATCTAAAAAGAAAAAACTTTAGATAGATTGGGATGGAGAAGTAGTATACGCACCTGTGTTGGCCTCAGACGGCTTGGTGCTGCTGTAAGTTGTTAGTAGTAGTAGCAGTGGATCATAAAATATGTTTATCAATTATTTTAAACTTTACCTAATTATACAGAAATAAAAATGGATAAGAAGAATAGCAAAAGTATAAGATTGAAGAGAACAAACATTTAAAAAAAAAATTAAGGCAAGAACGTCAATTTACATATAAATCCCCCTTGCGTTCAAAGACACGACATAAAACTGCAAAAATAAAAAACAAAACAGATATATCTTTTGGCAGCTTAATCTTCTAAAAACTTTCTAAAAAATTAAAATTAAAGCAACACATACTAGGAGGCGTGTCTCATATTTCAAAATTGTGAAGAAGAGATAGAATAAGACCTATCTTTTTTGCAATAATATTTTACCTTGGAGAGAAAAAGAGAAAAAAAACCTATTCTTGGATTCTGAACGCTTGAAACTTAAGAAAATTGTTATTCATTTTGTATACATCTTTATCCAGGGCAATCAAATCATCTAGAATTTTTAAAATATAGCGATATTTTTGCATAACCATTAGATTCCAAGCTTATTCACAGCCCTTTGCCGCATTCTTGGAAAAAGTCCATCCAAAATATCTATAGTATCAAAGATAGGACAAAACTTAAAACTCAAAGATAGGACTTAACTCCTGATACCAACCCAAACCACCTTTTAACCTAACTTCCTACTTTAAATAGACCTACTTAACCGGACTCTTGTTAAAAAAATTCTCAGTTCCTGACATAACTTTAAAGTTGGAGATTCTTCACAGACAACTCTCAAGTATAGCTTCTGTGCGCCTATCCCCTCACCATCGTCTTATCCGTTTTTTTCGTTGACTTTGTGTGTGTATTTGTTTTTCTCTTTGTGTTTTTTGAATTTCATTTTTGTGTGTATATAATATTTATTTTTATTTAATAGTTCATTATTTTTGTGCGTTTATTTAATTTTTTGTATTAACGTAAAAAATTTATATTGTCATTACTTTTCATTTTTTATATGTTTTGCTTTTTTGTGTGTATTTAATTGTTTGTACTCCACATTTTAATACTTTTATAGTGTTGTTGTGCGTAAGAAATAAATTATTATTATTATTATTATTAAATATACCATCAGTCTCTGTGTACATAGCTTTAATCATTTTAATTTACTTATGTAATATACCATAAATCAATAAAGCCTTCATTAAGGCTCTTCAATAGGCTGATTCAAATCCCTGTTCATAATCTATTAGACTGAGGATTATAGGGTTCATACAGTTTTCAAGTATGAATTTAGATTCATAGTTGAGAAATGTCATCCTCTCCTCTTTCAAAAACCACATTAATTGTTTTTCTTAAAGCCTTATCAACACCATCTCCTTGTCTAATAACTATCACCACGCTAAGTAATTTACTTTTTATAGAATACAGGATAATGCTCTTATACTAACTACACCGACTATTACACTGACTACACTTTCTGATAAAAATTTAATTTAGGTTGTTTCTAAAATCCCTAGGTACTCTCCCTTTTTCGAAATATTCTTCATAACCTTGATAAATTTATATCTGGCTTTGCAATCATTATATTTCAAAACTCATTCACTATTGTATCAGCACCTAGGGTCTTAATATTTATAATTATTTTAATACTGCCTCTAGCTCTTCTTCAGAAAAACAAAATCTTCTTTCACCGTGAAGTTGCAAAAAAAATCCTCCATTATTTCTTACAATCCTACAGTCTTAGTCTCTCTTAACCGCTTTCTTTGTCGATAATTGAAGCCTCATTTCAATTTTTAACTGTAACAAACCCAGACTACTACTGCTTTTCAATTTCTAAACCTACTACTACCCTGTTTTACTACTATACCGTCTTCCTAAATTTCTAGATCTTCAGAAAACTTATTCACAGCCTCCATTTTTGACCTCCTTATGGCTTACATTTTCGACCAACCTCATATACTTTGTTTTACTTCCTTTACCTTTAAAATCTTTCTGTACCAACTTCTTCTCTTCTCTTCTAAGCTTAGTGTTTTTCACCTAGCAGCGGTCTATCCTCCCTAAGACATCCCAGACTATCCTCCCGAAGACATCCTCCCCTAATTTAAAAAATATTCTCCCAAAATTATTCGGTTTTTATGGCACTTGGTATTAACCAAGTGACATATAGCAATCGCAAATTCTGTCGGTTTGTCCGTCGGTCCCGGTTTTGCTACTTTAGGCACTTCCAGGTAAGGTAGGACGATGAAATTTGGCAAGCGTATCAGGGACCAGACTAGATTAAATTAAAAATAGTCGTTTTCCCGATTTGACCATCTGGGGGGCCGGTTAATTCGGAAAAAATAGAAAAAATGAAATATTTTTAACTTATGAGCAGGTGATGGGATCTTAATGAAATTTGATATTTGGAATGATATTGTGCCTCAGAGCTCTTATTTTAAATCCCGACAAGATCTGATATCATTGGGGGGAGTTGGAGGGGGGAAACCTAAAATCTTGGAAAACACTTACAGTGGAGGAATCACGATGAAACTTGATTGAAAAAATAAGCAAAAGTCCCAAATACATGATTGACATAATCAGAACGAATCTGTTCTCTTTGGGGTAGCTGGGGGGGGGGGGTTAGTTCTGAAAAATTAGAAGAAAATAGGTATTTTTAACTTACGAAGAGGTGATAAGATCTCAATAAAATTTGATGGTTAGAAGGATATGTGTCTTAGAGCTCTTATTTTAAATCCCGACTGGATGTGGTGACATTGGGGGGGAGTTGGGAGGGGGAAACCTAAAACTTGGAAAACAATTAGAGTGGAGGGATCGGGATAAAACTTGATGGGAAAAACAAACACAAGTCCTAGATACATGATTGACATAAACGGAACGGATGCTCTCTTTGGAGTAGTTGGGGGGGGGGGGTTATTTCTGAAAAATTAGAAAAATGAGTTATTTTCAACTTTTTTTTCAACGTATTTTTAACTTACGAAGGAGTAGTAGTAGTAGAACAATTTTATTAGAAAAAACATTTCTTAATCAATAGCACAACATAAGCGAAGCTTGCGAGGCTGTGCTAAATTCAAAGAAAAAAAAAGAGACAATATGGAGAATAAGAAGTTATGGAGAATGAGACCATATACCGAGATCAACAAAAAACAAAAAAATATAAACAATACACTCCCTTGCGTGACCCCAAGACAACAGCAAAAAAACAAAAAAAAATACATAAATATTACAAATGAATAAGCTATGTAAAATTTATATTAGTTAATCAGTTTCAAAAGCATACCTACCGAGCAACTCCACATGTAAATCAGACTTAAACTGGTCAAGGCTACCTATTTCCTTGATATCTATACTCAGTTTATTCCAAGCTCTGTAAATAAGTGAAAAAGAAGACCTACTTGAAACTAATCGAGGAACCTCAGTATTACCTCGTATCCGAGTATTGTGGTGGTGAACATCAGACCTCTCACAAAATATTCCTGTAAAACAATCGGGAAGGCTACCTCTGTAATACCTATATATAAAAATCAACGTATAAAAATCACGTAATCCAGCTGCAGGCATTATATTTAAATCACTATACATAGACCTCAAAGACTCCTGATTCCCAACACCACAAAAAACTCGGACAGCATTATTCTGGATCACACGGATTGGATGAACTATCGAAGGGAAAGTACCAAGCCAAATCGACGAGCAATACAAAATTTACGGGTGAATCAGGGAAAAATATAACAATCGTAGAACATTTGGGGGGAAAATATGTTTTAATTTGCGCATCATACCTAAGTTACGTGACAATATTTTCGAAACTGACTTCACATGATCTTTAAATGCTAGGGTTTCATCAACATTGATTCCGAGGTATTTGGTGAATCTTGTTCGTTTAATAATTCCCAGCTCCGAAATTATTTCCGTAAACCAAGGGTAAAAATTCGGAGATCGAGAGAAAATAACAAAATTTGACTTATCTATATTCAGGTCAAGGTGGTTTATTTTAAGCCATGTACATATCCTGCTCATTGCTGCATTTATCGTTGACATGAGCAGTTCTTCTGTAGGGGCAACACACACCAAGGTTGTATCATCAGCAAATAAGGGCATAGTAAGCTGGGTCTTACTCGTACCATTGTCAACAAAGTCGTCAATTATGGGCAGAGCTTTCACAACATGCGGTAGATCATTAATAAAAATTAAAAACAGAGTCGGACCCAGTACGGATCCTTGGGGAACCCCCCAATTAACAACATTTTTGCTAGACAAAAATCCATGTAAATTGACATACTGCTGTCTATTTTGAAGATAACTCCACAGCAAACTCAATGTAGCACCCCTTAATCCATAAAATTCATATTTTGTTAATAATATTCGATGGTCAACAGTGTCGAACGCCTTAATTAAGTCCAAAAAAACACCAGCTACCCTAAGCATTTTATCAAGAGCATCATTAATTATAGTAGTAATAAATGAAATCGCCATTTCTGTTGTTCTGCCCTTCCTGAAACCAAATTGATTGGTATGTAGAAGTTTATGACGCTCCAAATGCTCATAAATTCTAATATTAATACATTTTTCTAAAACCCGTGAAACAACAGGTAATAATGAAATTGGTCTATAATTCCCCAGATCATTCTTAATACCACCCTTAAACACAGGAGTTATTCTTGCAATTTTAAGACAATTGGGGAACTTCCCTTGCTTAAAGCAAGCATTAATAAGGGACGTTAATATATGTGAAATGCTTGGAAACACGGCTTTTAAAACAAGAAGGTTAATGGAATCACTGCCAGCCGAAGAACTTTTCATCTCAAAGATAATTTTATGAACTTCATCATGAGTGACAGGTCTCAGATACATTGATACATCGACAGAAGTACCCATAAAAGTCTCAAGCGGAGGATCATTATCAGAAGCTACTGTAGCACGAGAAAATCGAGCCCCAACAGTTGCAAAATGTTCCGAAAGGGCATTACAGATTACAGCAGGCTCATTCGACTTTAACCCATCACTTGTAGTAACTTCGTCTGGCAGAACCGGATATGTTGAAGATATAACACTTTTAATGATTTTCCAAGTTTTAGCTGGGTTACCACTAGCATCTTTAAATTTACACTCAAAATATTTTTTCTTCGCGTTTCTCAAAAGTTTATTATGAGCATTTCTATAATTTTTATAAATTCTTGTGCAAACTGGATCATTATCATTCCTTATTGAATCCCTATATAACTGGTCTTTCTTATTTATGCACCGCAGAAGACTATGTGACACCCACGGCTTTTTGGGCATCTTTTTCCTTGACCTTGTCCGATTCACTGCACAAGTTTTACTCAAAATAGAGATCAATGTATCATAAAATCTTTAAAAACTTATATTTACATCATCTAGATTTTCAACTTTATTATTCCAATCAACATTAGAAATCTCTTGTTTAAACTTTTCTAAGTTACCCTGGTTGAGCACAGGTAACATACTCATTTTCAGTCTAGAACCTTGCAGCCTCGGAAAACAAACTTTAAAACTTGCCGAAATCCCAAAATGGTCAGAAACATCAGTAACAATAACCCCTGGATCTTAAAATTTAGAATTAGAAAGAATATTATCAATTAGCTTTGCCGTTAAAGTGGTAACACGCGTACAAATATTGATAGTGGGAAATAAACTATATGACATGCAAAGCTGTAGGAAATCTATAGGAGTATTCGAATTCATACCATTAAGGTCAATATTAAAGTCCCCAAGCATGAAGAATGGGTGCGAACCAGTAGGTAGTTTATCCAACTGTTCCTCCAAAATATCAAAAAAGGCCGGTATAGACCCAGATGGTGGTCTATATAGTACAACAACATAAACATCTTTTGGCTTAAGCCTGAGCTGAAGGATAAGTGGCTCAAATAACATCTCGTGAAACAGCACTAGATCACTTCTTACCAAAACCTCGATATCGCTCCGTATATAAGCTCCAATACCTCCATGTTGACGATATTGACGATTCCTATGATAAAATGTATACCCTGGAATATCGAAGAGAGCATAGTTATGATCATTTAGCCATGTTTCTGTGAGACCAATAACCTGAAAAATGGAAAGTTCACATATCTCGCTTATAAAATTAAAAGATGAGTTCAAACCCTGGCAGTTAAGATGGAAAACTCTGAGATCTTCAGAATCACCACCACCATTCACGGACCTCAAACCATCCTTAAATAAGTACTTTGAATTACAAGAAACATATTGACCAGCAATCCCAATATCATAATTCCGGTGGAGCTGCTCCGTAAACATACTACCAAAATCCACAAATGAAGCTTCCAAAATTTTAAGACGGCTGTTGCCCGGGGTGCCACAATCATCATCAACCATATTTATACAGTTTTACAACAAAGTAATTTGGCCTCATCTCCACAACAAAACAAAAAAGAAAAGAAAAAGAACTAAACAAGAACAAAATAGAATATAAGAAACAACAAAAGAATGACACTTTCCATCTTAGAAAAAAACAAACACAAAAAGAAACAGGCCGTATTTCGTTAACCCGTAACGAATCCATGTACAAGTTACCAAATACAACGGCTACTAATTCCTACAATCACACAACCATAATTATTGCGACAAAATAGTAAGTTTTATATTTTTATTAAATTTTGTTATTATTTTTTTTAATTATTCTTTTCAATAACAAAAAAACACTCACTAATTCTAACAACTGCAAAAAAGAAAAATAAAAAAAAAAATTAAGAATCCAACAAACTCTTAGCATTGTACCAAGGCACTTTAATAACACGGTTGTCCTTTTTAACAGAGATGCTGGGTGGTAGGGTAGGAGGTACCCAGCATTCCATACCTTTATCCGCCAAACGCTTACGTAACCCAAGTAATTCTTTCCGCAAAACCCGCACACGCGGTGAGACATCATCACTAATAAAAACAGACTTTAAACACCGAACTCTTTCCCTTTTAATTTTTTCGCATTACTTAGAATCAAAAAACGTGCCTGGACACTATCCACCCTAATTTTAACAAAATTCTTGGAACAGTGAACCACAGTGAATGGTGGCAACTTGTCAAGTGGGTGTGACAAACCAGCTACAATCACCTCAGAAACCCGAGATGCAGCCTCATTCAAGGGTACATCATTAAGGCCCCAAAACAACAAATTATGCAACTTGTCCCGATTTTCATCAACAAGAGACTGGGACACAACCACATTCATTTCCTCATTGCATTTCTTAATCAGCTGTGACTGGGCTTTTACAATACTTTGTAGAGTTAGAAATTCCGACTTCACTGTTGCAATTTCATTGTCCGTTGCATTACTTTTATTTTCAAGCACCATAACACGACTTTTAACTGTACCCAAATCGTTCTGAATTTCAAATACACTCTGCTTTAGGGTTTCCATGTTCACATTTATAGATTGGACCATTTCCAAAATTTTAATGATATTCTCTGCATTCGTTTTCTGGCAGTCCGCATTAACACTCGTATCCAAATTACTAGTAGAATTCATAACCGGATTCGATAGCTCAGCTTCTGTCCGGTTGCGTTTGGGTCTGGCTTTCTTTCCCATCCTGACTTTATCAAAATAATATGTCACCTACCTTTACAAAAACTTATTTTTTACCCACGCTAGTTTACAGCGTGCAATTTGCATAAACCGTTAAAAGGGCACGGCTAACACCACATCAGGATTCCTCAGGAACTAGCTCGAACGTAGAACTCACTCCTTTATATCCAAGATTATATTGTAACAATTAATTTAAGCAATTATCACGCTATTATTCACATATGTCTACAACATGGCATAGCAACCGTTGTATCCGGGCAAAAGCAGTCAGACAAGTTTATCCATTGACTGCTGAATGCGAACTGAGTGATCGGATCTTCATGAAACTTTATATTTAGAAGGACCTTTTAACTCAGATCTCTTATTTTAAATCTCAACCGGATCAAGCGTGATTGGGGGGTAGTTGGAGGGACCGGAAATCTTAGAAAATACTAAAAGCGGTGAGATCCGGATGAAACTGGATGGGAAGAATAGAAACCTGTCTAACATACGTGACTGATATAACCGGACTGGATCTGCTCTCTTTGGTGGAATTGGGGGGGGGGGGTAATTTTGAAAATTGAGGTATTTGTAACTTACGAAAGGGTGATCCAGATCTTAAGGAAATCTGATATTTAGAAGGATCTTGTGCTTTAAAGTTCCAATTTTAAATTCCGACCAGATCCTGTGACATTGGGGGGAGTTGAAGGGGGAAACCGGAATTCTTGGAAAACGTGAAAATTGGGGTATTTTTATCTTACGAATAAATGATCGGATCTTCAGGAAAATTGATTTTTAGAAGGAATCCATGTCTCAGAGCTCTTATTTCAAATCCCGACCAGATCTTTTGACATTGGGGGGAGTTGGAGGGGGAAATCTTGTAAAAACACTTGGAGTGGAGAAATTGGGATGAAGCTTGGTGGATAGAATAAGCATATGTCCTTGATACGTGATTGACAGGATCGTACTGGATTTGCTCTCTTTGGAGGAGTTGGTGGGAGGGATTCAGTGATTTGGCGAGTTTGGTGCTTTTGGACGTGCTAGGACGATGAAAATTGGTAGGCGTGTCAGGGAGCTGCACAATTTGACTTGATTAAGTCGTTTTCCCAGATTAGACCATCTGGTGGGCTAAAGGAAGAGGAAAAATTAGAATAAATTAAGTATTTATAACTTACGAGTGGGTGATCGGATCTTAATGAATTTGGATATTTAGAAGGACATCGTGACTCAGAGCTCTTATTTTAAATCCTGACCGGCATTAAGACCCTTATTTTCCTTTTTAAATCAATCTATTGATTCATAGAATTTTGTTAGAGCTCATTCCATATGATCTCTTAGCTCTTAGCTCTTCTCGCCTCGTCACAAGTGCCATATGAGCTCTTAGCTCTTGTTTTACCTTGTAAAATTTCAAACTTACCTGTCTCACATTCTACCGGCCCTAGAAGGCTTCTCTCAATTTCCCTCACTCTAAGAGTTAAGCTTTAGAGTAGCTCTAAACAATATCAGATAGTGATCTTCCCATCCAACGTAAAATCATTGTGACTAGTGTCGGCCCTGCCAGTCCTTGTTTTACAATAACATAATCAATAGGGTTGGCCATCTTACTATCTTTTGTTTACTATACCAGCTTATCAGCCATTTTGTGACAAACAAAATGTTATAACTAGATACAAAATTGCAATGCTCTATACTTGTTAATATATTCTTTTCCTATGCTGAATGTACAAAGGCTAGAATACCACCTACCCCTTGACATACCACCCTGTACATTACAATTCCTTAATAAAACAGTTGAATTAAAGTTTCTTGTAATTACGCGGAAAATTCATTTGAGTTACTACTGTACTTTCTCTAGCTGCTGGTTCCACACGGGGTATAGCCCTTTGAATGATACTTATTACTTTTTTGATAAAATGTGTGGCTAGAATTCTGTTATTAATACCTTCCAGCCTAAGCAAGACTTAGAAACTTCATCATTCATCATAAGCCTACTCATGGCCTATATTATCGACAACCTCCCTACATGAAGAAATAAATTCTACTTCCCCTAATTTCATAAATCAGAAGTTCACATAAAGTTATTGTGTTTTGTTGGATTATTTCCTTTCTTTTTTCGTATGTGTGTGGATAACGTGGAATGATTTTTGTTTTAAATTTCACTGTTTTACTTTCCTTCAAAAAGCTTTAGCTTATTGTGTGATCAAAGCAGAATAGTTTTACCGATCCAATTTATCTGCAGAATTAAAACTAACCTCAGGAAAATATTTTGAAGGGTGGTGCCAGCGCATCTGTGCATTTTCAGAAACCCCAATTTTCGTCTTGGCTCACAGGTCTGCGTTAACGATGAATGAACTGGAATACAATTCCTAAAAGTAATGAGAAAAAAACTGTTAATGGGCTATTTTTGGCTGTATTGTATACATTTACTAGAATACTGATAATTCAAACATTGATTCAATTTATGCTGTTATATAATAAAAATTGATTTAGAGCTGAGATTAAAACAAAAACTAGCATCTTCGGTCGACATTAAGGAGTAGCATAAGTAATTGAAACGAACCCAAATTATTCCATGTATAAAAAGGGCTGACTGTTCCTTGACCCAATACTCTTAACGGTGAAATTTAACTTCCTTTTTTTCATTTTACCGGGCTGGGAAACCTATCTTAAGGAGTTTTGACAATAAACAAAGGTGACAAAAGCCAAAGATTGAGTACGCGGCAGTACTTTTCATGTTCAGAATAATTTTTATTATTTATAGAATAGTAGTATTGGTAGTAGCAGTAGAAGTAGCATTAGTAGCAGTAGAAGTAGCAGTTGCAGTAGTAACACTCAAATTTTGCCTTTTTGTTTCCATGATGATTCCACTCATTATTCCCTGAAAGTTCCTACTTAACACCTTACACAATTCATGAATCACGCCAATTTGCTTACCTGTATGAACATAGCGTGTTTTGATATAGTTCAGTTCTCCAGTCAACATTCTCTGAAAGCTGAATGCCCTTGATCTTTTTAAAGAATAAAAGTCGAACAAGGCCTCTTTTCCAATAATAAATACTATATGTTAAATGGGTGAACTGAATAACTCACACTCTATGCCTCGAGAGCTTCCGGGGGGGAGGGTTTGACGCCTAAAAAGGCATATTTTCTGAAATTTTCAGCAATTTTTAACAAAATAGATATCTCAAAATTTGTATTTATGGTGCAGGGGGTTAATGGGCTTAGTAGGTGGTAGTTGGTTGCCTGCCAATCACTTTTGACTCTCAAAAAGGGCTTTAGAACCTTCTATTTTCTACTGAATCACCTCCTACTAAAGTTTCTACGAAAACTACTTCAATAAATGCCTTGGCAAAAAATAATAAATAATACGTTGTGCCCACATCACCGTTTATTTAATCAGTGCCATGACGACGCCTATGATAAACCTTTTCTGCATCAATAGAAAACTAGCAAAACAAAAGGCCCTTCCCCCAGGGCATCAGGGAAGGAAAGTTAATTTACATTTATACTATTTTGAACTAAATGTTGATCTCAAAATGCTAATTGGAAGTATTTAGAAAATTGCTGCTAGAAAGAGTTAGGAAGGTGGGCTGGTTACCCACCGATCATATTTGGCTCTTAAGAAAAAAGAAAAAAAAAGTATTTCCAAACGAGTCAGTCCCTTCCAAAATCTTTACGACATCCCCTTCCAAATAAAATGGCTCTAGGGATAACTGAAACATTGAAGACTTACGGCCATATACAATGGGGAATGATAGAGTATTGACCCTGATATTTATCCAGGGGATCTTAATTACTTTGCAATCAGATCTGTTGGCAGCATTAAAAATACCCAAATTGTTACCCATCAAGGGATGGAAAACAACAAAGAGATACATTATTTAGGGCTACGTGGCGCACCGTTATAGGTGGAGGAGTTTCGTTTGAATGACCAGCTTTAAATTTGAAAAAATATGTCAATAGGAAAATCGAATGACCCTACTTTTATTACACTATGGTGTTTTTTTCAGAACAATCGATATTTCTTTCTAAAAATTCGTGGTTGCAACCAAATCAAGTACAATTTTCTTCTCTTATCGTGGGTAATTTGGAAAGTGGTTACACTCCACCAAGACGGCTCGAATATCAACCTTGAATAGGCTTCACAAGCCTAGAAATAAAGGCTAGAAAGTGTAGGTGTTGATATTTTAGTGTATTGTAATCCGGATTGTTAAATAACAATAATTAACCCATTCTGCGCCCAGTTACTATTTACAAAATAGAATAGTCAAGGCTCAGGATATTCTTTCACAGTTTCAATATGACAATATGGTTCTGAAGCATGGGCGTTCCGAAAAACGGATGAAGATTTGCAAGGGGTTTTCCAGAGAAATTGCCAAAGGACTGTTATGGATAGCTGACTGACTGACCCATTATTTCAAACAGCAGGTTGTACGAAAAGTGTGGTTTGATCCTGCTTTTTGGGGCTATAGTAAAAGGTTGAGATGGCTAGGGCAGGTTCTGCGAATAAAGACGAAAAATTACCAAAGACTGTCCTTTCTGGCCAACTGTCTAGGGTTAAGCAGAAGACAAGTCGTCCACGGTTGGGGTAGGAGGATGTCATAAGAAAAGGGAAATGTGACTTCCTTTACAAACATGTTTTTCCGGGTGGGGGATACAAAAATCTAAATAAAAATTTATTTTTAATCTTTTACGTTGTGCTTTTACAATCCAGACATTTTTTTTTTTTGGGGGGGGGGGTAAAATACCTGAGAGGATGTAACAAGGGAGGCTTTGAATAGAGTAGGACGGAGGAGGAGCTTGCGTATCTGTGTTCATACCAAACAGTTTGGTGCTGTGGTGAGTTCTGAGCAGTGGTAGTAGTTAGTAGTTTCAAAGGTAAGAATGATAATTATAATATTAGGTTACAGAGTCAGAAACATATGGTTCCCCTGTCATTAGTCTGCCTCTACCTTCTGGTGTCACTGATGAGCATCTATTAACATACAAGGTAAATACGGATTAAGGTCTAGATTAGGGACTATTGAGAAGGAGACTTGTCATGAAAACAATTCTTACTTCATAATATACAAAATAATTGTGGCTAAAAAAAATTCATTTCAGTTTTGCTGCACTATTCCTCCTCTTTCTCCCCAACGCACATATAGCTTATATAGCGGGATTTATATATTTCCAATTTATTATTCAACGCGTTTACCCAAAAATTGAATCTTTTTTCGCACAACAAGAACCGGAAAAACAACAATGACATGTTATACAATCAATTGGAAATTTATAATTTTGGCTATAAATTTAAAAACAAGGGGGTTAGGGATAAAGTATAGAGGGCTACATCCAAATCTGTTAGCTATACTTATTCTGTAAATTATAAAGCAAGAATTGTTTTCTCAATGTGTTCCCTTCTTAATAACCTCTAATCTAGGCCTCTAATCTAGGCCTTTATTCAATTTTCCTACCGATACTAGATTCCAAAAAGATTTTCAAAGTTTCGGTTTACAATAAAAACATAACAATCATACCTTCCAACATTATCAACGGGAGCAATGTCGTTTTTGATCTTTTTCTGTGTGTTCCACTGAATTACAGCAAAGAGACCTATAGCACCTATTGGTAGCAGAATAATATAATTTCTTTTCCTTTCCATGATTCACAGAATCTTCAAACCTGAAGCTTGTGGATCACTTACTTAGTCTGGTAAATCATGATACAACTAGACGATTCAACGGTCACGGGTTGAAAACCTGAAAAATATGAAGAAAAATCACTCTGCTACTCCAGCTTCATCATTATTGCGCAATTTTTTTTTTAAGCTTTGGGTTTTTACCTGTCATAATATCAACATAATAACAAAACCATTATATCAACCGAGATGACTGACTATATCAAATAAAAATAATAATTCATGTTTAGCATTCTTAAATACAAGACTAGTGGAGTAAATAAAAGATTATGAAAGAAGAATAACACAACTATACGAGAGATAAAACATGAATGAACCTCTAAGAACTAAACAACTATAAAACAAAATAGGTGAAAACTACCGAAAAAATAAACAATGTGAAGGGTGGAAAGGGCCCAGGGAAAAAACTAATCCTTTTCCGATTTTGAGCCTAACTTTTGCAAAAAAGTAATAATGCCTTAAGCCCTGAAATGCCAAATTATTTTCTTGTCAAACAGTTTGTGGTAACGAACTGTAGTAAGGAGCGACCCGGCTCAATAGCAAACGAAGCTCTAAAAAAAGAATTTTGATACCAATAGTTACATCAAAAGAATCAAATTTTAATGCTGATTTCAAATATATAACTTCCATTAAGTTTAGACTTACCCATCAAAATTTATGACCCTGAGAGTATTTGCAATATTTTAGAAAATAAGGAAAAACACCCCCCAAAAGTCATAGAATCTCAACGAAAATCACACCATCAGATTCAACGTATCAGAGAACCCTACTGTAGAAGTTTGAAGCTCCTATCTACAAAAATATGGAATTTTGTATTTTTTGCCAGAAGCCAAATTACGGATGCGTGTTAATTTGTTTTGTTTTTTGTTTTTTTCACAGGGGTGATTGTATCGATCCTTTCGTCCTAGAATGATGCGAGAGAGCTCATTCTAACGGGAATTAAAAGCTTTAGTGCCCTTTTTAAGTGACCAAAAAATTGGAGGGCGCCTAGGCCCCCTTCAACGCACATTGTTTCTCCAAAGTCACCAGACCGAATTTTGAGAGAGCCATTCTATTCAGCTTAGTCGAAAACCTAATAAGTATGTCTTTGAGGACGACATGATCCCCCACAGTCCCGGTAGAGGGGTTGCAAGTTACAAACTTTGACCATTGTTTGCATATAGTAATGGTCTTTACTATAGTGTACAGACGTTTTCAGGGGGACTTTTTCGCATTGGGGTGGGAGGGGGTTACATGGGAGGATCTTTCTATGGAGGAATTAATCATGAGGGACGAGAATTTCTGTGAAGGGGGCTCAGGATTTTCTAGCATTATTTAAAAAAAATGAGAAACTAAATTATTATTTTTTTTTCTCCTGGAAGTAATGAGAAGCATTAATGCTTAAAACGAACATAAAATATTACGTTTGTAAGGGGGTTCGTCTTCTCCACAATACTTTGCTCTTTAAGCTAATGTATTTTTAATAATTTCAACTATTTATTCCATGGCCTATGTGATTTAGGAGTCATTCTCTTAGATTTGGGATAAAATTCAAGCTTTAGTGTAAAGAGCGAGGTATTGACAAGAGAGCAAACCCCCTCACGTGCGTAATAAAACTCCACAAATATAGGAGTTCGTTACGTAAGTTAATTCGTAAGGTACGGATGTTTATTACTAACCAAAGCGTTAGTAAAAAAATAAAAAAATATAGTTGCATTTTTATATAGCCAAAAATTGGAGGGCAACTAGGCCCCCTCCCCCATTTCTTTTTTTTTAATCAAAATCATCCGATCAAAACCATAAGAAAGCCATTTAGCAAAAACAAATTAACATGCAAATTTCGTTTTAATTATTCATGTGCATTGAGCCAAAATCAAAACATGTATTAATTCAAAAGAGTTAAGAAACTAAATATAAAATAAAACTTGCTTGCAATTTTTTAACAGCAAGTAAGGAGTGACATTAAAATTGAAAATGAACAGAAATTACTCCGTAAAGGAAATGGGTTGTCCCTCCACAACGCCTCGCTCTTTGCCCTAAAGTTTTTTTATTCTTTTAAAAAGTGTAGTTGTGACAGAGTCAAACTTTAGCGTAAAGAGCGACGCGTTGCGGAGGGACAACCCATTTCATATACGGAGTAATTTCTGTTCGTTTTAAATTTAAATGTCACTCCTGACAAAATTTTTATTTAATTCCTATGTAAATCAGGCAAAAACTTATAACAGTAATAAAAAACTTAAGTAAGTAAAAACTCACGCCATTCAGCCATGTCCTTATTATTCAGGATAGGTGATATACCAGACAGGAAAAGTATTGAATGATCACAAAAGCTACTATATAGCAATACAAGCGCTTTTCGAGAATAATGACCATGATTAGCCACTATTTTACCACAGCCTACTTTAAGTTTTTCTTTAACATCATGTACAATATTGGTCCTAAAAGTTAAAAGATTCGAATATGTATGAATGCTTAACCACCATAACTCAGAGACTCAACAGACAGAGAAGTTAGTACATGGAAGAAAAAAGGACATACACTTTGCATTAAAGACTAAGCATTGATACTTATCTATATTATTCTTCTTTCCTTATGCTTCTCCTCAATGACAGACTAACACTTTGGATATGTTTTGAAATAGATGACACGGAATTCGAGAGGCTATATCTTCAACAACTTAAAAGAAGTACATCATCCGTATATGCATTATAAAAGACATTCACCAAATCATAAAAAGAGAGGGCTAGCATACTGTGGATACAAATAGTGAAAATATACGGTGAAAGAACACCAACTTGACGCACTCCCAAACGGATTGGAATATTCCCATAAAAATTAGAATGAAACTTTGACAGAACATGGGAATTACTATACCGAAACTGAAGAACCCGAACGATAGAAACGTTGACTCCAGAAATGACAAGGAAAATCATAACTTAAGCCTGAAAAGCACTGTCAAAAGCTTTAGACAGGTCTAGGGCACAAAATTGGATCTCAGAGCTACTGGCTTCAGCTTTTGAAAAGACCTGTTAAAACACGATTGGCATGCTGGCAACCAATAAGCCGCCTGAATCTAAACTGATATTGGTTTTAATCTATAATTTCTATTACAAAAGGTAACAAAACATACGCAAAAGCTTTTCTAATATTACAGGCCACTGTTATGATTCTACATGAATCAAAAATTAAAGGATTCTTTCCACGCTTTAGCACCGAGGCTAGTGTATCGATTAGAATTGGAGTCATGCACTAGAAAGAGTGCAAAGTACATTTGGAAAAGCAGCTGCAAGTGGAACACTAAATCTCGTGACACCGTTCGATGATGGCAGACAGCAATACGATCATGATCAGGAAATTTTCATTTAAGGTGTTTTATAATTTTAAGCACTTGTTCGAAGGAGACCAGGATTATATGGTTCTACTCTAGCTTCAAGGGAACTAAATCACCAGGGAGACACGAAGAACGAGAGCGCTCAGCATAGTTAATGACAGGAAAAATACTATAATAGTGCTTAATCGAACAAGCCACAGGAATAACATCACTAGAAGCAGAGGGTTTCAGCTTAGAGAAATTAATCATTTGTCCCCATTGAGAAGCAGTTTTGGGAAATTCAAAGTCATTATTTTACTACACTACGCAGATACCGCTAGAATTCTTCTTTCGTCCTCTTTTTAATATCATAAGCATGGCCTACATTAGGATGACCGCAGACAATCAAGCTACGAAGGAACAGAATTTGAATATTTGAAACAAGAACAGTAAGGGTAGAAATGTATGATGGAAGGCCAATTTTCCTCAAATATGTTTTTAACATCATTCCTTATCAAGCTTGCTACCGGTTACGGGCAACCAGGATTGTGGAAAAGAAATAGAGACGCTTAAGAATATCGGGAGATGGTTGTAATCACGCTCTATCATGTCCAAATGTACATTCGAGGATGACTCTGTAGCAAAGCATTTACAATGGTGAGTGAGTTCCACTGTTATGAATGTACATGTGTCTAGCATCCTTTGGGACAATACGGAAACCAGAAGGTAAAGACTCTAAAATAAGTTCAGCGCGGCTTGACTTATTGGATAAATCACAGTTGAAGTCGCCAATTGGAATCCATTCTTAACCATGACTTTCAATATTTTTAATCAGACTGCTGATGAAGGAGCTCGCTGTTGCAAATATCATCAGAGAAGACAGTGAATTCTGGTGATGAGGAGGGTAAACATTCACTAATTCAAGATTACTAGTTCTAATAGCCGAAAAATTATCAGCAGAGTAGTAAAATACAGGAGTTAGGGGCAAAGATCGTATAATTAGGCAAGTAAGTCACACTCAAGGGTCTCCCTCTGGTTTAACAAACGTTTATTGTTTAAACAATGTGATCGTCACATCTCGGAGCGAATTGATCCTAACTTGCGGTAAAAGATGCTCTTGGAGACACAAGACATCGAAATCGTTTAATTTTGGCCTAATTGAATGACCTTTGTCCTTTGTGACATTGATGGTGAATGAACATAAGGTTAATTCTATATTAGCAGTCATTTCTTTGCCTGTTGACTCTTTTTGAGAATATCTTGAATGACACGACACTTAAGACTGAAATCAAAATAAGCATTCACACAGTTAGCACACTTCGAGATGCTTGGTCAGGGAGTGTCTTTTGTAGACACATAGGAACCAGCACATCTAGGACATTTTATAGCTTGGCCGCATTTTGTTGCTAGGTGATGACGTGATGATTGACGCTTGTGACAGTAATGAAGGGGCAATATATATTTGAAAACTCACAATATTTCATATCCCTTTTTTAAACCCAACTGACGAGCAATGGAGAGCGCAATAGTGTCCTGAAAAGACAATTTCACTGAGCTCGAGTTGCCAATCCCACTTGCATCAACAACACCATCGCAACCCATAAACAGCTCCGCTGCACAAGCCTCATCTACGCCTTTCACAATTGCAAAGAATTTGTACTATTTAAGTCTGGCGTCACAAATATTTAGCATGCTATAAGTAGTATCACAAAAATTTTTTGGTGCAGTAGTGTCAATCCAAACGAAAAGTTTATCACCCGAGCCTTGGAATTTCACCCTTCGTTTGAAAATTACACCATAAGTACCAAGGACACCAAAACTGAAATTTGATTCTTTAAATTAGTTAGGTGAAAACTCATGCAACTTATACGGCAAAAGACATTAGGAACAGCAAATAATTCCATTTTTAACAAATAAGATATTCAAATTTTTATTAATTTTGGTACACTCACAAGGAAGAATTTCAAAAAAACGAATACGTGCAAGAAATTAACAAAAAATAAGCAATCAAAATATATACGATCATAGAGCACTCGATAACATAATTTCCCAGATTTCTGGAGCAGGAAGAAAAATAATCATAAATCACTGGCAAAATGAGTAAAAATCCAATGATGGAATGAGTAAAACTATTTATAAGCATAGGTTAACCCTAACAACTTGTATTTTAATAATTGCTTAAAAATAGAAAAAAATTACCACTTTATCGAGGTTTCAGCGACAGGAATTAATTGTGAAGTTTTAATGACTCTAGTTGAATTTTGTAATAGGTTTTCTATGTATTTTCAGTTTCGTGATTCTTTTTATCGGTAAAAAAAATGAGTTACCTGTTGGGACACCTTTATCCAGGCTATTGTCAAATACATATGTCGAGCACATGGAAAATTGGGCATTAAATTCTTATTTTTAAGACATGTCTATTGGGGTAACTGTATGGATGGCGTAAGTTTACTTTGGAATTATGGGAAGGCGAACTGCGGGACTTCTTAGATCATCTTAACACTTATGACCGAGATTTTTAGTTTACCCTAGAAGTTGAAATTGAAAATAAACTATCGTTTTTAAATGTGTTAATTATTCGTAATACTGATAAACTGGATTCTACTATCCATCGAAAGCCAACGCAAAACAATAGATAGTTTTATTTTAATTCCAACCACCCCCATAAGTTAAAAGAGCAGTTGTAACTTCACTCATTGATCGTGCTCTAAATATTTGCTCCTATCAAACAGTTCGTGGTAACGAACTGTAGTAAGGAGCGACCCGGCTCAATAGTAAACGAAACTCTATAAACGGAATTTTGATGCTAACATATACATCAAAAAAATGGAATTTTCATGCTGATTTTAAATACATAAGTTTCATCAAATTTAATCATTGTCATCAAAAGTTAAGAGCCTGAGAAAATTTGCCTTATTTTGGAAAATAGGGGGAAACACCCCCTAAAAGTCATAGAATCTTAACGAAAATCACATCATCGCATTCAGAATATCAGAGAACCCTAGAGCAAAAATTTCAAGCTCCTATCTACAAAAATGTGAAATTTCGTATTTTTTGCCAGAAGACAAATCACGGGTGCGTGTTTATTTGTTTGTTTGGTTTTGTTTTTTTCCAGAGGTCATCGTATCGACCAAGTAGTCCTAGAATGTCACAAGAGGGCTCATTCTAACGGAAATGAAAAGTTCTAGTGCCCTTTTTAAGTGACCAAAAAATTTGGAGGGCACCTAGGCCCCCTCCCACGCTAATTTTTTCTCCAAAGTCAACGGTTCAAAATTTTGAGATAGCCATTTTGTTCCGCATTGTCGAAAACCATAATAACACTGTCTTTGGGAATGACCTACTCCCCCACAGTCCCTGGGGGAGGGGCTGCAAGTTACAAACTTCGACCAGTGTTTACATATAATAATGGTTATTGGGAAGTGCAGAGACGTTTTCAGGGGATTTTTTGGTTTTGGAGCTGGGGTCGAGGGTAGGGGGCTATGTGGGAGGATCTTTCCTTGGAGAAATATGTCATGGGGGAACAGAAATTCGATGAAAAGGGCGCAGGATTTTCTAAAATTACTATAAAAAACAATAAGAAAAATAAACATGGAAAAGTTTTTTTCGATTGAAAGTAAGGAGTAGCATTGAAACTTTAAACGAACAGAGATTATTACGCATATGAGGGGTGCTAAAAATACTTTAGCATAAAGAGCGAGGTATTTAGGATGAGATAAATACCTCGCTCTATATGCTATAGTTTTTTTAGTAATTTTAACTATTTATTCTTCAGCCTTTCTGATTCAGGGGTCATTCTTAAAGAATTGCGACAAAACTTACGATTTAGTGTAAAGATTGAGGTATTAACGAGGGTACAAACCCCCTCATATACATCACAAAAATTTAAGAATATAAAAGTTTTAATTCTTAAAAAAATTAATTCTTAAAAGTTTTTAATTCTTAAGTTACGTATACTTTTTACTAATAAAAACATTCGTTAAAAATTAAAATTTATAGTTGCCTTTTTATGTAACCAAAAATTTGCAGGGCAACTAGGCCTCCTTTCCCACCCCTTATTTCTCAAAATCGTCTGATCAAAACTAAGAGAAAGCCATTTAGCCAAAAAAGGAATTAATATGCAAATTTCCTTTTAATAATTTATATGTGGAGAGCCAAAATTAAACATGCATTAATTCAAAAACGTTCAGAAATTGAATTAAAAAAAATAGTTTTTTAACTGAAAGTAAGGAGCGACATTAAAACTTAAAAAACGAACAGAAATTACTCCGTATATGAAATGGGTTATCCCCTCCGCAATCCCTCGCTCTTTACGCTTAAGTTTTACTCTTTGCCATCATTCTGCTTTTTAAAACAATTAAAAGCTTTAGCGTAAAGAGCGAGGGATTGTGGAGGGGACAACCCATTTCACATACGGAGTAATTTCTGTTCGTTTTAAGTTTTAATGTCGCTCCTTACTTTCAGTTAAAAAAACTAGTTTTTTTTTATTTAATTTCTATATAAATGCAGAAATAAATCTTATCAGAGATATTCTTTTTGGTAATGGTTACCCCATTCCTTATGTGAATAAAATACTTAATGACAGACTAAAAAGATATCCTTAAAATCAAAGATATTTTGCAATGTGAGGGTACTGATAAGCCCTCAAATATTATTTTTTTGCGTCTATCCCAAAAATTAAAAACAAAATTAAAAATATTTGCATAAGAAAATAATCTGAATGTAGTTTTTACTACTACTTTTAAAATGATAAATATCTTGAATTCTGGTAAAGATGAAACCCCAGGTACGAAATGCGATTACCTTGTAGTGTCGCACCAACGCACCAACGCACCATATTTCGCAAGATATTTCGATATTTCGCAATGTGAGGCTACTGATAAGCCCTCAAATATTATTTTTTTGCGTCTATTTCAAACAATTAAAAACAAAATTAAAAATATTTGCATAAGAAAATAATCTGAATGTAGTTTTTACTACTACTTTTAAAATGATAAATATCTTGAATTCTGGTAAAGATGAAACCCCAGGTACGAAATGTGATTACCTTGTAGTGTCGCACCAACGCACCATATTTCGCAAGATATTTCGATATTTCGCAATGTGAGACTACTGATAAGCCCTCAAATATTATTTTTTTGCGTCTATCCCAAAAATTAAAAACAAAATTAAAAATATTTGCATAAGAAAATAATCTGAATTTAGTTTTTACTACTACGTTTAAAATGATAAATTTCTTGAATTCCGGTAAAGATGAAACCCCAGGTACTCGCCAAAGAGGGGTCTGTCAAATGCTTTTTGAATGTGGATATTACTATGTTGACAGGACTCATCATAATCTAGAAAAATGGCTACACCAGCATAAAAAAGACACAGACAAGGCAGTAATTTAAAATAGTTCTAATAACTCCTTTTATTCTGCCTTAGGTTGGCATTTATTTAATAATCCCTCCCACGCGATACTTGTTGAAAAATCTTCACTCATTAATAAGGATTTCGGGATAAAATAGGAGATTCAGGATCCAATCGAAATTAGTCTCAAAAAAAATATTTAAATTTCATTAAATAGGGATTTGGGGGAGTACTCACAAAATTCTTTATACTCAAACTTAATTAAAATGAGCAAACAAAATATTTTACTAAACCAATTTATAATAGTATTAAATCAGTTACAAAAAGACCTTTGAGGCAGGCTGCCAGAAACGCAAGGTTAGCTTTGAAAACTTGCATTATATCATTTTGTTCTGTTTTGTTTGAATGAATTTGTCATCTCACTACATTCTATTTAACAGTCATGTTTAAACTTTGTTGAAGTAAGGATGCAAGGGTTGTTCTTAAAAAGTTTTTTTTTTAATGTTATTAGTTCTAATTCTCACATTTTAATGTAAGTTTATATGTATGCATATATATTTTCTTTCTCATGTTGTGGTGACATAGGGCCAAAAAATCCCCTAAACGGATTTCTACTGTCTTAAAAATAATTTCCCTATTGACTTTAGTGTGTGTTTGTTTGTTATAGAAAGGTAGTGTGGTCTTCATCACTATTTTCGACCATATACATGTGATATCTATAGAAAGGGCTTGAACAATCTGTGCAATTTCAAGACACATCAAAAATTTCATTCTGGTGTGAACCGTATAAATGCGTTGTTTGTCAGACAAGCTTTTCAGTATCAGGCTATTTGAAGATACACCAAATTTGCATATAGGTGAGACACCCTATACGTATGATATCTATAAGAAGAGCTTTTCTTAATCAAACACTTCGAAGCAGCATCAACTAGTAAAAACAGATGTGACGCTGTGTAAATGTAATGTCTGTCTGCAAAGTGTTCCTGAATCGGGCACTCTAAAAAAATACTAAAGAGTGCATACAGATGAGCAGCTATGTAAGTGTGATATATGAAAAAAAGCTTTGCCGATCTGAGCAATTTCAGAACACATCAAGAACTCAATACAGGTGTGGAACTGCTTAAATCCGATGTTTGTTCGAAGAGCTTTTCTGAATCAGACAATATGAAGACGCAGTAAAGAGTTCTTTCAAAGTTTTATGTACTCTCGAGGGAGCCTTCCACTTCCTGAGTGCCCAGACAAAGCTGTTCTTTTTAAGTGACAAAAAAGAATCAAGGGGAACCATCTTTATTAATCTTAAAATTGTACAATCAAAATTTAGAAATAGCCATTTTGTAACACCAAATTTGAGATAGCGAATGGTCAAGTAAACATGCCTATGGGGCACATTCCTTCTGGCTTTATATAATGTTTGCTTTCAGTTAAACACTAATCAATTTAACGACAGTGACCGTAGAGAGGCTTGTTGTTTTTTCCATTCAAATAGTTCTATTTTGCTTTTAAACTATACTTAACTTTAGATTATCTGATGTACCAATTATATTTTTTTCTTATTTTACCCATAACTGCTTTATCACATGGGTTATAATGGCGTTCGCTATTTTGGGGCTAGTTTGAGCAACTCTTGAGCAAAGATTAAATAAAAAAAACTAATTTTTTTAGCTGAAAGTAAGGAGCGACATTAAAACTTAAAACGAACAGAAATTACTCCGTATATGAAATGGGTTGTCCCCTCCGCAATCCCTCGCTCTTTACGCTAAAGCTTTTAATTGTTTTAAAAAGTAGAATTGTGGCAAAGAGTCAAACTTCAGCGTAAAGAGCGAGGGATTGCGGAGGGGACAACCCATTTCATATACGGAGTAATTTCTGTTCGTTTTAAGTTTTAATGTCGCTCCTTACTTTCAGCTAAAAAAATTAGTTTTTTTTATTTAATTTCTGAACGTTTTTGAATTAATGCATGTTTGGTTTTGGCTCTCCGCACATAAATTATTAAAATGAAACTTGTATATTAATTCTTTTTTTGGCTAAATGGCTTTCTCTTAGTTTTGATCAGACGATTTTGAGAAACAAGGGGTGGAGAAGGAGGCCTAGTTGCCCTCCAATTTTTCGGTCACTTAAAATGGCAACTAGAACTTTTAATTTTTAATGAACGTTTTTATTAGTAAGAAATACACGTAGCTTAAGAATTAACTTACATAACAAACTTTCATAACCTTATATTTTTAATATGTATACGAGGGGGTTTTTACCCTCGTTAATACCTCGCTCTTTACACTAAATCGTAAGTTTTGTCCCAATTCTTTAAGAATGACCCCTGAATCAGAAAGGCCGTAGAATAAATAGTTGAAATTACTAAAAATACTTTAGCATAAAGAGCAAGGTATTTATCTCCTCCTAAATACCTCGCTCTTTATACTAAAGTATTTTTAGAACCCCTCATATGCGTAATTATCTCTGTTCGTTTTAGGTTTCAATGCTACTTCTTCCTTTCATTTGAAAAAACGTTTTCATGTTTATTTTTCATTGTTTTCTTATAGTAGTGCTAGAGAACCCTGCGCCCTTTTCATTGAATTTTTCTTCCCTCATGACAGATTCCTCCAAGGAAAGATCCTCCAACATAGCCCCCTCTCCTCAGCCCCACCCCCAAACAAAATAAAATCCCCCTGAAAACGTCTGTACACTTCCCAATAACCATTACTATATGTAAACACTGGTCAAAGTTTGTAACTTGCAGCCCCTCCCCCAGGGATTGTGGGGGAGTAAGTCATCCCCAAAGACATAGTTATTATGGTTTTCGACTATGCTGAACAAAATGGCTATCTCAAAATTTTGATCCGTTGACTTTGGGAAAAAAATGAGCGTGGGAGGGGGCCTAGATGCCCTCCAATTTTTTTGGTCACTTAAAAAGGGCACTAGAAATTTTCATTTCCGTTAGAATGAGCCCTCTTGCGACATTCTAGGACCACTTGGTCGATACGATGACCCCTGGGGGAAAGAAAAAAAAAAAACAAAAAAAAAAACAAACAAATAAACACGCACCCGTGATTTGTCTTCTGGCAAAAAATACAAAATTCCACATTTTTGTAGATAGGAGCTTGAAACTTCTATAGTAGGGTTCTCTGATACGCTGAATCTGATGGTGTCATTTTCGTTAAGATCCTACGACTTTTAGGGGGTGTTTCTCCCTATTTTCTTAAATAAGGCAAATTTTCTCAGGCTCGTAACTTTTGATGGGTAAGATTAAACTTGATTAAACTTATATATTTAAAATCAGCATTAAAATGCGATTCTTTTGATGGAGCTATTGATATCAAAATTCAATTTTTTAGAGTTTTGGTTACTATTGAGCCGGGTCGCTCCTTACTACAGTTCGTTACCACGAACTGTTTGATTACGCCGATGTAGGCCAGTTTTCTATCGAATGTCTGGCAACCTTGCCTCTGGCGGCAATGAAGAAAAAAATAGCATTAAGTTTGTAAAGTTTACAACGAGTTTGTAAAGTTTGTAAACTGTAAGTTTGTAAAGTTTATAAGAAGCAGAAGACCTTGACTGAATTTTTGACTATTATAAATTTTGAATTTAAAATTGGTAACGTTGATAGTATATGGTTTTTGAAAGGGTATTAGATTAATTGTCAGTTTGAGTGTAGTAGGCCTAGTTTAATCAGTATGACAAAGCATGATTGTGAAGATGGGTCAATGTAAAACTCATCTAGAATTTTTTGTTTTTGGTTTTTCTAGGTTGAAGAATAAACAGGAAAAGGATCCTGGAGTATAGAGAAGAAATTCTGGAAGCTCCATGCAATTAAACCAACAACAAATAATTATAACCTTTACTTCTATACAAGTCCAAGAAGTGTGTATACCCTCTTCATAGGTATCTTTTGTATAGTGAAAATAGTCTATTTTGTAGATCAGTACTCTTTGTTCTTTTTGGAAGACACATTGATTTAGCTCCATAAAGGTGAACTGGTCAGTTTTGTGGGTTAGGCTTAAGGTTGCCTTTCCGGATAGGAAGTAATAGAGCCACCTAGAATTTTTGAAGTTAGTCTTTTTTCCATTTCCAGTAAACCCTACCTGATTTTCATGTATTATGATTAGAAACAAAAAAAAATTGTCACCTAGATTTTGAAATATAATTACCAACCCCCTTCATTTCTGTGAAATACTGCTGCTTCACAGACTCCTGAAGTTGTAGACATATCTATCTTATCATTACTGTTAGACACATTTTTATTTTGTTTTATAGGCTAGATTTTTTATTAAGAAACATAGGCTAATCAAATTGATGATCTGACATTTAAGTTCCACTAAAATAGGAACTTTAGCTTGTTTGTTATTTGCTTTTATCTTGGTAAAATTCTAGTTAATTGACTTCTTGCTATCTTGGAAAGGGTCCAGGTTAGGAAAATGAAACTTTCAGGGATGAATCTACAGACTAAAGTATGTCCCAGGAAGGTATTTTGAAGCAACTACCCCCGCTCCTTCTCCCTCTAGAGGGCTTTGACCTTTGATGACCTTTAAAAATATGTGTGTTATAAAAGTGAAACCTTGCAAAATAGATCTTCTGCTTAATTGAAGTAAAACAAAATTGTTTTCAGCTTCAAAATTTAGCTCAATTCCATTTTATAAGGTTTTTAAGATATGCAAATACATTTCTTAAATTTTGAAAAAAAAAACATTGATATGGCTCAAAATTCTACTCAAATAACAAGAATTGCATTTTTCAGAACTAAAGGCAGAGAGAAAGCAACCAGTAACTGAAAATTAAGGTAAAATGTTGTTTTGTCAAAATTTCAATAGGTATAGACCTCTCATGTAGGCAAATTTCAGGGCCCTCTAGAGAGAGAAGGAGTGGAGGTGGGTAATTCAAAATACCTTCCCGGAACATACTTCAGCCTGTAGACTCATCCCTGAAAGTTTCATTTTCCTAACATAAACCCTTTCCAAGATAGCAAGAAGTCAATTAACTAGAATTTTACCCTTTGTTATGGGGGGGGGAGGGGGTTCTTATAAAGTTAAGTGGTTTCTTATAAAGTTAAGTTGGATTGTGGTATGGGAGCTTTATAGTTAAGGGACATAGATTGAGAGGGTTCTATTAACAAGTCCCTATAACTATGGAGACAAAATCATTATCATGACATTCAGGTCTCCCAAGTTGGGCAGATTCCCTTGGGAATGATCCAGTAGACAATAGGAACTGTACCTGGTACCTTGACTCAAAGACAAACACAATTATTGACAATAATTTTATTTTCTTACTTCATATACAACTTCAGGTAAAATGACTCCAATGAAAGATAGCAGTATAATGTGCATCAAAGAGTGACTACAAAAAAACTGAATTACACTCCTAACTTTTGGTTCACCTTATATATCCTGAATCAACCCGGATTTCTAAATTAAGCACTGGGTTGACTGACCTCAGAAATGTTGCGATACAACTCTTCTTTTGATTATACAACATATGGCCTAACTTCCTTGCAAAGATTTATTACAACGAGGGTTTTCACCTCCAGTTTATTGACCAGACCAGAAATAGAAATCTGGTTTCTAATTGGCTTTATTCAAAAGTTTGAATCTAATTTTGGTTGTCTAAAAAGTATCATTTTTTTGCTTGCAGTAAGATTTGTACCAAAGGTAAAAAGTATCATTTTTGGTTTGCTATAAAACTTGTGCCAAAAGCACAAATCCTATGGAATAATGAATTTACACTTTAAAATCTTTATATGTATAAGAGATTCTTATTTTAAAACCTTCTAAAGTGAACGAATGAGAGATTTGGTTTTGAGTTCTGAAAGGGGGGAGGGGGGTTGCTGGTCCATATGTTACACTTTATCTCAGCTATCTATCCTAAAAAACCTATCCTGTGTATATACACATCTGAAAAAGTAATTTTAAGTGAAAAACAAATGTCAGGCAACTTTGCAAAAGGTTAACTTTGGGTATCCCATCTATAAATCAGATTTTAAATTCTTTATACCACTATATACAGTTGAACACTTACTGAGAATTGCATGCCATTGTGAAATACAGATAGAGAAAAAAGGTGCAATAAGAAAAGAATACATAGCATGCATGGAATACTTAACAACCAAAATAAATAAAAGAATAATGCTTTCACCAGATAGATGTTGTTTTGGTACCACTCTAAGAATAATCATTTTCAAACTTTCAGAATTAATCACTTTACACTATTCACTCTTTTTTGCATAGAAACCCATCCCACAAACCTTACTGATCTAAGATACCTCTTGTAATCCACTCACTCTTTATAGCCTCAGACTTGTGGTTTGTTGTTATGGTAATTATGAGAATGAACAGTCTACTAAAATTGTGAAATTAAGAATTTGTAGATGCAGCTTGTTCCTATTAGTTAGATTATTGTTTTTCCTTCCATTACTATCTACATTATTAGTTCATTTCAAATAATGTTCTTATTTGACATTTGTTTCCATTTTGACCCATCTCTTTGCTTCCTGTTGTATAAACAATATAGCCTGAAAGACTATAACAGTTTCATGTAGGTGTTAAGTTTATGCCCTCTTGCTCAAACCAGGGGTGTACTGACATCACCATTCTTGTCCCTGATTTTTGATGAGTGCAGTGAGCCTTCTATGTAACTTATGACGACTTATACTTACTTACAACATGACTGCCTGTCCATGGATTATTCTTTATGGTTGATTGTGTATGGCTATGCTGTTTGACCTATGTAGTTGTAAGGCTTCATTTGAGTACTAATCTATATTAATTACTAATGTAGGAAAACAGTCTTCCTTTTCTCCTTCTGTCTTTTTTTATGTGTTTGTGCTGTTGCATTGATGATTTCTTTTTTCATTATATTGTTTAATTATTTTAGGGGAGGAGTGGTATTGCTGGGTGCAGGTCATTACTGTCCTTTATTAATCTCTGAAATTACCTTGAGGGATGGTATTTGTAGGGTATTTGATTTTGTAATATTTATCTGCTCACTGTGAATGCATTACTCCATCACTTGTCCTTAATATTTCACTTAACTCACATAGCTAGCCAAAGATAAGGAAAGTTAGGTTTTGAGCTAGGCTTGGTAACATACCATACAATCAGATGAAGATGCAAAGTTCTAGATAAGATGTTAGATTTATTGATAAAACATCTCTGATGCATAAAAAGCCACTTATTTTTATGATCTGAAGTAATGTATGAATATGACCATAATAACTATGATTATTATTATATGATAACTTAAAATGATAAAATCCTTGCTAAGTTTGACCACTGTATTTTAGCTCACGCTTGAATAGTATGGTCTTCAATTGACAATTAAGAAAAATGCAAAAAAGTATGGTTACAAGCTTCAAGTTTTGGTAATTAAGGCACTCCCTAAAGTATAAAACTCATAAAATATTTTATTTTTTATTTGAGTCTATTGTTACTATCGTAGTATTGACGTGTTTTCACCTCTTAAATTTATCAAAATTACTTGAACCAAGTCCAAGTTTTGTTGGTTAAGCTACACTCTGATGCATCTACATAGGGTTTATTTTTATTTTTTTTGAATATTTTTTTATGCTTTCGGATGGTCCTGTAATCCTATGATTCATTGTTATATCTATAAATAGAGAAGTAAAGTGACTTATAATTTTGTCTACGCAATTTTTTTTTTTTTTTTTTTTTTTTTTTTTTTTTTTATTTTTTTTTTTTTTTTTTTTTTTTAATAGATAGGATTTCCTTCTGGTGCAGGACTTAGGATAACAGAGAATTATAGTATTATTTAGTATTGTGTGTGTTCATAACATCCACATCTTTAGGCCCTGTCTCCTTGAATGGTGTCTTCTTTTGTTGTCTGATTATGCATTGGGCTATTTTAGAGAATTTCTCAAAATGATATTTTTTTTCTTTGATTTTAGAATTTGAAGGAAAATGGCAACTGAAAATGTTAGTTCATTTGAGCCAACTTCAGCTTTGTCACCAAAATTTGAAGATGTTTCTATGGTCTTTCCCTCCTGTATTTCTACACAGGTGAAGGTAGATCCTGATTTTAATGAAACTAACATAGTCAATGGCAATAATGAAGGTATGTTTATTTGTGTTAAAACTAGCCTAGTCTTGTTAACACTAGCCTAGTGTTTTAAAGTTACTGTAAAATAAAAGCTTGGCAAGTAAAATTGGTCAAATAAGGTATAATATAATACTTTGTAAGAAACATGGGTGGAATTAGTGTTTTAGAGTTGTCCTGTAGATGCAAAAGCAGTTGAGCATTTCTTTTTAAGCATCACTTCCTGGTTTCAATGAAATTTTTTAGTGATTTCAATTTTCTTGGCTGTGAAAAAGGTAATGCCCCCTCATATAAGGTTTCATCAATTTAATGAACAGTCTAGTTTATCCCTATGGTTATTTTTGGGCCTAGAATAATGGCCCAGTACTTGGACAGTGCCTGATTTTTGCCTGATTAAAATTATATTAGTTCTTGTAGTTCCTGATTAAGAATTATACTGTTTGTGTCAGGATTAAAAATTGTTGAAAAAGTTTTTCTACAAAAAGCAACCCATACTATGGATTCGTATGGAAAAAGAAACTGAAAATATATGCAATATTATTTTTTCCATGAAAAAGAATATGTCAATAAAAAACGAACAGAAGTTGATATAAAAAAAAAATTCCACAAGACAAGTTTTTTGAAGAAAAGTAAACAGCTCCATTAAGCCAAGAATGAGCAGAAATTAAGTCAAATAATCTTTCAAGCGTAAAACTACCTATATGTCTTTCAATAAGTAAATGAAACTCAAAACAAACAGAAATTGCAATAAATAGCTGAGTCAAACTCAAAACGAGCAAAAAATCAACATCAGTATGGCTGATAACACCAATGCCTTCTTATTACTAAAACACAATTTGCGCTTTGCTGAAAACAAAGTACGTTTGAAATGTTTTCACCTTTCTTATTTTCATAAATACAAATTATCAAAACCTTAAGGAAACAAATGTCAGTTTAGGTTAATTAAACTGACAATCCACGGTCATTTGTTGTTTTTTTCTTTGTTTGTTGTTTTTTTTTTCAGTAAAGCGCAAATGATGTTCTTGTCTTGAGAAGACATTGGGCTTATCAGCCCTACTCATGTTAATTTCGAATTGGTCACAATTTGGTAGTATGTTCAACGCTTGGACTTAGAAAAAGTTCTAAGGATGAATGGTTCTCCAACAAAACTTGCACTGATCAACCAGTGAAAAGAATTAAAGAAGGACCCCCAAGCAGTCTACAGGAGCCAACCATACAAAATCATTGATAAAGCGGTGAAGAAAAGCGCTAGATTCGATAAACTTCAATACCTGGACTGGAAAGTTTCTGAAGTCGAAGAAACTGTTAAAAAATAGATAGCTACTCCTTGTATAAGGTTAAAGAATACATTTTTGGCAATGATTCCAACCCTGAAGGACCACCAAAAGGCGATTCTTGAAATCCAGTGGGAGACCCAAAAGCTGTCAAGGAAGCATGGGCACTACACATAAAAAAAAGCTGTTCACCACCACCTGAAGAACTTAGAATCCCAGTAAAACCACTGTTCTTGCTTGACATTAGTTCTGATTGACCTACAGCCGAAGTAATCTTCTAAGCCTCAAAGAAACTGAAGAAAAATATAAAACTCGTTTTAACTTCATCTATTTATTGATATTGATTTGTGGTAGTTTTACGCTTGGAAGATTGTTTGATTAAATATCTGTCCATTCTTGGCTTAGGGGAGCTCTTTACTTTTTGAAAACCTTGTCTTTTCGAATTTTTTTTTCTTAAATACACTATAGTTAGTAACAATTCATTCGGTAGCAATTGCTTGAAAACTTGGCTAAATCTTAGAAAACGGGGTGTTGAACTTTTGTTTTCCATTTGTTAGGGCCCATCCGAAGTCTTCGACCACCCCTTCCACATAATGTGCCTCTGGGAAAAATAAATGAACAAACTTTAATACTTTAAACCATTATGGGTCTTTATAAAAGGTAATGCTGTACAATTGTATCTCACTTAAACAGGGGAGAAGAAATTTCAATTTCCTTTCTAATGAAGATACTGAATTTTCCGGGGGGGGGGGGGGGTAAATGCTGGATCCCAGTGGAACGGCGGCATGATAACACAAATTTTTTGGGGTGTAAGATTTAAAACAAAACAGAGGATATTGATTCTGAGTAGACTTTATATATTGTTGAAAATCCAGATCATTCAGTTCTTTTTGATGAGGCAACTTAAATATATCTGGAGCAAATGGCTTCCCACAGTCTTTTGGAAGG
The DNA here is from genome assembly GCF_032884065.1 of Artemia franciscana. Taxonomy (NCBI): domain Eukaryota; kingdom Metazoa; phylum Arthropoda; class Branchiopoda; order Anostraca; family Artemiidae; genus Artemia; species Artemia franciscana. Next base: position 38,471,467 of record NC_088868.1, read on the forward strand.
GAATGTAAATTTAAAAAAAAAAATGCGTTAAAAATGAAATTAAAAATACATAAACAGAGACATTGCTTTAAATAGAGATTGCGGAGATATTCCTGTAAACCCAATTTACAATAACTTTTTCTTCAGCTTAAATTAAGATCATCTAACCACACTTTTAATAAAAATTAGGTCAGTAGACAAGCTCAGTCAATCACTAAGCAGACATTTCTTGCCCAATCTAATTGATTAATAGTCTGATTTATTCTGATTTGGCTTCTTTGATTTGAGCTTTTTTCTGCTCTGTTAAGAGTTACCTCAAAAGGTTACTTTTCTTCTTTTATTTTGAGCACTGAAGAAGGCTGGGCGGTAATCCTTGACGAAATATCTGCTTCTGTCATTTTTGCTTCTTTTCTTTCCACTGGCTGATAATACTCCCGTTTTTCTTGTTCTCGGCTTTTTATTTTATAATTTTTGTTCTTGTTTGTCATAATTTCGTCCCTGCTTGTAGCCCTTTCTGTCTAACATTTCACAGAACTAATATAATTTTATTTCAGCTAATGTTTTGCCATTTAGAAATTATAGTTACTTGCACTATAACAGACTTTATCATTCTGATAACAAGAGAGTGATGTACGGCCTTATAATATGATGTACGGCCTCCAGATAGACGGCCTTGTAAACCAGGTAATACAGCTATACGCAGAACAAAATATCCAAACCTGTTACTGTCAGCCTCTTCGCGCTTTTATACTGTGAAAATTCCAAACCCTCGTAAAATTTGTCACTAATATATGCAAGATACCGCTAAAATACTTAAAACAGAGGCGCCATTTGGACTAAATCTTGGGGTGGGCATGAACTCCATCTTCCCCCCCCCGACTCACTTCGTGTCGCGTAATCATCTAGGAAATGGGCATTTGACAGAACTCGAGAATTTTATTATATATCTTACCTACTTTCAAAGTTTATAATGATTAATAGCAAAAAGCGTAATTACCCCAAGGGTCGTCAAGTACGCTCTTTGGTTAATAGGCGTGCAGTAATTTCAAATCAACTGGACAGAATGGATTATTGTGGCCAGCAAAGGGCCCTCTGTGGTGGAAGCTTGGGCCCCTTGGAAAATCTGGGGTGGGCTTTTGCCCACCCCTGACCCCCCCCCCCAATGGCGCCTCTGACTTAAAATACTAGTTTTACGGGGGTTCGTAAAATTACGGTAAAATATCCAGTTTTACTATGACCAATTTTACCAGTTACAGCACTAGAAAGTTGCTAATGGTGGAAGTTTTGGTATTTCATGGATCCGTGTAAAATTGGTATTTTACCCGTTTTATGTGTTTGACGTATTTTTCTGTATTTTACGGGCACATTTTATGAAGACTTTTAGTTTTCACTGCAACCATCAAACAGTTGGTGGTAACTGACTGTAAAAAGGAGCGACTCGGATCAATATAGTTTCTTAAACTCCAAAAAACGGAATTTCGATATAAATAGATACATCAAGAGAATCAGAAGTTCATCGCTACACATCAAAAGTTACGCGTCTCAGAAAATTCGTCTTATTTTAAATAGGGGAAACACCACCCAAAATTCAAGGAATCTAAAAGAAAATGACACCGTCTGATTCAGCGTACCAGAACTTGTACCTACATACAAGTTTCAAGCTCATATGTAAAAAAAAGTGGAATTTTGCTATTTTCGCCAGAAGACATGTCACAAATGCGTGTTTGTTTGTTTATTTTCCCCAGGGGTGATTGTATCGAAATAATGGTCCTACAAGATCAGGAGAGGGTGCATTCGGACGGAAGCTAAAAGTTCCAGTCCCCTTTTTGAGTAAACAAGGAGATTGGAGGGCACCTAGACCCCCTCCCACGCCTCTTTTTCCCCAAATTTATCTGGTCAGAATTTTGAGATAGCCATTTTGTTTAGTATAGTTGAAAGATCAAATAATTTTTTTTATAGATAAATTCGCCCCTCCTAGTCCGTGGGAAGAGTTCTGTAAGCTATGAAGTTCGCCCATTGTTTACGTATAGTATTTATTATTGGGAAGCATACAGACATCTTTTAATGGGGGAATTATTTGCTTAGGGTGGATTTCCGTAGGAGGGATCTTTGGGGAGAAAGCTTTCCAGGGGAAATCTCTCATTGGGGTGATTTGACAGAATTCCAGTAAGAAATTCTTTTTAATTATTTTACATTCTCTTTTCTAACTTGATTTTGCACGTGGATATGTTCCGCGGGAATTATGCGGGGAATATGTTCCGTGTGTTTTTTTTTTCATGAAAAAATTTTCTCGGAAAGGGACATTTCCAGAGTGATTGACATGTCTTTTTTGAAATGAAAGTATGTTAAGAAGAATTTCTTTAGGCTGAATTGTCTGCAAGACATTTTACGGAACGGGTGATTTTCCGTGAAGATGGAACTGCCTGGAGGGATTTTAACAGGAGGGGGTGGCACTTTACGTTGGATGAAATTTCCAAGAAGAAGTTTTTCAGTGGGGGCAGGGGGGGTCATTGAGGGTGTGCCAGATTTACCGATACTATTTGAAAAAAGATAAGAAATTAAATAAATAGACAAAACCTGCAATTTATGAGCGATTCGGCTCAATAGTAACCGAAACTCTAAAAACGGAACTTTAATAATAATAGATACATCGAAAGAATCTGCTTATAATGCTAATTCCAAATATATTAGATTCATGGAGTTTAGTGCTGTCCATCAAAAGTTACGAGCATGAGAAAATTTGCGTGGTTTTTCAAATAGGAGAAAACACCCCTAAAATTCAAGGAATCTCAATGAAAATCGTTTCATAATATTGTCCTTACTGTAGTAGTATCAAGCTCCTATCTGCAAAAATGTAGAGTTTTGCTATTTTTGCCAGAAGATTGATCACGGATGCGTGTTATTTGTTGTTGTTTTTTTTTCAGGGGTGATCATATTGAAATAATTATACTAGGAGATCGAGAGAGAGTGCATCTGGACGGAAATTAAAAGCTCTAGTGTCCTTTTTAAGTGACCAAAAAGATTGAAGGGGAACTGTGCCCCCTCATACGCCCATTTTCCTCCTAAAGTTATCTGATCAAAATTTTGAGATAACTATTTTGTTCAATACCGTTAATAGATCAAATAACTATGTTTCTAAGTGTAAAATGACCCTCCTCCCCCCATAGTCCGTGGGAAGACGCTTGTAAGTTATGAAATTTGCCCATTTACTTACTGCATAGTATTTGTTATTGGAAAGTATATACACATTTTTTGGAGGGGGGTTGTCCTTTGGGTGGATTTCTATAGGTAGAATCTTCCTTGGGAAGGAAAATATATTGGGGGGGGGAATTTCCAGGGGAAATGTTACACTTAACAGAATTACTATATGAAATTCTTTTTAATTGTGTTACATTCTCTTTGCCAAATTTTTCATGTGAAGATGTTCCGGGGGAAATATCCGGGGGCTATTTTCCGTGTGTTTTGATTTTTGGGAAATAATTTCCATGGAAGGGGCATTTCTGGAATTATCGAGAAATCGATTAGAGTAAAGTTCTATTCAAATGAAAGAATGCTAAGAAGAATGTTTCAGGCTGAATCGTCCGGAAGTAATTTAACGGGGATGGGGGGATTCTCATTGAGGATGAAACTGTCTGGAAGGAATTTGTCTGGGGGAGGAGGGCACCATAGGCTGGATGAAATTTCCATGGAGGAGTTTTCTGTGAGAGGGAGGGGTATATTTCATAGGCGGTGAGCTAGATTTACCAGCATTGTTCGAAAACCGAACAGAAACTATTCCTTATATGATGGGTTTCCCCCTCCTCAATACCTTCCTCTTTACACTAAAGCTTGACTGTTTGTCCCAATTTACAAATAAAAGGCTACTGAAACGTAGGGGCCATTTAATTAGAATAGGAAGCTTTTTAAAAGTGCTAACAGCTTTAGCGTAAAGAGCAAGGTATTGAGGGGGGGGACTCTTCATATACAGAATAAATCTGCCAAAATTAATATGCAAATTTGTTTTAATTTTTCTTGTACAATATACAATCATCTAATTTCGAATCTAAATTAGTTGAAAAACGTTCAGAAATTAAATAAAAAAGCATTTTTTTTTAAAACTGAAAGTAAGAAGCGACATTAAAACTTAAAACGGATAGAATTAATTTTAAATTAATTCTAAAATCTATCTGCAGTCTTCCAAAAATAGAAATGGAAATTGTAGCCCCCCCCCCTGGTATAAGGATTGTAACTTGTATAATTTACAGTTATTTTATATAAACAATCTCAGAGATCGTTTTTTGTTATAAAGTAGTGTATTTTCTTGGATATGTGTGTGGGGTTGAGGAGCCTAAGCCCCCTCCCTCAAGACAAGGATTGTAACTTGTAAAATTTACAATTATTTACGTAAAGAATCTTATAGATTGTTTTTTCTGAGAAAGTAGTGTATTTTGTTTGATATGTGTGTTGGGGTAGAGGGGCATGAGCCAAAAGCTTGTTCCTAATTTGCTGTTTTTCGTTGAAGCTTTTGTGGATTAGTGGCTAGACTGAGATTCTGAGTGCTCTCCCAAAAACATACTCTTGGGAAGCACTTGAGTCAATCAAAGACGATATATGAGACCAATCGTGTACGGAGTCTTGTTAAGGGAGAGGGGCCGAGCTAACTTTTAAGTTTTTACTTTAGTATTTGACCTTTGAAGAACAGCATGTGAGATGAGGCTGAAAATGAACCCGAGACAATCAAAAGATGTCGTTTGTGTAAATATTGTATAGATTTGTCACATAATCCCTGGGATGGCTTGAGGGATCGAGTTGAAACTTTGAGGAAAAGCTAGAAAGGCTACGCTAAGGGGGGTGGGTGATCTAACTTCAAATCTTGACTTGGAGATTTTGCTTATTGGAGACGACTTGGCGGATAGCTAATGACATTTTTGCCCCTTTTGGACAAAAGGAGGGTGGAACAAGGGGATATCAAGATTCCGCGTTTATCTCCTGTAGGGAATACACAATTATGTTGCTTGTCCAGACAGAAATAGTATTTTTGTTCTATTGTGTCCTATGCGCCGTATAATTTGTGCACGATGAAGTAGCAAGAAAGCAGTGAAGGCAGTGTATGCTGCCAAGTGTTTGAAATTGCTTATCTGCAACTTCTCAAGAACAGCTTGGAGTATCAACTTAAACTTCCGAAAATTGTTTAGAATGATCTTGAAACAAATAAGAATCCGGCTTTTTAAAACGGCATGTCTGCGCTATGTAAGAAACAGTTTAGGGTAGAAAGATTCCTGGAATTTTGAGAGCGTGTAGAATTAAGTTAAATGATGCTCAATGTGATCTTGTCAAAATGTGTTTGAGCTATAGCTCAAGAATAGCTAAGGATATCACGTTGAAACTTTCAGTAAATTTTAAAAGGGCTATTGAACAAGCCAAATAAAAAATAAACCGTAGCCGCTAAGGGTTTTTTTAAGTTGAAACTTCTAAGGAATGGTGAACTAAATAAAATATAAAAAAAAACATGTTTGTCCAGTTCGTCAAATTGGTGTATCTGCAATCTCTCAGGTTCAGCTAAGGGTACTAATTTCAAACATTAAGGGAATGATGAGGGAGATTTTGAACTAGATCAGAGGATACTGTATGCATCCAGGTTTTCAAAATGGTGCATCTATTATATGTCAAGGGCCGCAAAGGGTATTGAAACTTTCAGGTAGCGCTGAAGGGGATACTGAAATATGATATAACAAAAGGTACTATGTGAATAGAATTTATCATAATGCTGTATCGGAACTATGCGAGAACAGCCGATTATATAAGAATATTCTTTCTACTTTCTACCATTTTTCTTTAGAATTAGAAGAAGGGAAAACGACAGCGAACGATGAAGAACTGAACCAATTAAAATTCTCTGATTTGCCAGTTAAACAGGAACTGAATTCTGCAGCCATTTTGACACAATTGAAGATTGACCTTGACTTTCCTGAGACTAGTATATCTCTTGGCCATAATAAAGGTACTATTTGAGAGTTGTTTTATTTACATTTTCTATTTTTTTGTGTTTTTTTCCTGATTTGTTTACCTCTGTTCATTCTTCATTAAAAAAAGAAAAAAATATAGAAGTAAAAGTAGGTTTTTTTTATCGTTACCTTTTCTCGGAATTTCGATTAGAATTAACATTAATTGAAAAAATAAAGAAAGTGAAGTTAGTATACAGCTTAGAAGGAAACAGTGGGCATCTCGCTCTTCAACTCCCCTGTTCCCTTCTCATTTAATTAAATAAAAAAAAACTAGTTTTTTTAACTGAAAGTAAGGAGCGACATTAAAACTTAAAACGAACAGAAATTACTCCGTATACGAAATGGGTTGTCCCCTCCGCAATCCCTCCCTCTTTACGCTAAAGCTTTTAATCAAACAGTTCGTGGTAACGAATTGTAGTAAGGAGCGACCCGGCTCAATAGTAACCAAAACTCTAAAAAATGGAATTTTGATACCAATAGCTACATAAAAAATTGCATTTTATTGCTGATTTCAAATATATAACTTTCATCAAGATTAGTCTGACCTATCAAAAGTTACAAGCCTGAGAAAATTTGCCTCATCTAAGAAAATAGGGGAAACACCCCGTAAAAGTCATGCAATCTTAACGATAATCGCACCATCAGATTCAGCGTATCAGAGAGCCTTATTGTGGAAGTTTCAAGCCTCTATCTACAAAAATGTGGAATTTCGCATTTTTTGCCAGAAGACAAATCACGGATGCGTGTTTATTTGTTTTTTTTCCAGGGGTGATCGTATCGACCCAGTCGTCCTAGAATGTCGCGGGAGGACTCATTGTAACGGAAATTAAAAGTTCTAGTGCCCTTTTCAAGTGACCAAAAAAATTGGAGGGCACCTAGGCTCCCACGCTCATTTTTCCCAAAAGTCACCGGATCAATTCTGAGATAGCCATTTTATTCACCATAGTAAAAAAAAAACTAATAACTATGTCTTTTGGGACGACTTACTACCCCGCAGTCTCCCTAGGAAGGGTTGCAAGTTACAAACTTTGACCTGTGTTTACATATAGTAATGGTTACTGGGAAGTGTATGGACGTTTTCAGGGGATTTTTTTTTGGTTTGGGAGGGATAGTTGAGGTAGGGGGGTCACGCAGGAGGATCTTTCCATGGAAAAACTTCTCATGGGGGAAGAGACTTTCAATGAAGGGGGCGCAGGATTTTTTTGCATTATTTAAAAAAACAAGGAAAAATTAAATATGAGAAGTTTTTTCTACCGAAAGTGAGGAGCAGCATTAAAACTTAAAACGAGGAGAAGTTATTGCGAATATGAGGAGTATACCTCCTCGTAATACCTCGATCTTTACGCGAAAGTATTTTTAGTAATTTCAACTATTTATTCTACGGCCTTTGTGATTCAAGGGTCGTTCTTAAGGAATTGGGACAGAATTTAAGCTTTAGTGTAAAGAGCGAGGCATTGACGATGGGTGAACTCCCTCATATACGCAATAAAAATATACGAATATAGAAGTTCGTTGCGTAAGTTAATTCGTAAATTACGTATATTTTTTACTAATGAAAATGTTCGTAAAACAATTAAAAGTTCTAATTGCCTTTTTAAGTAATCAAAAAATTAGAGGGCAGCTAGGCTTCCTCCCTCTCTCCTTTTTTCTCAAAATTTTCCGATTAAAACTATGAGAAAGCCATTTAGCCAAAAAGAAAATTAACATGCAAATTTCGTTTTAATTATTTATGTGTGGAGAGCCAAGATCAAAACATGCATGAATTAAAAAACGTCCAGAAATTAAATTAAAAAAAGTTTTTTTAAATGAAAGTAAGGAGCGACATTAAAACTTAAAACGAACAGAAATTACTCCATATATGAAAGGGGCTTTTCTTCCTCAACGCCCGCTCTTTACGCTAAAGTTTTTTCCTTTTTTAAAAAGTAGAGCTAAGAGAAAGAGTCAAACTTTAGCGTACATTGGGAGGCGTTGAGGAAGAAAAGCCCCTTTCATATACGGAGTAATTTCTGTTCGTTTTAAGTTTTAATGTTGCTCCTTACTTTCAATTAAAAAAACTTGTTTTTTTTATTTAATTGTTTAAAAAAGTGGAATTGTGGCAAAGGGTCAAACTTAGCGTAAAGAGCGAGGGATTGCGGAGGGGACAGCCCATTTCATATACGGAGTAATTTCTGTTCGTTTTAAGTTTTAATGTCGCTCCTTACTTACAGTAAAAAAAAACTGTTTTTTGTATATTTAATTTTTGAACGTTTTGAATTAATGTATGTTTGATTTTGGCTCTCCGCACATAAATTATTAAAATGAAATTTGTATATTAATTCTTTTTTTGGCTAAATGGCTTTCTCTTAGTTTTCATCAGACGATTTTGAGAAATAAGGGGTGGAGAAGGAGGCCTAGTTGCCCTCCCATTTTTTGGTTACTTAAAAAGGCAACTAGAACTTTTAATTTTTAACTAACGTTTTTATTAGTAAAAAATATACGTAACTTAAGAATTAACTTACGTAACAAACTTTTATATTCTTATATTTTTATTACGTATAAGAGGAGGTTTGTACCTTCGTTAATACCTCGCTCTTTACACTAAATCGTAAGTTTTGTCCCAATTCTTTAAGAATGATCCCTGAATCGGAAAGGCAGTAGAATAAATAGTTGAAATTACTAAAAATACTTAAGCATAAAGAGCGAGGTATTTATCTCCTCCTAAATACCTCGCTCTTTATGCTAAAGTATTTTTAGAACCCCTCATGTGCGTAATAATCTCTGTTCGTTTTAAGTTTCAATGCTACTCCTTACTTTCAATTGAAAAAACTTTTCATGTTTATTTTTTCATTGTTTTCTATAGTAATGCTAGAAAATCCTGTACCCTTTTCATTGAATTTTTCTTCCCCATGACATATTCCTCCAAGGAAAGATCCGTCCACATAGCCCTTTCCCCTCAAACCAAAAAAATCCCCCTGAAACATCTGTACACTCCCCAATAACCATTACTATATGTAAACACTGGTCAAAGTTTGTAACTTGCAGCCCCACCCCCAGGGATTTTGGGGGAGTAAGTCATTCCCAAAGACATAGTTATCATGGTTTTCGAGTACGCGGAACAAAATGGCTATCTCAAAATTTTGATCCGTTGACTTTGGGAAAAAATGAGGGTGGGAGGGGGCCTAGGTGCCCTCCAATTTTTTTGGTCACTTAAAAAGGGCACTAGAACTTTTCATTTCCGTTAGAATGAGCCCTCTTGCAACATTCTAGGACCACTTGGTCAATACGATGACCCCTGGAAAAAAAACACGCATCCGTGATTTGTCTTCTGGCAAAAAATAGGAAATTCCACATTTTTGTAGATAGGAGCTTGAAATTTTTGCTCCAGGGTTCTCTGATACGCCAAATGCGATGGTGAGATTTTCGTTAAGATTTTATGACTTTTAGGGGGTGTTTCCCCCTATTTTCCAAAATAAGGCAAATTTTCTCAGGCTTGTAACTTTTGATGAGAAAGACTAAATTTGATGAAACTTATATATTTAGCATCAGCATAAAAATTCGATTCTTCTGATGTATTTCTTAGCATCAAAATTCCGTTTTTTAGAGTTTCGTTTACTATTGAGCCGGGTCGCTCCTTACTACAGTTCGTTACCACGAACTTTTTGATCAGATAAGACATCCGCATTATGAAAACGAGATTGAACTTAGTGTAATATCAAACAGTTCGTGGGAACGAACTGTAGTAAGGATTGACCCGGCTCAATAGTAAACGAAACTCTAAAAAACGGAATTTTGATGCTAAAATATACATCAAAAGAATCAGATTTTCATGCTGAAGGAAACAAAATGAATTTTTTTAGCAAAAGCTCTAGTAAAAACACTGGAAAACCTGCTGGAGACTGCTAACAAGCTGCACTAACTGAGTTTTATTTTAGAGGAATATTTCAATCTAAATGACATTGCTTTGTTTTATATTAAGCATTTTTCGCTACAAAATATTATTTAGTTTTTTATTTTCATTTTCGCAGTGTTTATTTTAAGTATCAGTATCATTTAGTGGTATCATGTAAAAGGTTCTTTTTGTTAGTTCGACACCCCCCACAGCTTTTCTGAAAGTTTAAACTTATTATTTAAGCTAATCCTCATATATTGCTGATGCATTCTTTTGGTAAGATTGATGTACATTATGTGTTTTGATTAGTTTGAAGTAATAGAAAAGCAGTGGAAGTGTCAGTATCGTTGGTCTTAGAATCATGGACATAGGGCCTTTTAATAAAAAAAGACTTAAATGCACAGAGTCCTCTTCGCTCTTTACTTTGTCATCTGTATTTTGCTGGCTATGTGTTCACAGGGAATACCTGCTTTTAACCAATTTCACCTGATTAGGCCACGTTCTACGGATGAAGGATGACAGATTACCGAAGATTGTCCTTTTTGGCCAACCGTCTGGGGCTACACGGAAAGCAGGTCGTCCTTGTCTGGGTTGGGAGGATGTCATAAATAAAGATTTAAAGGAAATGGGAACTTCCTAGGAGGGTGTAAAGAGGGAGGCTTTAAATAGATTAGGTTGGAGGAGGAGTGTGCGTAGCTGTGTTGGCCTCAGGCGGCTTGGTGCTGCAGTGAGATATTATTAGTAGTAGTAGTAGCAGTAGTTACCAACTTAATGCGAGTTTCATTTACGTGAATTTTAAATATCGAAAACTATAAGGTGCAGCTGCTTAAGATGACAGCTGCTGCACAAGCATTAAGCTTGAAATATTTAAGCTAATCCTCATATATTGCTGATGCATTTTTTTGGTAAGATTGATGTACATTATATGTTTTGATTAGTTTGAAGTAATAGAAAAGCAGTGGAAGTGTCAGCTGCTTAAGATGACAGCTGCTGCACAAGCATTAAGCTTGAAATATTTAAGCTAATCCTCATATATTGCTGATGCATTCTTTTGGTAAGATTGATGTAAATTATGTGTTTTGATTAGTTTGAAGTAATAGAAAAGCAGTGGAAGTGTCAGCTGCTTAAGATGACAGCTGCTGCACAAGCATTAAGCTTGAAATATTTAAGCTAATCCTCATATATTGCTGATGCATTCTTTTGGTAAGATTGATGTACATTATGTGTTTTGATTAGTTTGAAGTAATAGAAAAGCAGTGGAATTGTCAGCTGCTTAAGATACAAGCTGCTGCACAAGCATTAAGCTTGAAATATTTAAGCTAATCCTCATATATTGCTGATGCATTCTTTTGGTAAGATTGATGTACATTATGTGTTTTGATTAGTTTGAAGTAATAGAAAAGCAGTGGAAGTGTCAGCTGCTTAAGATTACAGCTGCTGCACAAGCATTAAGCTTGAAACCTAGCCATTCACTATTGACAAATGATTTTCTTGTCAATTATACGAATTCTAATATCTTGAGTTGGGACGATGGTAATACGATACTGGTATACCAGATTGCTTTACTATTCCAGGGAATGTTTCCAAACATGTTCAGCTGATCTTTATTCCTATCATCAGTCTTTCAAAAAACAAAATGGAAATTTTAGTTCCCCTACTAGAATTGGGAACCCCACAGCCCCTAGGACAAGGAATACAATTTTTGCAATGTGTCATTATTTATGGATTGAATTTATAACGGAAAAGGTATATACACCTGGTTCTGAATATCACATAAAGAAGAATATAAAAGATTGGTTGCATTTTGTTAGATGTGTGTGTGTGAGAGAGGATGTGCTTCCCAAGAGTGTGGTCTTGGAGATGACTCGAGTAAATCAAAGATGGTAAGTATGACCAATTTTTAGATTACACAATGTCTCTCGAAAGGCTTCTGGAATCAAATTGAAACGAATTGAAGTGAAGGAGTGCTTGAAGAGGGGGGTGGGGTAAAGCTATCTAATCGTATCTTTGAAGATTAACCCCCCCCCCCCCTTACTGCCCTCGGGGTAAGGTTTGTAAGTTATGTCCTTAGAACATATAAGGTTTTTATTGAAACTTTGATCTTGTAAACTTTGGAGGGGGCTCATTAAAATGGTAATCGAAAATTCTAGTGCCTTTTTTAAGATACAAAGTGATCAAAGGGTAGCTACCTCCCCCCTCCACACACGTTGTATTTAACCGAAACGCATCCAAAAGTAATTTTGAGTGTCATTTTATTAAACTTAGCCTGAAGACTCTATAACAAGGTTTTTGGTGTTAAGAAAAACCCCAAGACCATGGAGGCAACGGTTGTAAATTAAGCCCTGGGGGTATTCAAAGTTTTTATAAAAGGGATGGTTGCATAAACTTTACAGTAGGCTCATTTGGTTGAAAATAGGAAGTTTTGGTTCCCTTTTAAGAATCAAAAGCGAGCAAGAACCTTGCCTTGTGGGCTGTAGGAGGGTTGTAATATTCACAGACATAATTACTGGACCTTTTAACCACGCTCAACAAAATGGCTATCTCAAAAATCGGACTGGATGTCTTTGGGGAAATGATTGTTCCTTCCAACTACCCCTCTTTTCACCAAAGTCATCTGATTGAAATTGCCCCCCTGAATTGCCCCTTCCCTCCAACTACCCCTCTTTTCGCCAAAGCCACATGATTGTAATTGTAAGATAGTCATTTAGTTCAAAATAGTCCAAAGAATATATAACAGTGCCTCCAGGCACTGTTATATAGTGTCCAGGCACTACACAACCCCCCTGAGCCCTATGGCCTGTGTGGTGGTCGTAGCCCTGTGACCTGAGCCCTGTGTGGTGATCGTATAAATGGAGCTCATTTGATTTGAAATATGAAGTAATAGTTCCCTTTTTAAAAGTCAAAAGTGATTTGAGAGGCCCCCCCCCCGCACATCTGTCATTTCCCAAAAAAGAAATCCAAACAAAGTTTTGAGACATCTAATTTCTTCAGCATTGTTAATATGTCAGTAACTATGCGTTTGGTGAAGTCAAACCCCCCTCACCCTCCCTGAGGTCTCACGGTATGGGTTTTTGGCTAGGCAATTTGTCCATTGTTCACATATAGTGTAAGTTATTAAGAAAAGATGTATGCATATTTGACAACTACTTCTCCAAAATGCGAAGGAAATTAAGATGAATATTTCAGGGAATGTTAAGGGGAGTATTGAACTAAATCAAAAAATGTCGTGAGTGTATGGGTTGTCAAAAGGGTGTAACTCAGGAATGACCGTTAATTTGGAACTTTCAGGAAACTATAAGGGAGATGATCAATTGACAAAAAGGGTAATATTTGCACGCTACTACAACTACCTCTACTTCTATCGTTACCACAATTACTACTACTATTACCACTACTATCACTAGAACTACTACTTCTGTAATGAGTACAATGAATGCTGAGGATATTGAAATATACCTCTGAGGAATCGTTGAGTCGAAAGCTTAACTAAATCAAAACATACCACGTGCATACAGATTCGTTTCGTACTTCAAAGTGAAAACATCTATCTAGAATTGGATATTATAAATTTCAAACCAGTAAGCTTTTTCAGTGAATTTTAATCCCTGCGAAGCTAGTTAGATTTCGCAATACCTGGCAAAGGATTAAAGTTCGTGACCTTGAGTGAAATTATTATCCAGCATTTCAGTAAGTGAGAGATAATCCCATGGTCATAATTATCAAATCAAATAGACTCATTAATTATTTTTGGAAATTTTTACTAATAAGCGAGCAGAAGAGGGGAGGTTTTCTGTAGCAAGCGTCGTCGTACCTGCCGGGAGTGTGTCTCCCTTAAATTGCGGGGAATAGATAGCAAGAGCCTATGCTTCCCTCGCTTATTGGCATTTCGAGCTTCTGAAATTTAGCCAACTACCATTCAGCTTTCGTGCAGTTAAGACGTGTTTTGCCCCCATGGTTATGTTTTTGACTCGGAATTGGATTAACAGACTTTTTGCATGAAAATGGACTCTGATATGGATACGGACTGCTTTGTTTATGCCCCGGTTCTGAACTTTCTGCAGTATAATAATGAAAAAGGTGTCGAAGCTACAGTGATCTTAAAATTTGCTGTTGAATTTTTCGAGTCAAGTGATATTGCCAAATCGAAGAAAATCCTATGGGATTCGCTGCCGAAATTGACCGAGCCCTATCCAAGGCGCACGGGTTCAAACGCAGCTCTGAATCATTTGAAAGACATGTTAGAACTTCTTCAAAATCAGAGTGCTTCTGAGGACATGCCTGTCTTTGTTATCCGTTCCCCAGCCGAAGTTCCCTGTATTCCAGCAGTTGCTTACTCCAGGATAGCTTCTAAGCTTAGCGAAATTCAACAGACTCTTTCGCAAGTTAATGAGAAAATGTCAACTTACGATCTGAATTTCCCCAGCCTCCCAAGCAGTGCTATTGGTAGTGATATAAGCAAAGCCACTCTTATTATCACGAATGTACCGCGTGATCTTGATAAAGTATCTAAACGGAAGAAAAGAATTGACTGTATTTCTGGTCACGAGTGCATTGATACTGTGCGCGCCTCGGGTGATAAATTGATTGTGAAAATCGATAGCGTGGCCGCTGCTGACTTTTGCAAATCTGCACGCTCGGTTTTTCGTGATTGTAAAGCAAAAATAGTGGAGAAAAAGTTTTTCGGCATAATGAAAGGCATTGCACAAGATCCTGATTTTGCGCCTCTTAAAGCTTGCAGGGGTGTTCGAGACGCTATGAGAATTGGGAGCTCAAATTGTGTGAAAATTACGTTCGAAGACGAAATCTCTCTTTCCTCGGCCCTTAAATCTGGACTGAAGATAGGCTATGAACTATTCCGAGTGTATGAATATCGTCGAATTCCTAGGTGCTGCAGGAAATGTCAATCACCTGACCACCTTGCCGCAAAATGTCCCGATCAAAACCACAAATGCTCTCGGTGCTCTGGTCCCCATATGAACTCTAGTGACTCACCTTGCAGTAACACCCCAAATTGTGCAAATTGTAGTGGAGATCATGTTGCTTACAGTTTTCGTTGCTCCAAACTAAAGGCTCTTGCAAATTCCAAAGTTCCACGACCTTCTCGCTTGCAATCATGAATGAGTATAAAGTCTCAGTGTGCTCTTTCAACATCAATGGGACAAAGGATAAAGTGTTAAACCTTGATGAGAAACTAGCTAATCATGATGTTGTTCTCTTACAAGAACACCTGCTCCTAAGTTGCAGTGTAAACTTTCTAAGGCGAAGTTCTCAACATGCTGTTTTCACCACGAATGCCCGCCGTACCCGAGGCAGGCCTTCTGCCGGTCTTGCCTGTATAATTAAGCGATCATTGCCTAGATATTTGTCTCCTAGCTGCTACCAATCCTCTGAACACTATCTTGCAATCCGGCTTGCAGACGTGATCCTAATCAACGCCTATTTGCCCCATGATAGAAGATCTGTTTGTTCCTTCTCCAGTTATGCTAATGCCTGCAACAAATTAAAGACTCTCATATCTAGTATTGAGCGTCTCGGATACAAGTGGGTGCTTATAGGCGACTTAAACTGTGACATCACCGTTTCCTCGACACGAAAGGAAGCGCTTTTTCAGTGTCTACCCTCAGTATTTAAGGTCCTAGCGAAAGACCTCAGTTTTACATATATCCACTGTAGTGGTTCTGTCTCAAATTTGGACCACGGTATCTGCTATCATTCATTACAAACTTCAGCAGTTCATGTTGATGAAGATGAGAGAGATTATGATCATTTACCTCTGTATTTTGATATTACGGTTACTTCTGACGTATACTCGAACCAACCATCACTGTCGCATAAGTGGTTTGAAAAACGTGATTGGTCTAGTGCGAACATGCCTCTTTACCTTGCTACACTTGGAGCTCTACTGTCCACCGTACGTGTCCCCATCCATCTTCTTTGCACAAATGTGTACCCTATTATTGACAATGCTCGTGCTGATTTGAATCGCTATTATCGTGACATTATCTTATGTATAAAGCAAGCTGAAGATGTGGCCGTCCCACTGATCCGTGTCAGGTGGAATACCCAAAAACCAATTTGGAAGTGTGATCCTTGGCTGAAAAAAGTCAAGAATAAGGCCAAATTCTGGTTAAGAATCTGGTCTGCCTGTGGTCGAGCTTCTCGGGTACTCTGTTTGATCTAAAACAAAAGACGAAACTCTAATATAAACGCCATCTTCGTGCCGTTCGTTACTCCGGTGAAACTTTTCCGAAAAGTAATAGTGAGTGGCGAAAAGTGATAAATTCTGCCAGGTTTCCGGATACAAGTTCTAGTGATATTATACCTCGTCCATCTTGGATCGAACATTATTCAAAAATATTTTCGAAAGTTAATTATGCAGTGCATAAGCGTTTCTCACGTTTGCTCGAAAAAAATTTGTCGTCACGTTTATATCAGAGACATGTGATTCCAGTTGAAAAGTGGGCTATTGTTAAAGGTATTAAGGGTTTAAAATCAAAATCTTTGGATATTGATGGGATTAGTGTTTTGAATCTTGTTCCGAATTCTTTTGAACTGGTATCTCATCTCCAACTGTTTTTTCAAATGTGTTTTAGTAGTTCGTGTGTGCCCGACTCGTTTTTATGCGGTAGCGTTACGTCACTTCTAAAAAAGGAAAAGATCCGGTTTCTTGTAGTTCTTATAGGCCAATAACGGTAGCTTGTACTCTTAGGAGGCTTTTTGAACACCTCCTACTACCTTATCAAACAGTTCGTGGTAACGAACTGTAGTAAGGAGTGATCCGGCTCAATAGTAACCAAAACTCTAAAAAATTGATTTTTGATATCAATAGCTACATCAAAAGAATCGCATTTTAATGCTGATTTTAAAATATATAAGTTTCATCAAGTTTAGTCTTAGCCATCAAAAGTTACGAGCCTGAGAAAATTTGCCTTATTTAGGAAAATAGGGGAAAACATCCCCTAAAAGTCGTAGGATCTTAACGAAAATGACACCATCAGATTCAGCGTATCAGAGAACCCTACTGTAGAAGTTTCAAGCTCCTATCTACAAAAATGTAGAATTTTGCATTTTTTGCCAGAAGACAAATCACGGGTGCGTGTTTATTTGTTTGTTTTTTTTTTGTTTTTTTTCCCCAGGGGTCATCGTATCGACCAAGTGGTCCTAGAATGTCGCAAGAGGGCTCATTCTAACGGAAATGAAAAGTTCTAGAGCCCTTTTTAAGTGACCAAAAAAATTGGAGGGCATCTAGGCCCCCTCCCACGCTCATTTTTTTCCCAAAGTCAACGGATCAAAATTTTGAGATAGCCATTTTGTTTAGCATAGTCGAAAATTATAATAACTATGTTTTTGGGGATGACTTACTCCCCCACAGTCCCTGGGGGAGGGGTTGCAAGTTACAAACTTCAACCGGTGTTTACATATAATAATGGTTATTGGGAAGTGTACAGACGTTTTCAGGGGGATTTTTTTGGTTTTGGGGGTAGGGTTGAGGGAGGGGGCTATTTGGGAGGATCTTTCCTTGGAGAAATATGCCATGGGGGAAAAAAATTCAATGAAAAGGGCGCAGGACGAATCTGGTCACGTTAGAAAAAAACGTCAAATTAAGAGCTTAATATACAATGCTGGGTGTTCGGAGCCTCTCTATTATGGAGTATAATTTGAAAATAACACAACTATACGAGCGATAAAACATATATACCACAACCATAACTCAACTAACGAAAGAACTGCTAAGAGATAACACAACTATAAAGCGAAAACAGGTGAAAACTAACGGGAAAATAAACGAACTAAGAGGTGGAAGGGGCCCAGAGAAAAAATATAATCCTTTTTCAATTTTGAGCCTAACTTCCGCAAAGGAGTAATAATGTCAAAAGCCCCGAAATACCGAATTATTTTCTTTTCAAACAGTTCGTGGTAAGGAACTGTAGTAAGGGGCGACCTGGCTCAATAGTAAACGAAACTCTAAAAAACGGAATTTTGATGCTAAAAGATACATCAAAAGAATCGAATTTTTACGCTGATTCTAAATATATAAGTTTCAATTAATTTAGTCTTTGTCATCAAAAGTTACGAGCCTGAGAAAATTTGCCCTATTTTGGAAAAAAGGGGGAAACATCCCCTAAAAGTCATAGAATCTTAACGAAAATAACACTATCGCATTCGGTATATCAGAGAACTCTATAGCAAAAATTTCAAGCTCCTATCTAAAAAATGTGGAATTTTGTATTTTTTGCCAGAAGACAAATCACGTGTGTGTGTTTATTTGTTTGTTTGTTGTTTTTTTTTTGTTTTTTTTTTCCATGGGTCATCTTATCGACCAAGTGGTCCTAGAATGTCGCGAGAGGGCTCATTCTAACGGAAATGAAAAGTTCTAGTGCCCTTTTTAAGTGACCAAAAAAATTTGAGGGCAAATAGGCCCCCTCCCATGCTCATTTTTTTCCAAAAGTCAACAGATTAACATTTTAAGATAGTCATTTTGTTTAGCATAGTCGAAAACCATAATAACTATATCTTTGGGAATGACTTACTCCCCCACAATCCCTGAGGGATGGGCTGCAAGTTACAAACTTTGACCAGTGTTTACATATAGTAATGGTTATTGGGAAGTGTACAGACGTTTTCATGGGGATTTTTTGGTTTGGGGGGTGGGGTTGATGGGAGAGGGCTTTGTGGGAGGATCTTTCCTTTGAGGAATATGTCATGGGGGAAGAAAAATTCAATGAAAAGGGCGCAGGATTTTCTAGCATTACTATAAAAAAATAAACATGAAAACGTTTTTTCAAATGAAAGTAAGGAATAGCATTGAAATTTAAAACGAACAGAGATTATTACGCATATGAGGGGTTCTAAAAATACTTTAGCATAAAGAGCGAGGTATTTAGGAGAAGATAAATACCTCGCTCTTTATGCTAAAATATTTTTAGTGATTTCAACTATTTATTCTACGGCCTTTTTGATTCAGGGGTCATTCTTAAAGAATTGGGACAAAACTTACGATTTAGTGTAAAGAGCGAGGTATTAACGAGGGTACAAACCCCCTCGTACACATAATAAAAATATAAGAATATAAAAGTTTGTTACGTAAGTTAATTCTTAAGTTACGTATATTTTTTACTAATAAAAACGTTCGTTGAATATTAAAAGTTCTAGTAGCCTTTTTAAGTAACCGAAAAATTGGAGGGCAGCTAGGCCTCCTTCCCCACCCCTTATTTCTCAAAATCGTCTGATCAAAACTAAGAGAAAGCCATTTAGCCAAAAAAAATTAATATACTAATTTCATTTCAATCAAACATTTCATTTCAATCAGCCAAAATCAAACATGCATTAATTCAAAAACGTTCAGAAATTAAATAAAAAAAACTAGTATTTTTAACTGAAAGTAAGGAGCGACATTAAAACTTAAAACGAACAGAAATTACTCCGTATATGAAATGGGTTGTCCCCTCCGCAGTCCCACGCTCTTTACGCTAAAGTTTTTAATTGTTTTAAAAAGTGGAATTGTGGCAAAGAGTCAAACTTTAGCGTAAAGAGCGAGGGACTGCGGAGGGGACAACCCATTTCATATACGGAGTAATTTCTGTTCGTTTTAAGTTTTAATGTCGCTCCTTACTTTCAGTTAAAAAAACTAGTTTTTTTTATTTAATATCACTAAGCTTGCTCTAAATGACGATAATCAATTTGGTTTTAGATCTGGGCTAGGCTGTCAGCATGCTCACCTTGCTTTGACTTCTTTATTAAAAGATGTCCATCGCACTCGTTATGTACTTCATTTCGCAGCCCTAGACTTGTCTAAAGCATTTGGCAGTGTTTGTTATACTCAAGCATGGACAGCATTATGCCAGAGAGGAGTAAATCCGTCGGTAATTCACGTGCTTCGTTTTTGGTACTTCCATTCTTACCTTCGCCTTAAGTCATTAGATAATTCTTATTTTGGTCATATCCCTGTTCGTTGCGGTGTAAGACAAGGGGTAGTTCTTTCGCCGTATATTTTTAATGCTTGTATTGAAAATGTACTATCAAAAATATCGACTACGTGACTACTAGGACCATCTAATATCTCATATCTGGCTTTTGCGGATGACCTTCTTCTGATTAGTCAAACTGAGTCTGGTCTTGCCCGTTCAGTGAAGTCAGTTACTTCTGCTTTCCGCGATATCGGCCTGTACCTAAATATTGACAAGTACGAGTTTCTTGTTTTCAACGGTAATAATTGTTCAGATTCACTACACTGCGGTGGTTTTAGCATTCCTCGTGTTAAATGGTTTCGTTGGCTTGGTATAACAGTTTGTGATTCTATGAATGCTCTCCGGTCTCGTGCTGTCAAAGATATTAGTGATAAGCTGAGGCTCGGTTACTCTAAGATTGTAGCAAATCGTGGACACTACAGGAGAAGAGCGCTAACTCGGCTTTACTCAAATTTTTGCGATCATTCTGTACTCTTCTGTTCTGGTATTAGGCCACTTCTGTTGACTGGCGATCTAAAACGTATTCGTATAAATTATTACCGGTACTGCAAATTTCTTTTATATCTACCTCGTTCTCGAAAAATTATCTGCCAATCTAGCTATTAAAGCGATTTATAGGCTAGGATGTTTTCATCGCCTTATCCGTCTTTTTTTCTGTATGTGATTAAATTTGTTTCTTGTATTACTTTTGCTGTTTTTCTTTTGTATTTTACTCCACTTAACCTCTGTTTTTGTAAAGTGGGTGATAAATAAATTATTATTATTATTATTATTGCTAATATGGGGTCATCAGAAATATTTTTGAAACGACTTACTGTACTTTGTTGTAACTTCAGGGGCATCTTGAGTGGGATGTTTGGTTGAACAAAAGGTGAAATATACCTGCTACTACTGCTATTAATATTGGTGCCAGTACTATTACTACTACTAATAATAATGCACTATTACTGCTACTATGATACAAGTACAATTAAGGCTACGCTTATGAAGGAGAAAATTTGACAGAATATTGAGGGGGAATTTGAACTAAATCAAAACGTACTTTTTGCATGTAGATTGTCAAAAGGGTGTATCTCAAGAATGGATTTGGGTATTAAGCTGTAATTTTCAGAGATTACAGAGATTAAGGGGTTGATCAATTGACAAAAAGCTGATATATGCATGCTACTACTAACACTGCTACCACTGCTACTTTTACTACTTTTGCTAATAAACTAATCCAACTACTACATCAATTGCAAAAACTTTTAAGCCTTAGAGTACTAAGATCAAAAGGGAGTCGGAAGAACACATAGCAGTATTTTTGGAACAGCTTACCGTGTCAAGGTGAAACTTCTGGGGCATCATGAAATTAATGTTTTGACCAAAAATTGAGATGTATATTCTACTATCACTATTAATTCTGCTGCTACTACTACTAATAAACCACCAGCACTGCAACTACTCTGGTACTACTACTAGTAAGGCTAAACCTGTAAAAATAAAATTTGAGAGTGTATTGATGGCAATTCAGGTAAGATACTATAAAAGTAAGTGGTAAGAAAGAAGTAAGAAAAGATACTATGTGCACTTAGAAGGCCAAAAGAATGTATTTTAAGAATCAATTTGGGTCTTAAGTTGGAACTCTCAGAGAATCCTGAAGGGGGAAGATCAATTGACCAAATGGCAATATGTGCAAGCTGGTACTAATACTGCTACCACTACTACATACACTAGTTAACTACTGCTATCACTATTGCTTCAATCGCCACGTCTAGTGCAATTGCTTGTAAGGGTAAGAGCATTGAGATGGAAAATTCAAAAAGTATATAAGTGTATGGGTTATCAAAAGGACATATCGGCAATGTCATAGCAATGGCTATTAAACAGTTCATGGTAAGGAACTCTAAGTAAGGAGTGACATGACTCAATAGTAACTAAAACTCTAAAACGCAGAATTTTGATGTTAACAGAACCAAAAGATTTGGCTTATTATGCTGATTCCGAATATATAAAATTTATTAATTTAGTTTAACTCATCAAAAGCTACGAGCCTGAGAAAATATCCTTGATTTTTGAAAAAGGGGAATAACACCCCTTACAAGGTAAGGAATCTTAATGAAAATCACAGCTTCAAATTCCACGCATCCGAGAATCCTAGCGTAGAAATTTTACGTTTTCATATACAAAAATAGTGAATTTTGTAGTATTTGCCAGAAGAAAGGTCAAGGATGAGTGTTTATCTGTTTGCTTTATCCAGAGGTGATCACTTCGAACCAATAGTTCTAGAATATTGGAAAAGGACTCACTCTAATGGAAACCCAAAGTTCTAGTGCCCTTTTTAAGTGACCAAAAAGGTTGGAGGGCAACTTTTGTGTTTGTTTGTGTCTCTCTTAGTGTGCCTGTGTGTCTGATTGTGTTTTTACCTGTCTTTGTGTGTTTTTGTGCCTGACTCTGTGTGTTTATGTGTGTTTTTGTCTCTCCCTCACCATGCCTTTGTGTGTGACTGGGTGTTTGTTACTTTTTGATGACATTGTCTTGAACTGTCGTCTGTCCCACTCTTGTACCAACCTAATTCTACCATTTGAAGACAATCTTGTTTTGAAATCTCTAAGAGCACGTCTACGCTATTTTATTACCCAATCCTCTACCGGAAATGTGATTTCTGAGTAGGATTCATTCAAAACTATCCTTCAGCCGATCAGTGTTTCTTTATTGTTCTTGTGAAGAATTCGTAATCAAACTATGAGTAAAAAGTGACAACAAACTTTGAATTTTTTTGCCGTGAAAAAAACATTACTGTCTTTCGGACACAAGTGAAACAATAAATGTCTCAGGTCAACATTAAAGTTCGGTCTGCATCCCTGAACAACTTGCGGGTTTTAGTAGCTATAGAAGTCAAGAACCTTTCTCAGATATCTCTACGCCGCGTCATGACAAACCAGATCAACCTATTCTTGAGATATCAGACTTCCACTTCGAACGGAAGGAAATTCGGTGCACATTATTATAAGACTTATAAATGGATTCCATACTCAAAAAGTTTGAATTCTTTGTTTTGTTTTGCGCTTGCCGCCATTTTTCTATGGGGACCCTAGGGACTGGAGAAACTACTGGAAAAAGAGCTTTCATTGAGTCAGGATTTTGCAAGTGGAAAGACAGTTCTGCTCTATTAAAGTAACAGAATGGCTCTGAAAGACATAGGTATTGTATGTCAGCATGGACGAAATTTAAGACAATTAGCACTGATTCAAGATCTATAGCGAATGTCTTGATTCAGTCAGGATCTCAAGAGGTTCGGGAAAATAGAGACCATGTGAAAGATATTTTTTGCGCTATTGCTTTCTGGGTCGCCAAGGTCTTGCTTTTAGGGGTCATGACGAATCAGAAACATCTGCAAACCAGGGTAATTTGGTTGAATTGATTGAGGAAACATCTAAAGGTGACGATAAGCTGAAGGCCAAGTTACAGCGCCGATGTGGTCTCTATTGCAGTAATCAGTACCAAAATGACGCAGTTACACTATAGGAAACGTCTTGCGTCAACACAGTATTTCAGAAGTGAAATCAGCGAATTACTTTTCTATTCTTATTGACAAAACAAAAGAAGTTCCTAGAAAAGAACAATTAGTGGTCCCACTCAGGTACATATCAAATGGAAAAGTAGTGGGACGACCGATCGGCTGCTATCACATGCAGAAATTAGACACCGAGAGCTTGTCCACCTCAGTTTGTGAAACTATAAAAAGGCTAGTTGTAGATTTGATGTTGTGTATTGCCCAATGATATAACGGCACATCCGTTATGAGTGGGGAATTTAACGGAGTTCAAGAAAAGTTTAGGGAGAAGGTGCCTCACGCAGTTTATGTACACTGTCACGCCCACAGATTAAACTTGGGTTTGACTGACTGCTTAAAAAATAAATGTGAATTTTCGGAATTTTTCTATCTGGTGCAAAGACTTTGCGCATTTATATCATGCAGCAATACCCGACATGAGCTATTTGGGGAATCCCAGCGTGTTAGTGGGCAAAAAGTCTTGGTGCTTTAGAGGACCGTCCAGACTCGCTGGTTTTACGCATTCCGCTCTATTTTGAAGGTAAAGGCGAGGTTTGATTGTATTGTTGCTGTACTTGGTGCAGTCTGATAGTTTCAACGGCGAGGCAGCGTTTAAAGCAAATGGACTACGAAACAAAATCAACTCTGCCCCTTTTGTCTCAGCTGCACATATTGGAAAAAGTATGAGTCATTGTAAATTGTTTATCAGAGCAACTTCAATCTGAGAGTTTGTTGATTTATTAGGTACTCGCACTGATTTCTGGAACACATGAAACACTCCATAAGCTGATAAATGATCACGAATGGAACAGCTTAAGTAAAAACACACTCGAATTCTTGGCTTTATACGATATCTAGGAATCGAAATATCTACACTCTAAGACCGGCACTCAAAGCACCAGAAGTCAAGTCACTTTAATTCGTCTCAAAGACTTTCTTTCAAATTCAGCAACCAGTCAACGCAATACCAGTCAGCCAGTTCAATCAGACTTCGATAAACTTGCGTATTTTGAGGTAACGGACCGTTTCACGAGCGAGATGACAAAGTTTTATACAAAATATTCGACACTTTATCTGCCATTGGCCCCTCAAGTTCTGATTTTCTCGAACTTTCAAAAGTTGAAAGGGTTATGTGTCATTATCAAGGGATTCTCGATGTCGGTGACCATACCATAGAATCCTAGCTTTCTCTTGCAAAGCTGTATCTGTCAAAAGGTGATATTTCAAAACGGATCTTCTTTGAGCTATTGAAATCTTATCCGACCTCCCAGTTGTCTATTCTAGTGTGTTAAAAGTGAGGAAGCTAGTTGCTACTTTGCCTATGACTACTGCCAGCAATGAGCGTTTCCTCTCAGTATTATGGCGTGCGAAGGACTATCTGCGATCGACGATGTGAAAGGACAGACTCAGTGGATCTCATGACAATGGCCGTTGAAAAAGAGTAGGTTAAGAAACTAGACTCGGATAAATTAGTACACGATTTTGCCAAGCAGCGACATCGCCGCTATCCATTGTCTTAAGTATGTTTGTTTTTTCTAGCATCTTCATTTAAAAATATGTCGAAAAAATTCCTTACCCCCACTCCTACCTTTTTCTTGAATTTGCGCCACTGCTTGTGTGTCTGACTCAATGTGTTTGTACTTTTTTTTTGTCTCTCCTCTCTCCCCGTTCCTGTGTATCTGTTTGTCTCTCTTTGTCTGAGTCTTTGTGTGTTTGTGTCTGACTCGTGTCTTTGTTTGTGTTTTTGTCTCGGTCACCGTGCCATGGAAAGGCTCTGCCGCGTAACCCCCCCCCCCACCAGAAAAATCCCTCCGAAAAGTTCATACTTCCCAATAACCATTACTCTATGTAAACTATGTGCAAAGTTCATAACTTTCAACCCTTCTCGCGGGGAATGTGGGTGTTTGTGTCATCCTCTTTGCTGAACAAATGACTCTCTAAGTTTTGGTCGGGCGACTTTAGGAAAAAATGTGCGTGGCCTCGCGTAGTTGCCCTCCAATTTTTTTATCTCTTAAAAAAGCACTAGAGCTTTTAATTTCTGTCCGAATGAGCCCTCTCACAATATTCGCGATGGCAAAAAACACAAACTTTTGCGTTTTTGCCGATAGGAGCTTGAAACTTCTACAGTAGTGTT
This sequence comes from Artemia franciscana, assembly GCF_032884065.1. Classification (NCBI taxonomy): domain Eukaryota; kingdom Metazoa; phylum Arthropoda; class Branchiopoda; order Anostraca; family Artemiidae; genus Artemia; species Artemia franciscana. Next base: position 38,496,935 of record NC_088868.1, read on the forward strand.
CTTTGATTCGTTTAATCCGATGGTGTAATTTTGATTAAAATTATATGACTTAAGGGAGTTTATATATTTGAAATCTGCATAAAAATTCGACCCTTTTGATGCATCTATTGGTGTCAAAATTTTATTTTTTAGAGTTTCGTTTATTATTGTGACGGTTCGCTCCTTATTTGCAGTTTGTTACCACGAACTGTTTGTTTTCTGTTTCTTTTTAGATTTTATTTATTTATTGATGCTGATTTATGGTAGTTTTACACATGGTAGATTATTTGATTCAGTTTTTACTCATTTTTGTTTTAATGGAGTTGTTTACTTTCTTCGAAAAATCTTTTTTATTGAAAACTTTTTTAGATTAATTAAATTAAAATACGCTCAGTGCAACCTTTCTGTCAAAACATGTATCAGCTATACCTCAAGAATTGTTGAAGGTTTTAAGTTGAAATTTTCAGTGAATTTAAGGGGGGTGTTGAAATAGCCAAAAAAAAATGAACCTCTAGCTGCTATGGGTATTAAATTGAAATAAAAAAAAAAAATTTAATCTAAAAAAAGTATGTGTCCAGGTTGTTAAATTGGCGTTTCTTGAACCTCTCAGGAACAGCTTAGGTTGTGAATTTGAAACGTTAAGAGAATAAAGAGGGAGATGTTGACATAGAGCAGAAAAGTGAGCAGACATAGAGCAGAGCAGATGTGCATCCAGGTTGTCAAAATGGTGCTTTTACACTACATCAAACTAAGGATCCTAAGTTGAAAGTTTCAGGTAGCACTTAAAGGGTGCTGAACTATTATAAATCGAAAGGTACTATGTGAATAGAAGCTATCAAAATGCTACATATCTGCAATATACCAGGAGCGGCTAATGGTATAACAATATCCTTTTTATTTACTACGGTTTTTTTTTTCAGAATTAGAAGAAGGTGAAACGCCAACGAATTATGATGGATTCAACAATTTTAAATATTCTGAGTTGCCAGTTAAACAAGAATTTAATTCATCGGCCATTTTGACAGGATTGAAGCCCGAGCTTGAATTTCCTGGGACTAGTGTCTCTGATGTCCAAAATAAAGGTAATATTTGATAGTAATACGGTTCATCTTTTTATTTCTTGTGTGATTGTTTATCTTGTTCCTCCATTTGTTACCTTAGTTTATTTTCATTAAAAAAAATTTCACTAAATGAAAAAAAAAATTACAAAAACAAAAATTAGTTTTCTTATAGTCCCTTTTTTTAGATTTTTGACATTAATGTTAGGATTAACATTAGTAAAATAAAACAAATAAAGTGAAGTTAATATGCAAGTTGAGAATATTTCCAGGAAATGGGTGAAGGGGCCTCTCGCGCAAAGTTTCCGAGTTTATTTACAAATTTTACTGCTTTTTGATGCAAAATAATTAGAATGGTTTACTTGCTGCAAATTCACCAGCACTGTCAAATATACTAAGAAAAAAGAGATTCTTGCACCAGAGTGGGGAGGTGGGAATCCAGAGCTCGTCTTTGATTATTTACCTGCTCGAGTAAATCGGGAACTTGTATTTACTCAATCAACACTTCAAAAAACTCGTACTAAAAATTTAACCTAAAAAAATTCTCAAATTTGTGAGAGATAGAGTGATAACCTTTGAATTTTAGGGAAGCTCTTTAACAGAATTTTTTTGTGTTGCCAACTTTTTTTTCTCTTTTCTCAAAGAGATAAAAATCTCTTTTTTTTTCTTTTTTCGTCTTTGAACTTCCCCTTCTTTTCCTCATTCGTACTTTTTCATAATTGAAGGTTTCAGTTATACTGGATTTTATCTGGACCCAGTTCTAAAGGCTACCACAGGCTCGACTCCAACTGTTTTGCCATGAACCAAGTTTGACCCATGCTTGCAAACCCTACCTCTCCCTCAACTTCACTCCACCTCAGAGCATTGAGTCCCAAACAATTCTCTTGATATCAAATATTTAGTTTCTTGTTCATTAGTTTAATATTCATATTTGATCACGTTTGATTGTATTTACTCAGTCAAAACTTCAAAAAATTCGAACTAAAAATTTAACCTAAAAAACTCAAATTTGTGAGAGATAGAATGGTAACCTTCGAATTTGGAATCAAGACATAAAAATTCGTACTAAATATTTAACCAAAAAACACAAATTTGTAAGAGATAGAGTGGTAACCTTCGAATTTGGAATCAAGACATAAAAATTCGTACTAAAAATTTAATCTAAAAAAACTCGAATTTGTTAGAGATCGAGTGTCAACCTTCAAATTTGGAATCTAGACATAAATATTCGTACTAAATATTTAACCTAAAAAAACCTCAAATCTGTAAGAGATAGAGAGGTAACCTTCAAATTTGGAATCAAGACATAAAATTCGTACTAAAAACTTAACCTTAAAAAAACTCAAATTTGTGAGAGATAGAGTGGTAACCTTCGAATTTGGAATCTATATATATATTCTTCGGTTGGTCAGAAAGAATTTTCTATTTTGGATTTTTTCGCAGTTTTCACTGTTTTAATTTATAACATCTGATGCATTTGTAAATTCATCAGTTAAATTACTAATATCAGGCTTAGTTGCAACTCAGTGTATCCATAATGCTGGATATTCTGTGAGTTTGACTGATTTTCCTTTCACCTGATTTTAGTCTTTGTTACTTGCTCGTGTGCATACTCAATTCGTATTGAAGAAAAATGATTATTGTTTATCGCTTGTGACCTATGTTTTCAGAAGTTTTTCTGTTGCAGCTACAATAATCTGATGAGTTTTCGGGGACTTCAATGCTTTGAGAAATGGCTTTAACTGTTGCTAGAGTTCACAGCTTTGGTAAGGTCTTTTGGACATGATTCAAGGGATAAATGTCCTAATAAATATACTTGAAAAATAAGTTAAATGAATATACTTTTTCATATCATACAGCTGTTGGCTAAGCTAAAGACAGTGTTGGTTTCAAACTTTTTAATTTGTTTTGCTACATAAATCCCATGGTGGATCAACCTTTATGTGGTTTCTTTATCATAAAAAAAAATAGAAAATGATTTCTAAAATTTTGCCACTTCTCCCCCCCCTCCCCAATAATAAGCTCTGTCAATTCTTAATATATAACAAGTAACTTGTTGAAAACTGAAAGAGATTTTATTATTGCCTTGAAGGCACCATTTGAATGTTTGAAAAATACTTTTACCCAAAATATAAACAGTAAAAGAAAAAGTTATAATGACATCTGAATTATGTTTTTTTTTTAATCATTTGTTTTGAAAAATTTAGTTTCAAACATCCATAAAATAAGTTTGCTCTGAATAATCGTGATTATGGGTTCTTTTACTTATGGGTGTATAGTTAATTTATGTATGGGGTATATAGGTGTTAATTTCAGTACACATATTGATAAATATTTTAAATAAATCCATTTATAATAATTATAATATTATTATATTAATTGCTTATATTGCTATTATATTAATTGCCATTATAATAATTGCAAATCCTGCAAATGCAGGATTTGCTTCATCAATATTTTTTTTTTTACATATTTTTTCTCCATAATTTTTTTTTCAACAAGGAGACCACTCTTAGATTGATGCTTTGTAACTTTTATATTCATAGCCCCTTCTTGTGGCTATGATTCAGATCCACTTCTAGTCGACTATTCCAATTTTAAAGCTTTGTTTTATGACTCTGTTTTTGCGATTATTTGTTGTTTCCAAGCATCAATTTTAGATCATCGTCACTTTTCAATTTGAAATGACATTCCTCGTACAGTAAAGTCAATAGGAGTAAATTTTAGAATAAAGTATTTTAAAAAATGTTTATGCTTCTTTCAAATAGTGGCTTGTTTTAAACAATTCAGCATTGTTTATCTAATTAAGTTTACAGAATATTCAAGTCTCATTTTTTCTTCTTTTTTTGTGTTTACTTTCACTTTTTGGAAGTCCTTTTTGCCTTGTTTTTATACTTTTGAAGTTTAAATGTGTCTCTATTCTAGATGACAAAATTTCAATTTTGGATTACAAGTATGGATTTCCTGAATTTAGATCATGCAGCATGGATTATCAATTAAAAAAGCGTTTAGTCTATCAACCCACTTTGGAAAGCAACAGTGATTTGGAAGACACTCATAAAAAAGAAAACCTTTCTGGGGGAGAACAATATGAGTGTCATATTTGTGAGAAAAAATTTGCCAAAATGCACAAATTGAAATTGCATCAAAGAATTCACCCAGGGGAAAAACCTTACGAGTGTGAGATTTGTGAGAAAAAATTCTCCCATACGCAGAAATTGAAATTGCATGAAAGAATTCATTCGGGTGAAAAACCCTATGAGTGTAAGATTTGTGAGAAAAAATTTTCCCAGACGGGTAGTTTGAAATTGCATGAAAGAATTCATTCAGGTGAAAAACCCTATGAGTGTAGGGTTTGTGAGAAAAAATTTTCCATATTGCACAGTTTTAAAACGCATCAACGCATTCACTCGGGGGAAAAACCCCATGAATGTAAAATTTGTGAGAAAAAATTCTCCCAGGCGAGTAATTTGAAATCTCATGAAAAAATTCACTCAGGGGAAAAGCCCTATGAGTGTAAGATTTGTGAGAAAAAATTTTCTCAGATGGGTAGCTTGAAATTACATGAAAGAATTCACTCGGGTGAAAAACCCTATGAATGTAAGATTTGTGAGAAAAAATTTTCTCAGGCAGCTAGTTTGAAATTGCATGAAAGAATTCACACGGGGGAAAAACCCTACGAGTGCAAAATTTGTGGGAAAAAATTCTCCCAGACGAGTAATTTGAAGTATCATGGAAGAATTCACTCTGGGGAAAAGCCCTTTGAGTGTAAAATTTGTAAGGAAAAATTCTCTCAAATGCACAAATTAAAAAAGCATCGAAGAATTCACTCTTGTGAAAACCCTACGAGTGCAAAATTTGTGAGAAAAAAATATCCCAAGCGCACGAATTGAAATTGCATGAAGGAATTTCACTCCGGTTAAAAACTCTACGAGTGTAAGATTTATGTGAAAAAAATCTCCCGAATGGGCAGTTTGAAATTGGATCAGAGAATTCACTCGGGGGCAAAACCCTATAAATGTTAAGATTGCGAAAAAAAAAATCCCCATACTGGTAGTTTGAAATTGCATGAAAAAATTTACTTGGGTGAAAAACCCTATGAGCGTAAGATTTGTGAGACGAAATTTTCGCAGAAGGGTATTTTGATATCAAACAGTTCGTGGTAACGAGTTGTAGTAAGGAGCAACACGGCTCAATAGGAATTGCAACTCTAAAAAACGAATTTTGATACTAATAGATACATCAAAAGAATCGGATTCTTATGCTGATTTCAATTATATAAGTTTCATCAAATTTAGTCTTACCCATCAAAAGTTACGAGATCTAGTGCCCTTTTAAAGTGACTAAAAAAATTGGAGGGCACCTAGGCCCTCTCCCACGCTAATTTTTTCCCCAAGTCACCGGATCAAAATTTTAAGATAACCAATTTGTTCAAACATAGTCGAAAAATCTAATAACTATGTCATTGGGGACGACTTATTCCCCTTCAGTCCCCGGGGGAGGCGCTGCAAGTTACTAACTTTGACCATTGTATATACATAGTAATGGCTATTGGGAACTGTACAGACGTTTTCAGGGGGATTTTTGGTTTGGGTGGGTCAAGGGGAGGGGGTTATGTGTGAGGGTCTTTCCATGGAGAATTTACCATGGGGGAAGAGAATTTCCATGAATTGCCATTATGTAAAATTGTGAGAACAAATTTTCTGAGCTTGAAATTATATTAAAGATTACACTTCGGGAAAAGCACTAAGAGTATGACATTTGTGAGAAAAATTCTCTTATAGACACTTAGAAATGGCGTAGTTTTTCAGATATTATTTTAATAGGTGAAAAAAAGAGATTTGAAGATGATGAGGAGGAGCCGTCTCATATTTAAATTTTCAGATAAACCTACTCTTAATTCACCATTTATTATTAAGGAAGTAAACAATGAACTAAACTTAGGAAGCCGACTGGCCCTCATTCGTGACAAACATGTTTTCGGAGCATTATTCGAGTTTAGCATTAGATTCACTAATAGTCTTTTTAAGTTCCTTTTTTCGTGTAATTTCATTGCAATAAAATCCTGAAATAGCCAGGATTTGTGTTTTTTGGCTGTGTTTTCTTATAGGGTTTAATCATTAAAGTTTCGCTTTCTGCGTTAAATTCCATTTTATGTCGAGGAATTTTATTTTTTCTTTGTGCTTAGTTCAAGTATTATTTAATAATCGTCGTTATTAGTTAGTCTCATTAATTTCATTAGTCTTAACTTCCATTTTAAGTCGAAGAATTTCATTTTTTTTTACACTTAGTCTAAACATTATTTTCGTTGTTAATAGTTCATTGAATGAGTGTTCTCATGTTGCCGTTCAAAAAACGTCCATTACTGCTGTCTGCATATAAACAAGATAAGATTATTTCTTATTATATTTCTATATATTTATATATATATTTCTTATCATTTACGTCTTACCCTAATAAAGATTATTTCTACACTACCCTGTATATTACGGTGTATGTCTGCGGTAATTTGTGTATACCAGCAAGAGTGAATGATAATATAGACTAACCTGCTGCCATATTACGGTGTATGTCTGCGGTAATGTGTGTCTACCAGCAAGAGTGAATGATAATATAGACTAACTTGCTGCCATATTACGGTGTATGTCTGCGGTAATGTGTGTATACTAGCAAGAGTGAATGATAATATAGACTAACCTGCTGCCATATTATGGTGTATGTCTGCGGTAATGTGTGTATACCAGCAAGAGTGAATGATGATATAGACTAACCTGCTGCCATATTACGGTAAAAGTCTGCGGTGCTGGCTATATACCAACAAGAGTGGGTACTAATAAAGATTATTTCTGTACTAACCTTCATATTACAGTGTTAAAATGCTCAAAACGAAACTTCGTCATTTTAGCGGATGATTGGAATTCCCGGATCTGCCAATAAGATCCAAATTTAATTCTGTATTGTTAGTCCGTTGTCCTCCCATTCAATCAGACTATTTTAAGTTCACTAGAGATCATCCTTACCATTGCCAACACCATATTACAGCACCTCAAAAAGGATAACTTGGTACTCAAATGATGGTTCCACGAATGGTCAAATTGATTATATATTGATCCGTCTATGTTGGTATTCCTCTCTTTGTTTTTCGACTTTATAGAGATGCCTGCACAGGATCAACATCTAGGAAATGATCATTCGCTTGTTGTTGCGAATGTACTCATGTCCCAAAGAAGGAGCACCCCCCTACAAAGGAAGTCCGACGTGGAGAAATTGAAATCTCAAGCTGTAAAAGAAGAATTCTATCTGAACTTGAAACGACTATTGACTAAATTCATTCAAGTGCAGGAGGATTACTATGAACATTCCCAATTGATTTTAAATGTTCTTAGTGAAGATTTCTAGTAGGAACATTCGAGTTTTCACAGTGTCCCTATAGAATTTGGCAGATCTAGACTACGTGGATGACATTAACGCTGTTGCTGCTGATCCGCAAAATGCCTAAGTAATTCTAAGTAAAATAGAATATTTCTCTGTTCTACTGGGTAAGAAGATCAACACGGCCAAAATTAAAGTCATTGACCTAATATACAGTTGGAGTATCCGCTTGTACCTTACTTATAAGTGCTGGAGAAAGTTGATTGTTTTACTTACATTTGATTGCTAAAAGACTCTAGTTGTGGCTGTGATTTTAAGCTAAGAGCAGAAGCAACAAAGCTCGACAGCTCTACCATTTGTGGAACCACGATCAGCATGATCAGTCTGTGATCGCATGAATTCACATCATGAATTCATGATGTCCATCCAGCATTCACCATCCAGGTGAATTCCAGCATGAATTCACAGGACGATCAGCATGAACATAAGGATTTGCGTCTATTAAGCCAATGTTAGATCTCATCCATGCAGCTGAGACTTGGCAGTTGGAAGGCACTTCATTTCCATGATTTGGAAGTGATCACCTCTGTTTATAATGAAGTCTGAGACTACGATACTCTAACAAGACATGTCAAACTGTAAAAACATGTTCTTGATGCCATTGGGGCTAGTAAAACTGGGTCAGAGCTTTTTGAAATTCCTTTCATCACAATCACTCTGATTTTAACTTCATTAAGAATAACAAATATAAGAACCAACGAAAAGTAATCAGCAATAAGGCAAGTGAAAACTATTGCCATAGGAATGAACCTCATTCACATATGCGAACATATTTTAAAAAAAAGGTATAAATCAATGAGAGCAACCACAGGAAAAACTGGAAACTTCCCGACACGACTCATAAGGGCGTTGACTGATGGCAGTGTTGGCAGAGGAGAAATTGGTATTGTCCCCAACTCGAAAACACCCATTTAGAAGAAGATATCTGACTGTCAGTGACATATCTGAAATATCTCACTTATACCTGAATGATAAAAGAAAGACTAACTTTCATTTAACTTCATGACACGATTCATGAGGGTTTTAAATGATGGCAGAGAGGAGTATTGTATCGTCTCCAACACAAAAACTATCATTTAAAAGAAAATATCTGACTGTCAGTAACATATATGAAGATGTCTCACTTATATCTGAATGATTAAAGAAAACTGTGAACTTACTGTAAACTTCCCGACACGATTCATGAGGGCTTTGATTGATGGCAGTGCTGGTAGAGAGGAGAGTGATATTTTCTCCAAGTCAAAAACCACCATTTAGAAGAAGATATCTGACTGTCAGTAACATATCTGAAGATGTCTCACTTATATCTGAATGATAAAAGAAATATGGCTGTCAGAACCCAGTAATATATTACGGTCAATCTTCTAGACTAAATAAAGAAGACAACATCGAAGAATAATGGACCTCGGTTCTGGACCTCAAAGCATCCCTAATTTTTTTTTTCAGGTTTGCACCTGACTGTAAGACATCTGTGGTGTAATTTTCAAGCATGTTTCTATTCCTTTTGACTCCCAATCCTGCAAAGTGTTAATAGATAAAAACTAATGAATTTCGTCATGTCCGGCTATAATGGACCAACACTTCTAAATTCGTCGGAATTGCTCCGTGCTCTGCGGAAAGTATGAAATAATATAAACTAGAAAGGGAATAAGAAAAGCTGAGGCATATTTAGGTTGAATGAAGGGATGCAACCAAATTCATTATTTCGGCCATTAGAATAAATTTCAAGATGGTCAAAGAATTATTAGATATCTCATTTGGAATTATTTAAAGTTCTTGATTTGATCAATGACGTTGGGGTTGAGATCAAACAAAGTAGCAACTCTACAAAAGAGCATTTAGTATAGACCTAGTAGCTATACCTCTTTACTTAATAAATAAAGAAAAACTAGTTTTTTTAACTGAAAGTAAGGAGCGACATTAAAACTTAAAACGAACAGAAATTAATCCGTATATGAAATGGGTTGTCCCCTCTGCAATCCCTCGCTCTTTACGCTAAAGCTTTTAATTGTTTTAAAAAGTAGAATTGTGGCAAAGCGTCAAACTTTAGCGTAAAGAGCGAGGGATTGCGGAGGGGACAACCCATTTCATATACGGAGTAATTTCTGTTCGTTTTAAGTTTTAATGTTGCTCCTTGCTTTCAGTTAAAAAAAACTAGTTTTTTTTATTTAATTTCTCAACGTTTTTCAATTAATTCATGTTTGATTTTGGCTCTCCGCACATAAATTATTAAAATGAAATTTGTAAATTAATTCTTTTTTTGTCTAAATGGCTTTCTCATAGTTTTGATCAAACGATTTTAAGAAAAAAGGGGTGGGGAAGGAGGCCTATTGCCCTCCAATTTTTCGGTTACTTAAAAAGGCAACTAGAACTTTTAATTTTTAACGAACGTTTTTATTAGTAAAAAATATACGTAACTTAAAAATTAACTTACGTAACAAACTTTTATATTCTTATATTTTTTATTATGTATACGAGAGGGTTTGTACCCTCGTTAATACCTTGCTCTTTACACTAAATCTTTACACTAAAAATTTTTATGTATCTTTTAGCATCAAAATTCCGTTTTTAGAGTTTCGTTTTCTGTTGAGCCGGGTCGCTCCTTACTACAGTTCGTTACCACGAACTGTTTGAAAACCTGACTAAGCAAAAGCTCAGTAACTTGCCTCTAAAATCCTCAAATTAATAGTCTCCACCTCTTTTCCAAAATAAGGCAAATTTTCTCAGGCTCGTAACTTTTGATGAAAAAGATTAAATTTGATGAAACTTATATATTTAGAATCAGCATGAACATTCTATTTTTTTTATGTATCTTTTAGCATCAAAATTCCGTTTTTAGAGTTTCGTTTTCTATTGAGCCGAGTCGCTCCTTACTACAGTTCGTTACCACGAACTGTTTGAAAACCTGACTAAGCAAAAGCTCAGTAACTTGCCTCTAAAATCCTCAAATTAATAGTCTCCCCCTCTTTTCCAAAATAAGGCAAATTTTCTCAGGCTCGTAACTTTTGATGAAAAAGATTAAATTTGATGAAACTTATATATTTAGAATCAGCATGAACATTCTATTTTTTTTATGTATCTTTTAGCATCAAAATTCTGTTTTTAGAGTTTCGTTTTCTGTTGAGCCGGGTCGCTCCTTACTACAGTTCGTTACCACGAACTGTTTGAAAACCTGACTAAGCAAAAGCTCAGTAACTTGCCTCTAAAATCCTCAAATTAATAGTCTCCGAGAAATATCCTTTATAATATATAGAGATCCAATTACTCGGTTGAAAATGACAAGAAAGTGCCAGTCATACAATCATTTACTAGTGACCTCATAGAAATTTTTCTTGTATTATTGCTTTTTGAGAATGGAAATACGATTTCCAAGAGGCCCCTGAGAGCAGTTAGATTTTTGTTTTAGTGTTTAACGCCGTATTTGTGCATATTACAGTGTTTTGGAAGAGGCTTGAGCACATTCAAACCAATGAAATCTGTCTTTTTAAGAGTGCTTGAAAAGAAGTAAGTCTTCCAATACTCACTTTCGATGCTTATTTAGGTGTCAAATACATTTTATCTAGAACCTCTTGCAACTCTTCTAAATGCTCTTTTATTTCTTAGAAATAATACAGTTCTTGTAATCTCCCCAATCTTTAATGTGCTATTATACTAGTGACCTACATGCTTGTAAGTGAGAAATTTTTTGTCTAGAAGTGTGGTGAGAGTTTACCCCATGAATTGGTCAAAACCAGGCTCTAAGAAACATGAAGGATCACAATCATGTACTTACGGGCACAATAGGCGGGAAAGAGTTATTGAGTGTTGTCAGGGAAGTTACCTGATTGGGGAGGCATGGGTTACCAGGAACATATTTTGAACGAGAGAACCTAAGCCAATGGGCAGACAAAATTAGCTAACCTAACAAAAATTTGCTCCATTTATTGGAAAAGGGGGTACACTTTTGCAACCATGTTCTTTCATTAGTGAATTGAACTCAGTTTCGAATTCATCACAGTAAAATTTTTTAGTTGCAATTTGAAATTTGCATCTTTGAAAGGAATAAGACCCAACCGTTGCGTTGGGGCAAGGTGGGGCAACCAAGGAAATTAGTTAGTGGATGTCAATGAACTTTTAAGGGAAATACTAGTGAGGGTTCAAATAGTATTTTTTGTATTCTCGAATGCTATTTATTTTCTCAGACGAAGGGTGTTTTTATACTGGTTTCACCAGTATGAGTATGTGATTTTTTTTTGGGGAGGGGGCGGCCATTTATATTTTTTCTCCCCCCGGATTATAAATAGCGGTATTTAATAGCTCCATTAAAGTACCTTTTTTTGGTATTTTTATTGAAAATAATTGAGGAAACAACATAGCTTCGCTCTTATTTTAACATTACATTGGACCTATACCCTCCCATTTATGGGAATCACTGTATTTAGGGGAGGCTTAGTAAACGTTTTAGCGGTTTATATTTATTATTTTTTGCCATGGTGTTCAGTGTAAAAAAAAAATGGTTAAAAACTGAGAGATCTAGTGTTCGTTTAAAGGCAAATCACATATGAAAACAGATCCTACGATTCTTGGTAAATCCACCGTTTAGATTGCCGCAATAGGAAACCCGGTTTATGAGAGTGCTGACAATGGAAATATATGCCTCTATCCTATGATTAGACTTTTACTCCTGGATTTATTAACTCCTAACCCAGTAATACTTGGGAGAAAAACAAAAGATATGGAGGGTGGTTGAAAATTATAAAGTTCTTACCCCAATGTTTGTTTATTCTGGAAAAGAACGAACATACGGAAACATAATACTAAAAAAAATTCCTAGTATATCTACAAGTTTAGTTTAATCAACCTGGTTTTTCAGCATTTTTATCTCCCCTCCGACACCGCTAAAAAAAAGTAGAAAAGATAAAAAAAAGTAGGACATTTAGGGGCTGTCTGCTCTGAGAAATCATATACACCAGGTTGCACATGCCAAGCATGATGGAAGTGTTCCAATCGTAATGGAATTGTACCAAGATTGTTGGAACTGTGCCAGGCATGGCGAAATTATTCCAAAAATGACGGATGTTCGTGAAACATGAGCACAACGCTAACCATAATAACAATAAGGGAAAGCATAATAGATACTTATTGAGTTAAGTGATTAAAAATTAAAGAGCCATTTAAACCTTAATTACTTTTTCGCGTGCTGGTCTGCATAGTGACAGTAGCAATCTCATGATTTTCTGTCTTCGGCTGGGCATCAAAGGCCGATAATTTTCGTAAATTGGGTAAACTGTTCTTACTTTTTTAATTATTAAAAGATCCACAAAATAAGCATTTTCACAGAAAAATGAAAAACTACACTAAACTAAAAATGCCCAGAAATAAGTTTAATAATTTTCAAAGCGTAAAATTAAAACAAACCACCATCAATTAATAACTAAAATCCAAAACGAACAGAAATTAAAATAAGTGACCGACAAAAAAACAAGCCAAATTGACATGATTAGTTTTGATGCCCACCCTGCCTTTCGAAGACCAGAACATAATTTCCACTTAAATAAAAAAGAAGTAAACGACTGAATGTGGATCTACAGTTCGATATACATATACTAATATTTATTCTTTAGAGTCTCAATAATTTAGATTTTTTAAAGTTAAGAAATTGAAAACATTTGAAATTTGTAAGCAGTTAAAAATTGAAATTATTTTAAATTTTGCCATTTGGCTAGTTCAGAATTTCAGACAACAAGCCCTGTAAGTTTCATCTTCGCATACCAAATAATTCCTAGGATATTGCTGATACACCTTTGTAACAGCCGGCATATGCCAGGCGTGTTTTAATTCAGTTCAACTTTCCCCCTAAAATTTTCCTGAATATTTCCCCTTTATGTCCTTGGGTATAGTTGTAATAATAGTCATAGTAGTAGGATTGGTTTTACTAATTGTAGGACTAGTAGTAGTATCAACAATAATATCACTAGTACTAGCAGCAGCAGTAGCATTAACATATTACCTTTTGATCAGCTGAAACTATCCATCATCAAGCCCTGAGAGTTTCAAATTAATAGAATTAGCCGTTACTACGACATTGTCGATATGCAATTTGAATAATCTCTATGTTCAAAGTTCAAATTCACCTAATTTAGTTAAAATTCCCCTCTCAGCACTTCCGAAAATTGTCATTTAAAGGTTCTTAGCCGTGCAAGTAGTTGCAGCAGAAGTAGCTCTAATAGTAGCATTAGTGGTGGTGTGCACAAATTGCCTTTTGGTACAAATACAGAAGAGAGAATAATGAGGACTTTTTTCCCAGAGCAGTGAACGAACAAAACCTATTTGAATATTTCGGCCCTATATCTAAGGGCCGTCTTCAGCAAAGAAAATAATAAATAATAACACACTTACAATAAAAGCTTTCGGTTAAAAATCCATTCTTTAAAATAACCTTGGCAGCGTTACTTCTTAACGAAAAGTTCAGCCAAAACTGTGTGATAAAAGCTAACATTTTACAAGCTAAAATGGTTCATTCATTTCACTAACTGTATTTATTAAAAATTGGAATAATTTCTTATTGCGATTAAATAAAAAAAAACAAGTTTTTTTCAACTGAAAGTAAGGAGCGACATTAAAACTTAAAACGAATAGAAATTACTTCGTATATGAAAGGGGCTGCTTCCTCATCAACGCCCCGCTCTTTACGCCAAAGTTTGACGCTTTCTCTCAACTCTTCTTTTTAAAACAGTAAAAAACTTTAGCGTAAAGAGCGGGGCGTTGATGAGGAAGCAGCCCCTTTCATATACGAAGTAATTTCTGTTCGTTTTAAGTTTTAATGTCGCTCCTTACTTTCAGCTGAAAAAACTTGTTGTTTTTTTTTATTTAATTTCTGAACGTCTTTGAATCAATGCATGTTTTGATTTTGGGTCTCCGCAGAGAAATAATTAAAACGAAATTTGCATATTTTTTTTTTTTTTTGCTAAATGGCTTTCTCATAATTTTGATCGAATGATTTTGATAAAAAAAAGAGCGGGGGAGGAAGCCTAGTTGCCCTCCAATTTTTTGGTTAATAAAAAAGGCAACTAGAACTTTTAATTTTTTACGAATCTTTTTATTAGTAAAAGATATACGTAACTTATAAACTAGCTTACGTAAAAAATTTTTTATTCTTATGTTTTTATTACACATATGAGAGGGTTCGCCCCCTCGTCAGTACCTCTCTCTTTACACTAAATCTTAAATTTTGGCCCAATTCATTAAGAATGAGCCCTGAATCACAAAAGCCGTAGAATAAATAGTTGACATTACTAAAAATACTTTAGCGTAAAGAGCAAGGTATTAGGAGGAGGTGAGACCCTCATATGGGTATTAATTTCTGTTCGATTTAAGTTTTAATGCTGATCCTTACTTCCAGCTGAAAAAAACTTCATATTTATTTTTTCGTTGTTTTTTTTTCAAATAATGCTGGTAAATCATGCGCTCCCTTCATGGAAATTTTCTTCCCCCATGATAAATTCCTCGATGGAAAGTTCCCCCAGTATATCCCCCTCTTTTCAAACCCTCCCCCAACCAAAAAATCCTCCTGAAAACACCTGTACATTTCCCAATAGCCATTACTATATGTAAGCACTGGTCAAAGTTTGTAACTTGTAGCCCCTCCCACGGTGACTGTGGAGGAGTAAGTCGTCCCCAAAGACATAGTTATAAGGTTTGTCGACTACGCTGAATAAAATGGCTATCTCAGAATTTTGATCCGTTGACTTTGGGAAAATAATTAGCTTGGGAGGGGGCCTAGGTGCCCTCCAATTTTTTTGGTCACTTAAAAAGGGCACTAGAACTTTTCATTTCCGTTAGAATGAACCCTCTCGCAACATTCTAGGACAACTGGGTCGATACGATCACCCCTGGGAAAAAAAAAACAAATAAACACGCATCCGTGATCTGCCTTCTGGCAAAAAATACAAAATTCCACATTTTTGTAGATAGGAGCTTGAAACTTTTACAGTAGGGTTCTCTGATTCGCTGAATCTGATGGTGTAATTTTCGTTAAGATTCTATGACTTTTAGGGGGTGTTTCCCCCTATTTTCTAAAATAGCACACATTTTCTCAGGCTCGTAACTTTTGATGCGTAGTACTAAACTTGATGAAACTTATATATTTAAAATCAGCATTAAAATGCGATTCTTTTGATGTAGCTATTGGTATCTTTAGATATTATTATATTTTTTAGAGTTTTGGTTTCTATTGAGCCGGGTCGCTCCTTACTACAGTTCGTTACCACGAACTGTTTGATATTTGCCTTCTCTGCAGCTAATCTTGTAGTTCTTTTGATTGGGCTTGTTTTTATTCGTTCCTATTTTTTTCATTTTGAATTAGATTATTTTCTATAATTCGTTTATTGCACATAGGGTTGAGCGTGTAGTCACCCAAGTCTCTATTTAGAGATGTATTATTATTTAAGTTTCATTTGATTTCGATTACCTCGCGGACAGTTTGTTTGATTCCTAGGTCATTGCTAATTAGAATTGTTTCGTCAAATAGAACATAATGGTTTGGATTTTCAAAAATATGATTTCTTAAAGCTGAATCGAAAGATATGGAGTTATCTTTAGATTTTAATGCTTTCTCAATACTTTCTTTGTGTTGCTGTAATCTTGTACCTAAATCTTGGTGGGTTCGACAATTTAATAATCTCCACAACTACATGGTATTTGATACACCCTTCTTAGACCAGTAACTGGGGTTTTATCCCTAAAAAGAATTGAGAAGATTCATTATACTTAAATTACTTGTAAATACAACACGTAAATTGTTCTTTAAACAAATTTTTTTCAGTTTTGAAGTAATTTTCTGAATATAAGGTAGGTAAATCGTGCTTGTGGGTTTATTCGAATCGTTTACTGGTGTGGGATTTAAGGCTTTAGAAGAATGCATCTTTAATCTTTGAGCAATAACAGTATTTATGAGAGAAATTGGGTACCCGTTGTCAAAAAGTATGTCTGTAATAAAGTTTAATTCTTTTTTAATATACGGCTCTGAACAGATATTAAGTACTCTATCCACAAGAGATATTGCCACACCTCTTTTAACCAGTGGATGATGGTTAGATTTGAAGTGAAGGTATCTATTATTAGAGATTTTATTAGATTTTATCTATTATTCTATATAGATTATATACTATTATTCTATTATTCTTAGATTTTATTCTATTATTAGATTTTATTCACACTACGTATTATCAATACATCTAAAAAATGTATGTTTCCATCTGTTTCGGTCTCTAGAGTGAATTGCAGGTTTCTATCGTAAGTATTTAAATGTTCTAGAAAACCTTTAAGCTCACTTTCGCCATAATTCCAAACTGAAATTACGTCGTCTATGAAACGTCCCCAAAACACATGATTAAGAAAATGCGAATCCAGGGCCCAATTTTCAGGATTCTCGACGAAAATATTTGCGAGTAGGCCTGATAGAGGTGCTCCAATAGGAAAGCCCCTTACCTGTTTGTAATATTAATCTTGAAACTGGAAGTGCATGGAATAGTTGTTAAATAATTTAATCAAATGCATGAGAACATCAATATCTAGACCTATCGCTGACTCTTATACCCCCTTTCTTGACCCCCTTTTCATGTTAATACCTTTAGCGTTACAAGTAGTTGCATTAGAAACAATAGTTTTATTAAAGGGGTTGCCTCCTCCTTAAGACTTTGTTCTTTAAGCTAAAGTTTTTTTTTTCATATAATTGTTTTTAAACATTTTGTTTCAGGAATCATTCTTAAACTATAAGGAATCATTTTTAAACTTCTCTCACGGGCCCTCTCACGGAATAAAAGGACCACTGAGTCGATACGATCACCCCTGGGAAAAAAAAGATAAAAAAAACACGCTTCCGCGATCTGTCTTCTGGCGAAAAATGCGAAATTCCACATTTTTGTATATAGGAGCTTGAAACTTCTACAATAAGGTTCTCTGATACGCTGAATCTGTTGGTTTGATTTTCGTTAAAAATTGTATTACTTTTAGAGGGTGTTTCCCCCTATTTTCTAAAACGAGGCAAATTTTCTCAGGCTCGTAACTTTTGATGGGTATAACTGATCTTGATGAAACTTACATATTTAAAATCAGCATAAAAATGCAATTCTTTTGATGTAACTATTGGTATCAAAATTCCGCTTCTTAGAGTTTCGGTTACTATTGAGCCGGGTCGCTCCTTACTACGGTTCGTTACCACGAACTGTTTGACTGAGTTAGACCCTAATTTATCGTTTGCTTTCAGGGTTAAAAAAGTCTTAGAAAGAATTTCATAAATTTCAGTGGTATTATCAAGCTCCACAATTGCTTTTTTGACAGCAGGCGTGGATGAATCTTTCGTTTTAGGTTGTATTCTTGAAGATTTGCATCTATTAACCCAAATTTATCGTGACTACCGTAACAAAAGACCAGATAAGTGGGCTTTCCGTGCGAATCCTTTCTTATTTGCATAATTTTAACGGGCCATAGGGGGTAGTTCTTGAATTTAGCTAGCGCAACATCAAACTGCTTGAAACGCTGCATAATTAACAGTATCTCATTTTTAGAAGTCGATAAACAGAGCAAAAAGACTCACCTTTAAGTGAGAGCCGAGCCTCCCTATTGCATCCAAGTGTATTCCAATCCAACCTGTGTAAAGTCGGCCTAAAAGACTTTCCTGCGTATCACTGAGCTGTGCACTTTCCCAAAGAGGGCGTACAATTTGCCAATTCCACGATAAGTAATCCTCCAAAAAATTTCAGTCCCAATTTGCAAAACTTATTTCAGTAATTGCAAGTTACTTCGTAACAGCACATTTAATTCAAAGCAGTAGGTATTTCAGATCATGAACAATGTATAAAGATAATCCGGTTAGTTTATATGTTGTAACCTTGAAAACTAGTTCAGTACTAGTTCAGTATTCCAATTTTTAATAAATACAGTTAGTTCAATGAATGAACCTTTTTAGCTTGTAAAATGTTAGCTTTTATCACACAGTCGTGGCTGAACTTTTGTTTAAGAAGTAATGATGCCAAGGCTATTTAAAAAAAAGTGGATTTTTAGCCGAGAGCTTTTATTGTAAGTGTTTTATTGTTTATTATTTTATTTGCTGAAAACAGCCCTCAGAATTAGGGCCAAAATATTCAAATAGGTTTTGTTGGTTATATATATATAATTTTAGTTAAGACATTTTCAGGGGGAAAACCTTTATCTCCACTAAGAGAGCTGTAGGGTTGGGTAAACGAAAATGTTGAATAGAAAGAATTTGATCACTCATAAGAGCACTCAAGTCCATCTTGCCCCTTATAATATAGTGCATCGTTACTTTAGGGTCAACACCAGGGGCCTGTTTGACCCCTACAAATACAAGGGAATCAAGCTGAGCTTCTTGTTGATATTCATCAAGGCTGTCTTCTATTTTTTCAATACGATTTTCAAGCGGCTCTATTTGAGCTCTTAACTCGTTAAGTACTTTGCCAATCTTATCAAATTTTCCATTGTATTCTACTGAAAATCCATCATAAACTTGGGATATTATCTGTTCCGCGGTACCTGGGTTGATGCTATTTTTTTGTGCTACCTTTTCAGTGACCAATTTCTCGATGTCTTTGAGCATATTTTGCTTTGTCTATGCTAACTCTTGTTCCGTAGAAACTAACTTTTCAACAACAACAGCTACCGATGATATTTCAGAATTTAAGCCAGTTATAGCGGAGGGAGTGAGTTTTTTTTTATACTATAAGTAGATTTCCGGGAAAATCTCCAGTTCTTGAAATGCCTTGTTAACGCTTTTTTCTGTTTTCTGTGATGCTTCTTTAGACTTTTCCACATAGAGAACTAAATTTACTTCTAAAACTGTCTGAAGATTGTAGGATCCATAACAAAAAACTAGAAATTTTGGTACTTTTTCTAATTGGGCATTAACGTCTACAATTCTTTCTGGCCAAAGTGGGTAATTTCTGAATTTTGCCAACGCCAATTCCCCTTTCTTGAACTTGCTCATTTTAAACTTCAGAACTGGCTAACTTAACTTAAGAAAAATAAGAAGTCAAGTATCAAATTTCAGACCTTCTAGAAATTTCTGCCGTACTCTTATATCCAAAGCTGCTATCCAGTAAACCACAAAATAGTCCATAAATAACAATGAGTTATTGCAACTTAATAATAACAATGTGTTATAACATTGTAATAAGCAGCAATCCAGTTCAAATACGATAATTAAATATAGCCAGAAACTGGTTTTTCACATAGGTAACTCTCCAAGTACGCAGAGATGTTCACTGAATGAATGCTACTGTAGTAGTACATGTGTCCGCGAGGATTGATTTTTTTGTCCTCTTTTTAGTATAAGAGCCGAGTGGCAAAAACAAGAAAAAAAGGTCAGTCACCAAGATGGGGAGTTAAAAGTATCGAAGCTTTTATGGACCAGTTGAAGGAATTGGCTGAAGAAGAAACCACGCAATCTTGTACAAAATTCTCGATAACCATGTGTGAGTTGACCTTTAAGCAGCAAACATGTTCGGGAAAATGTGAGAATTGTTCAACTTGGAAAACCCATCTTAAAGAAATCTGGCATAGTCTTTAGCCAGAGTATATGAAGCACAAGTATCAAACTTTAATTTGTTGAACTTTGCTTCTTAATTCTAATTTTGTGATGTAATAAGATAAATATTATGCGTGGTTATATATGTTATTGCATTTTCTCTGATTATACAAAGCTGAATTGAAAGATAATTCTTATTTCTTATTTATTTATTTTCTTTATTTCCCTCAAAAATGAGGAGTACGCTACAATATAATATAAAGAAAAGACAAATTATAACACTTACAATCAAAACCTATCAAATACTGATCAAACACTTAAAAAGAGAAAAAAAGATACAAAAACACTTGCTAAATAGTTTAGCCTATGAATCATCAAGACCCAGAACTGTTACTAAAAACGGAAATAAATTGTGGCCTAAAAGGTTAATTTTTGCCATATCTTCAAATGTTTTATATTTTTTCTTTATACAGACAACAGGATCCTTCACTTTGAGCTTTAAAACAATCTCAATGTTAATAAAAGAAAGGGGAAAACCAAGTATAAATTTACAAAATTTTAAATAAGAAACTTTAATAGGCGAAAGATCAGAAGTTCTGAAATTACGAAAGAGGAGGGACGGGAACAATACGTGAGGCAGAGCAATAGCGATATACATACTACCATGGACGTCACGACGGTAAAGACCCCGAAAACGACTTAAAAGACCAAATGTCTTGCGTAGTTTCATCTGAACATGCTGAACCAGGACTAGTTTAAAATCTCTTTTTGAAGCAGAATAAGGTAATCCCAAATAAGTGACTATTGGCGACGACTGAAAAATAACACGATTGCCGCAATCGAGAGTTGCCCTGACATTATCCTCTGAACAATTTACAACAAAAAATTGACATTTTTCAAAACTGATAGAAAGGCCAAAACCTTTTAAACAATTAATTAAAATATTAAAACTAGAAACAAGACTAGACTTGGACCGGCTTAGAAGGATAATGTCATCACCATATGCAATGTAAGACAGATTTCGAGATAATGAAACAAAAGAGCAGGAAAGAGAATTAAGGGCAGTAGCTAAACATGAATTGAATATATAAGGAGAAATAATTCCTCCTTGTCTAATTCCTCTACCCACTTGAGTTAATTTGGACTGAGATGAAGAGGAACTCGGACAAATACGGATCTTTAATCCAGAATACCAAGAGCGAAGGACTCGAATGACAGCTAGGGGCAATCTAGCATGGATTAAAGTGAGCAGTGTAAATGTATGAGAAATGATATCAAAGGCCCCTATGATATCAATCAAGAGGGCGTATAGCGGTTGACCAGAGATTCTCGCTTCTTCCATAACTTTGCTGAAAGATGCATGGGCGTGGTCACATCCCAAACCTCTCTTGAAACCAACTTGATTAGAACCAGCGCCAAGAATTTCAAGAAGATCCTTCAAACACAACTCTATGCCAATATAGAATGGCGATGGTACTAAACCAGCAATAAGTAAAAGGTTGAAAAATGCCAGTAGAGTAAAAAGAAAAGAAGAAGGAGCAAATTTGAGGTGATTAGCAAATACGTCATCATGATCCTTAGCCGACTGCACCTTTAAGGTTTTGATTGCTCTACGTAATATATCCTCGGAAATCCTGTAATCAGTTGAAAAATTCTTCAACCTTTCATCTAATTGCAACACAACACTGTTAGAATCGTGTGAAGTCGACAACTTAGAAAAATAATTTTCCCACTCTTTTAGCGATGGTGTGGAATTAGTATCAGGCATGTTAGTCCGCCTATTGCCCCGGAAAACATTCCAAAGGAGATTCTTGTCCTTGTCGTTATCAATGTTTGAAGAAGCTTCTTCTATGATCAGGTTATTATGACGACGGAGCTCCGCTTGGAATTTGGCCTTTCTCTTTTTCAGTAGCAAAAAAGCTGGATGCGAGTCTCTAGGCTTACCTAGCGCCCGCCATTCCCAATACACTTGTTTTGCCACCTTATTAGAATGTACTAAAAAGGATAGAGGCTCCAAAAAGGTTTCTGTGCGCCCAATCTTATCCTATTAGTAGGAAAAACTGCTGCAGCACCATACTTTAAGCGATGGATTAATTCAAAATAAAGACAATTAATAGTCAAAGAGGGATTACTGTCCATTGAATCCAAACTATCAGGAATAAAAACTTTATCAATTTAAGTCCCAACTCTTTCTTGGTGAAGTGGTTTAAAATTTGGATTCCAATCAACCCGATTAAAAAATTTAGTAAGCTTATTCCCAGAAAAACGAACTAGGGAAGGACGAGAAGGCAAAAGGGGTAAAAGGAACTGAAGTGGCATGTGGTCACTAACGGGAAAGTCTTCAATTACAATAACCACAGGCAAAGGATCACTTGGGTTAGAAGAAAAAACGTGATCAATATTAATTGTACTACTACTCCAATGAATATAAGTAAAATCCTGGGACTTCGGTAAAACAGAAAAACTAGAAGACAAGATGATAAAATTGTACCCCTTTCATTTGCTATGTTTGGATCACAGTTACCATCACCTAAAATATAAATAACTTCGAAGACCGCCCTGCCTTTCCATGACGAAAGTAAAACAGTTCAAAATGGGGATGAAACCTTTTAATTGACAGTGAATATAAAAATTGTTTAACTGGATATTTCAAACATATATTCAGTGTTCATCATCAGCAGTAAAACTAAAAGACATGAATAAAAATAAACAAAATTTATACTTAATAAACTAATTACATATAGTTTATTGCTCTTATTTTTTTCAAAGCAACAGTGGAAGCAAATCTCCTTGACCTTTTCGGTTCCGGTTCATTAGATTTATCTGACATATTACGTGGACAGAGGTCATAGCTCTGAGGTGAGGTAATATTTACTTTATTTGACCTCAGTAAATTATCAAAAATTGAATTTAATCTAAGTTTGCCTGTATCTCTGTTTATGGAATTATTCTTGAATAATTTTTTTATAATTTCGATTGTTTCCCTGAAAATTTTTTTTTAAACCTTGGTCCCTAGAAATCAAAGAAACATTTTCAAACAAAACAAAATGATTTGGAAAATTATAGATATGTTCCGAGAGGGCCGACGTGAAATCTTCAGGTTTGGTATTTTGCTTTAAAGACGATGAAATAGAATTATGATGTTGTAGCAATCTCAATTTTAAATTCTGGTTAGTACGTCCCACAGAAGAGCTTCCACAAGTACATGGGATTTTATAAACCCCACTTTGTTGCTCTACGGAAGTCCGATTCTTTTCAGAATTTAAAAAACTGGCCAAAGTATTACTACCTCTTAAAGCTATCTTTAAGCCATTATTTTGTAAAATTCTTTTGAGTTTTCAACTCAAACCTGGAACATATGGTAGATTAAAATCTCTTTTAACAACAATAATTCCTTTTACATTAAGAATTCGTCAGAACTTGTAAAAAAACTAAAAGAAGCGAAGATTTATTCAAATTCTATAATTTCAAGTTTCGACAATGTGTCAATGTATACGAGCATCGATTTAAAAGCCGCAGAAATTCTTCTTGAAAGAAAGATACTAAGAAATTTGGACTTAATTAGTGGTGAAACAGTTTTGGAAGTCGATGTAATTATGAATTTAGTTAGGTTGTGCAACATGTTCTCTTACTTTTTTCAATTCAGAGGGAGTTTTTTCGAACAAGTAAATGGTTTACCCATGGGGGCCCCTTTAAGTCCTTTATTAGCAAATTGTTTTGTAGAAAATATTGAAACAATAGCGTTAGATTCATACTTTTTAAAACATAAATTTTGGGGGAGATATATGGATGACATAATTTCAGTATGGAATTATGGAGTGGAGGAATTAAAAAGTTTTTTAGAACATCTTAATTTTTGGGGAGGTGATTTAAAATTTACAGTAAAATTAGAAGAGGATAATAAACTTCCTTTTCTGGATGTTCTTCTTTAAAAAAATAAAAATAGTCTGGATTTTAAGATTTACAGAAAACCTACCAACAATAACAGATTTTTGTCGTTTTTTCTCCGATCATGCAAGCCAAGTAAAAATTAGTTTAATCATATCATTAACTGACCGCATTTTTAGAATTTGCTCTCCAAAATTCATTGACAGGAATTATTGTTGTTAAAAGAGATTTTAATAAGTAACCATTATCCTGGTTGGTTAATTGACCAGACTTTTTCGAAAAGAAGGAAAAAATTTCAAGAATTTTCTAACGATATTCTGGAAACAACAGAAAAGAAAAATATTTTTTGTTCTCTACCATATGTTCCAGGTTTGAGTGAAAAACTTAAAAGAATTTTACAAAATAATGGCTTAAAGGTAGGCACTTGATGAGGGTAAAATTCCAGTTGCGATTTTCCTTGATGTCAAAAAGCGTTTTACAGCACATCACATTAGTATGTGGTCACGTGTCCAAAATGAAACACATAGGGATACGAGGAAACAATTATCATCGGTTTGTAACTTATTTGTCTGAAAGGTCTGTGCATATTGTCCCCAAGCTTCAAGATCACCACAGTGTTGATTTTGATATCCCACAAGGGTCTATCCCATAACCTCTTTTATTTCTTATATCCATCAATATTTTTTCATTGCTGCATCGGAACAAACTAAACCAAGTTGCTGTAGTATTTGTGATCAAAACTGTGTCCCACCTGGTGAGGCAGCTCACCCAGTGCGATCGCAATTTGCGGATAATTGTACTCTAGGGTGTTCAGAATTTAAGGAATCTTCCCTTATCATCAAAATATATTCTGTCCTAGAAAGAACTTAGCTTGGCTTAATGCTACTCGACTTGCCCTAAATCTTTCTAAACTCAGTCTTCTTTTATCCATATCAGCTGCTTCGTGTCCTTTGTTTCAAACTATTTCTACAACTCACGGTGAAGGAACTCGTCCCCCTGACAGACATGTTCGATTCCTGAGTATTTTATTGGATGAAAATCTTTCTTTTAAACATAGCTGTGCTCTTGTCAAACTTAAGGTCTACAGAAAAATGGTTCAGTAATAAAGTTCCTCTTTCACTGTCTCATTCAGCCTTATATTTACTACTATCCAACAGTATGGTAATCGACATTCACTTCTTGTACCTTCCCAGTTTTCAAAACATATTATAGAGCAATTAAATTAGTAGCTGAGGTGACAGAATAGCTCAGCATTAATGTATTAAATAGTCAATCCAAATATATCTTTCTTTCCTCTTGTTTCATTGTCAAGTATTTTCATGGGCTACTCCCTAAATTCTTCAAACAATTATATCTTTTAAATCCTGAAATACGAAACGAAACTTGTGTTTCTTTCAAACAGTTCGTGGTAACGAACTGCAGTAAGGAGCGACCCGGCTCAATAGTAACCAAAAAGTCTAAAAAATAACGAAAATCACACCATCAGATTCAGCGTATCAGAGAACACTACTGTAGAAGTTTCAAGCTCCTATCTACAAAAATGTGGAATTTTATATTTTTTGCCAGAGGGCAGATCACGGATGCGTGTTTATTTGTTTGTTTTTTTTTCTGTTTGTTTTTTTTTCCCAGGGGTGATCGTATCGACCCAGTTGTCCTAGAATGTTGCGAGAGGGTTCATTCTAATGGAAATGAAAAGTTCTAGTGCCCTTTTTAAGTGACCAAAAAAATTGGAGGGCACCTAGGCCCCCTCCCACGCTAATTATTTTCCCAAAGTCAACGGATCAAAATTCTGAGATAGGCATTTTATTCAACATAGTCGAAAAACCTTGTAACTATGTCTTTTGGGACGACTTACTCCCCCACAGTCCCCGTGGGAGGGGTTACAAGTTCAAAACTTTGACCAGTGCTTACATATAGTAATGGTTATTGGGAAGTGTACAGGCGTTTTCAGGAGGATTTTTTGAATGGAGGCAGGGGTTGAGAAGAGGGGGATATGCTGGGGGAACTTTCCATCGAGGAATTTGTCATGGGAGAAGAAATTTTCCATGAAGGGAGCGCAGGATTTACTTACATTACTTAAAAAAAAACAATGAAAAAGTTTTTTTTCATCTGGAAGTAAGCAGCAGCATTAAAACTTAAAACAAACAGAAATTATTGCCCATATGAGGGGCTCACCTCCTCCTAATACTTCGGTTTTTATGCTAAAGTATTTTTAGTAATGTCAACTATTTATTCTGCGGCTTTTGTGATTCAGGGGTCATTCTAAATGAATTGGGACAAAATTTAAGCTTTGGTGTAAAGAGCAAGGTACTGACGAGGGGGCGAACCCCCTCATATATGTAATAAAAATATAAGCATACAAAAGTTTTTACGTAAGCTAATTTATAAGTTACGTATATCTTTTGCTTATAAAAACATTCGTAAAAAATTTAAAGTTCTAGTTGCCTTTTTAATTAACCGAAAATCAGAGGGCAACTAGGCTTCCTCCCCGCTCTTTTTTTCTCAAAATCATTCGATCAAATTTATGAGAAAGCCATTTAGCCAAAAAAAAATATATACAAATTTAGTTTTAATTATTCCTCTGCGGAGAGCCATAATCAAAACATGCATTGATTCAAAAACGTTCAGAAATTAAATAAAAAAAACAAGTTTTTTAAATGAAAGTAAGGAGCGACATTAAAGCTTAAAACGAACAGAAATTACTCCGTATATGAAAGGGGCTTTTCCTTCTCAACGCCCCGCTCTTTACGCTAAAGTTTTTTTACTGTTTTAAAATGTAGAGTTAAGAGAAAGAGTCAAACTTTAGCGTAAAGAGTGGGGCGTTGAGAAGGAAAAGCCCCTTTCATATACGGAATAATTTCTGTTCGTTTTAAGTTTTAATGTCGCTCCTTGCTTTCATTTAAAAAACTTGTTTTTTTTTATTTAATTTCTCTCAGAACTAACATAGATATTTTCATTCATAAAACTAAAGTCATAAGATCAGAGTTTAATCCAGTTTTGTGTTGTGCCTCCTTGGAATTCCCTACCTATTGAAATAACAGTTATACCCTTCTTATGAACAATGTAAAAAAGAGCTAACTGGCCCCCTCCTATACCCAGGGATTAGTTCTCCTCCCTCTTCTCTTTTTGTCCTCTATCTTTCCTTTTCAATTTTTTAAATCCATTTATTTTTATTGGCATGGTATGTTTTTTCTTTTCCTACTGTTGATTTTAGAGCTATTGTTTAATGTAATGTTTGGTCTCCCACTCTCACGGCCAACGTGCCTTTGAGGAGGGTCTAAAGCTTTGTAATTTTTTCTCTTTTTTTCTCTCAATACATTGAATGATTGACGGTAAATCAGCAGTATATCCCCACAACCCTAGCTCTAAGTATTGAAATCCACATCATTCACAAGAGAACCGCTTGTCAATAGTGAATGGTTAGGCTACAAGGGGGTGGTTGGGCTTTAGCGGCCATATTAAGCAGCTGGATATGAGCGCTTGCGTTCCGAATCTTACAGCTTTTGATATTTTTGAAAAATATTTAGTGCAAATAAAACAACAATTAAACTGAAAATGCAACTCTTGCCAAAAAAAAAACTATGTATTCTCAATATTTGCAAAAAAAAGGATGTTAAACGTTGGGTTTGAGCCAATAGGCCTGTACAAAAAAAATATTTGCATTTATGCAAAAGGTTTTGCTGAAGAAATGAAATAAAAATTCCCCCCAAAAATTATTTTTACACCAAGCAGTTTTGTGCCTTGGTACGATAACTTAAGTCTGGTTACTAATTTCAAAAAAAAAGAGTTATAAGCAACAAAAAATAAAAATAGATTGCATAGGATATTCAAACTCAGTTTGGAATATAGTTAAAATAATCCACAATCCCTTTTTTCATTATTTTCATTTACTTTCTTTACAAAGGAAAAGGTAAGTTTTACTTTCCCTTTGGCTGTTCAACTTTACATGTGGAATTTTTCATTGAAAATTGTCTGAGGAGAACTTTACAGAGTGAGGGGGGGGGTCACGGGTAAGAATATGTCAGACACCGATTTATGCTTAACATTCAATTCATTAAGAGAAACTTTGCCTTCTCCTAAGACTTTCTATACATATAACGGAAAACTTACGCTAAAGATATGAATTCTGTATCAATTTCGTTACTATATTCACCAGCATTTACTGTATATATTGCATGACTCTAATTAAAATTCAGAAATGCTTATATGCATGTACTTGACAATTGATAACTTCCATTTCCAACCTACCAAGCTCCAGATCACAACAGAAATGTCATTGGTGCTGGATATTAACATCGTAAAAAATAATTACCACCTTAGCAGAACTAATTAAAAACTTACAACTCAATCAAAAATGTGTTACAATAAAGTTAGTCAGTTAGTCCTTTTGCTTTCTTTGATCCTACTGTGTGTATCATTTACAAAACTCTTTTTATCCCATACTCGGTGCAGTGAAAACTGTAAGTCGTCATCAAATGTACCAATAAAATGCAGCAAAATATGTAAAATACATGAAATGGGTAAAATGCCAATTTTACATTGATCCATATAATGCCCAATTTTATCTTGTACAACACTAGTTTCAAAACAAATTAATATACCTTCATTATTGCCATTGATTATGTTAGTTTCATTAAAATCAGGATCTACCTTCAACTGAGTTGAAATACTGGGGGGGGGGGGGAGGTCATACAAGCATCTTCAAATTGTGATGATAAAACTGAATTTGGGTAACGAAAACTGACATTTTCAGCTGCCATTTTCCTTCAAATTCCAAAATAAAAGAAAAACAGGAATCACTTTGAGGAATTCTCCAAAATAGCCTAATACATAAAAGTCACATAAAATGAGACAATAAAAAAATAATGAGACAATAAAAAAAAGTCACAAGTCCATGAGAAAGGGTCTGAAAATAAGCATACTATGAAAACCAGAAATACTAAATAGTAGTGCAATTCTTTGATATCTTGAGGCCTACCCCCCCCCCCCAAAAAAAAATAATTGTCTATCCTAATAAATAAACAGCAAACGGTTACTTCAGATAAACTACTAAAAAACAGTCCTCAATTTTCCATCTAATTATTGAAAAATCCCCTTCTTTTATTTCAACATCCTTAAAAAACATTAGTGTAGACAAAATTACAGGTCACTTTACTTTTTAATTAACAAAATTGCAGCTCATCTGGAACCATACAATTTTGCCTCTTTATAAACTGTCAGTTAGAGACTGTACTATTTAAGCCTAGGCTAAAAGAGAGCAGGTCATATCAATGAAGGAATTTAGCTGTATTAAGCCCCAATCTTACCTATTATGAGCAGATTCACTACATTAGTTATAACCATAAAAAAATATATACCGGTTTTTATGGCACTTGGTATTTACCAAGTGACATATAGCAATCGCAATTTCTGTCCGTCGGTCTCCCTGGCTGTCTGTCGGTCCTGGTTTTGCTGATTCAGACACTTCCAGATAAGCTAGGACAATGAAAGTTGGCAGGCGTATCAGGGACCAGACCAGATAAAATTGGAAATAGTTTCTTCCCCGATTCGACGATCTGAGGGGGAGTGAGCGAACAATATAATTGAGAAGAATTTTTTTTGCTGATAAAACAAATGATTGTTCTTCTTAATCTTGCTGGTCTATGGGTATAATTCTCGCTTACGTTGCGAGAGGTCTCAGGTTCGATTCCCGGACCATCCCCAATTTTTACATGAAGAAGATCCGAAACTAGATATGGGATCAATGTAGCGATCGCTGAAAGTTGGTAGGCGTATCAGGGGCCAGATTATATTAAATTAGAAATAGTTGCTTCCCCCATTCGACTATCTGGGGGGGGGGAGTGAAAGGACGGTTAATTTGGAAAAATTAGAAAAAATGAGGTATTTTTAAGTTACGAACGGGTTATAGAATCTTAATGAATTTGATATTTACAAGGACCTCGTGTCTCGGAGCTTTTTTTACTTCCAACCGGATCCGGTGACATTGGAGGGATTTGGAGGGGGTAATCAAAAATATTTGAAAACACTTAGATTGGAGAGATTGGGATGAAACTGATATTAGCAAGTTTATCTTTGTAATAATTGTCAATACACAATGAATAGCAAAATCGATAACTCTAGTACCGAGTCTAACTTTAGGCTTTGACCTCGTCACTTGTGCCATATGATCTCTTGACTTATCCAACCTCATCACAATTGGCATATGAGCTCTTGTTATGTATCAGTGATGTTTTCACCACTAAATCTAGGATCTCTTCTAAGACTTTGAATCTGTCCCTAATTTGGTTTTTTAAATAATTACTAAAATGCTAGCTCAAAACCTAACTTTCCTTTTCATTGGCTAGCTGCATGATTCAAGTGAAATATTAAGCACAATTGACTGCGTAATGCATCCAGACTGAGCAGATAAATATGACAAAATCAAAAGTCATAGGAACGCCATTCCTTTAGATGATTTCAGAGCTTAAAAAAGGACAGTAATCACCTAGAGCAGGCAACACCAATGCCTCCCTAAAATAATTAGATAATGTGTTATATAGAACGCTCTCAGACTCACCAAAAATCAGGGACCAGAATGGTGATACACCAGTACAACCCTAATTTGAGCAATAAGATATAAACTTAACACCTATATGAAATTGTTACAGTATTTCAGGCAATATTGTTTGAACAACAGGATGGAAAGAGATGGATTTAAATAGGAAGCACAAATGGGGACAACCTGATACAACAGCCCCCATGATACTCAAACCTATTTGGTAAGTTTGCTGTTATTGACTAAATCTTAAGAAAACATATAAATGAAATTACTCTTAATACCATGAGATTCCTTATTTTTTCTCTTTCCAAATAACATTACAGCTTTTCTCACACTGCCCACCCCACTCCCATCCCCTTCCTATCAATAGTAGAACTAATTTAATTTCAAAATAGTTTTCTTCACATCCTGATGAGTAATTTTGTGAAACGAAAAAAATTTCCCAGAAGGGACAAAATCATCAGGATCAGGGGGATCTGGAATCGACTGCACACTAAATTTCAGCTTAGATCCTTCAGTATTGAAAAAAAAAGAAAAAATTACTTATAATTATTTTATGGTCTCAAATATTCCCCCCATTAACTTCAGGACAATCAACACTGATACTTGAATATTGGTATGGTCGATTCTTTATATTGATAAAGTGCCATTTCTTTCTCTGTCACATTTATATTGGTCTAATTTATCTTATTAATATTTCCGTTTAGTAAACCTTATAATAGAATTCAATTTATTTCTAAATAAACGATAATCTTGAAACAGACCCTCTGTTTTAACTGATAAATATTTTTTTTACTTTTTATTTTAATACTAATTAACGAAACAATCCCATCAGAAATCCATGCGTTCAAATTTCTGTAAATAACTGTTATGCATAAAACCAAGACGAAGTGGCAACGTTTTTAAACAAACCCATTTGGCTGACATAGCACAAAAGGGCTTTATTTTAAACAGAACGCTTATCATCAAAAACGGAAAAATAAAACATAAATTCATTCAAAAACAGAATACTCATGATTATTGAAGAGGAAAACGAAGACTTGTGATAACGTATGAACGAGTAAAATATTCTAGCCATAATAATACTCTCACTTTTACTTCATTTCTGATAGCAAATTCAGGTTCCACAAGAGTAAAAGACTATTACTAAAATAATGGCTATAAAAAAGCCCTAATATAATCCGATGATACCCTCAAAAGCATTACTTAACAAACAGGTACATATCAAATAAGTAACCCATTTCTAGTAATTAATTTTCTCCCCTGCGTGTCAATTATTGCAGACAAAGGAAAACAAGAAATCCATTAAATCATTCTAGAAAGCGAAACAGAAAATTGTCCGTGCCTTGGAATAGGTTATAGCACCGAAAGTATTTCCCTTTTAATAATATTAGGAAGGCTTTCATAGTCCAGCTGTCTAGTACGCAATTCCATTGCAAGGAAATCTCTTTTGAATCCTAATGCGACCAAAAATCTTTAGATTTCAAAAGTTCCCTGAAAAAAAATGCCTTGAAAGTAAATGAAATCCTGAAGAAAAAACACCTTGATAGAAAAAATTTCCTGAAAGAAAACTATTTAGTAGCACCAATGTGTGTATCGTCAGTGCGGAACACCCATTTGTACGCTGAAATTACGAAACATCCCATGTCTGTGCTGTCGTTAGGTGACACCCACGTGGGCACCGTCATTACGTAACACCCATGTGTGTGCTGTGTTCAGTTACAAGTGCGGATTCCCTACGAGGCCCTTACCTCTAAAAAGTCATGCAAGATTAGATAACCCCCAATAAATCCATCATGTCACTCAAGATTGCTTCGTCGCTCAATATAAGTAAACAATCGCTATTATGCAACAAGCACCTGCATGCATTTTCATAAGTAAACAAACCCTATAACGAAACAGACACCTGTACCTCTTAGAAAACAATCTTTATTATTTAATAAACAGCTGTTTTTCTTAGAAAACATCCCTTATTAGGTAGCAAGTACCTGCGTTTTGTCCTGAGGGGAATGGCCATTAAACTTCTTCGTCATCTTAAATCATTGTGAAAGAAAAGAGTAGCAGCTATGGGTCTGCCTAAAAGAATTGAGGCCTCACTAATAATATCAGCATATGCATCTTAAACTGATATTTTGAATTCATTTATTACAGTAAATCGCAAATATGTTCTGACCTTTGGAATGCACTGGAAGCTTTGAGCCCTACTCATTTTAATTTTTCTCTTTTTGAGTTTGACTCAGTTTTTCATTGTAATTTCTGTTCGTTTTGGGTTTCTTTTATTTTCG
This sequence comes from Artemia franciscana, assembly GCF_032884065.1. Lineage (NCBI taxonomy): Eukaryota > Metazoa > Arthropoda > Branchiopoda > Anostraca > Artemiidae > Artemia > Artemia franciscana. Next base: position 38,529,638 of record NC_088868.1, read on the forward strand.
ACGCTGATTCGTGGTAGTTTTATGCTTGGTAGATTATTTGATTCTATATTTTCTCATTTTTGGTTTAATGGAGTTCTTTACTTTTTTTGAAAAGCTTATTTTGCGGAGAAAGGTTTTTTGTAATTATACTATGTGTAAACACTGAAAAAATTACTCAACTTACAGCCGTTGTACTGAGGGGTTGCGTCTACCCTGAAGATATTGCTATTCGCTCTTTGGATTATTGGTAACAAAATAGCTATCTCACAGGTTCGATGAAATTCTTTTGGGGAAATAGATGTTAGGAAGGTGAAAGACGGTTAGTTGCTTCCATAACTTTTGACTCTTGGAAGGGGACTAGAAATATACACTTCCAATAAAATGAGCCTCCTCTGAAGTCCACTCGAGCTCCATTCCACGAAAACCGTGCATGCCCCAAGGGCAAAACTCATAACCTTTGCACCCCACACCGGGATGTGGTGTCAACACCATAAGGCCTTGTTATGTAATTCTTGGACTCTTTTTGAAAAAATTGTAGTCTAAAAATTTCTATCGTGTCCATTAGGATAAATACCTAATGGGATGAAGGAATCAGTCCCACGGGCTCTTTGACTCATAAAAAAGGCACTAGAACTTCTGATTGCCAATTCAACAAGCCCCCTCCGAAGTTTATATGATTTTTCTTCCCCTACAAACCTTATAAGCCCTCGGAGTATAATTTATATCTTTTGTCTTGAGAGCTCTCCGGGAAGAGGGGGGTTGTCCTGCTTATACACATAATTTCTGGATTTTTCAACCAAGGTGAACAAAATGACAACTTAAAAATTTTGATTGGATGCTTTTGGGGAAATGATGGTCGTGGTGGGTGGGGAGTTTCCCTCCGATCTTCTTCGACTATTAAAAAGGGTCTTAGAGCTTTCAATATGCAATAGAATGAGTCCCTTTTAAAGTTTCTATGACAAATACTTACACAGGTCTTGGTCTAAAAAAAAAAAATAAAAAAAAAAGTTCTTATACTTTTCTTATAATTGTCTTATATTTCGTTTTATAAGTTCTTATCGGTTATAAAATAGACACTGGGGAAGTGGAGTTTGATTAACGCTAATGAAATGAAACAAAATATGATGAATATTTAATAACAAATATGGGCTATATATTTGCACATTAGGGGGGGGGGAAGGATAGCATATAATAAATGCATAAACTAACCATTGCTGTATTAGATATATGTTTTACTTTACCCTCCCTAACCCCATTGGGGGTTACTTCACCCACCAATGTCTATTATATAACCGATAAGTACAGAAAAATAATAATAGTACAGTTTCCCCACATCGCTCTTTCCTTAGGCAGCGGTATTGTAGTGCATGTGGTAATAGTAAGTGGATACCAAAAACGCGGAATTATTGTGAAAAATTGAGTTTTCTTTGAATCCAAACATTATTAACAATTAAGAAAGCGTTAAAACTCTCAGCTTTTTGTCAAATTAGCTTCCTTTTTTGCTTTTATGTTCACTTTTTCAATATGAGCCACCTGGAAAAAAATATACACAAGTCCTTTCGCCCTTTACTAAGTCACCTTTAAAAGGCGCAGGGATAAAAAATGTTGTTAACTTTACTTTTTAAAACAGTAAAAAACTTGAGCGTAAAGAGCGGGGCGTTGAGGAGGAAAAGCTCTTTTCATATACGGAGTAAGTTCTATTCGTTTTAAGTTTTAATGTCACTCCTTACTTTCAGTTAAAAAAAAACCTGTTGTTTTTATTTAATTTCTGAACGTTTTTGAATTAATGCATGGTTTGATTTTGGCTCTCCGCACATACAAAATTAAAACAAAATTTGCATATCAATTTTTTTTGGGCTAAATAGCTTTCTCATAGTTTTAATCGAATATTCTTAAAAAAAGAAGCGAGATATGAGGCCCTCCAATGTTTGATTACTTCAAAAGCCAACTAGAAATTTTTATTTGCATGGCACTTGGTATTAATAAAGTGACATATAGCGATCGCAAATTCTGTCTGTCGGTCTGTTTGTCCCGGTTTTGCTACTTTAGGTACTTCCAGGTAAGCTAGGACGATGAAATTTGGCAGGCGTATTAGGAATCATTTTCCCGATTTGACCATCTGTGGGGAGTGGGGGCCGGTTATTTCGGAAAAATAGAAAAAATGAAGGATTTTTAACTTACGAACGGGTGATCAGATCTTAATGAAATTTGATGATTGGAAGGATATTGCGTCTCAGAGCTCTTATTTCAAATCCCGATCAGATCCGGTGACAGCGGGGGAAGATGAAGGGGGGGACCTAAAATCTTGGAAAACGCTTAGAGTGGAGGAATCGGGATGAAACTCTGTTGGTAGGATAAGCAAATGTCGTAAATACATGATTGACGTAACTGTACTGGATGTGCTCTCTTTGGGGGAGTTACGGGGTGGGGTTCAGTGCTTTGGCAAGTTTGGTGCTTCTGGACGTGCTAGGATGATGAAAATTGGTAGGCGTGTCAGGGAGCTGTACAAATTGACTTGATAAAGCCGTTTTCCCTTATTCGACCATCTGGGGGGCTTAAGGGAGAGGAAAATTAGAAAAAATGAGGTATTTATAACTTACGAGTTGGTGATCCGATCTTAGTAAATTTTGATATTTAGAAGGAAATCGTGACTTAGAGCTCTTATTTTAAATCCCAACCGGCATTAAGCCTCTGATATTCCTTTTAAATCAATCTATTGATTCTTATAATTTTGTTAGAGCTCATACCACATGAGCTCTTGACTTTTGTCTCTTCTGGCCTCGTAACAAGTGCCATATGAGCTCTTAGCTCTTGTTTAAGAACGGTTTCATTAGTAAAAACTATACGTAACTTACAAATTAACCTACGTAATGAATTTTTATATTCGTATGTTTTTATTACGTATATGATGGGGTTCAGCCCCTCGTCAATACCTCGCTCTTTGCACTAAAGCTTAAATTTTATCCCAATTTCATAAGAATGACCCCTGAATCAAAAAGACCGTGGAATTAATAGTTGAAATTACTAAGAATATCTTAACGTAAAGAGTGAGGTATTACGAGGAGGTGAACCCCTCATATGCGTATTAATTTATGTTTGTTTTAAGTTTTAATGCTGCTTCTTACTTTCAGCTGAAAAAAAAAATTTCATATTTATTTTATCATTATTTTTTTCAATAATGCTTGAAAATCCTGCATCCCCTTCATTGAAATTCTCTTCCCCCATGACAAATTCCTCATGGAAAGATCATCCCACGTAACCTTCCCCTCTCAACTTCTCCCCCCTCCCAGCAAAGGAATCCCCCCGAAAATGTCTGTACGCTTCCCAATAACTATTACTATATGTAGACACTGGTCAATGTGTGTAGCTTGAAGCCTCTCCCACGGGGACTGTGGGGGAGCAAGTCGTCCCCGAAGACATACTTGTTAGGATTTTTGACTATGGTGAATAAAATGGGCATCATTGAATTTTGATCCGGTGATTTTAGGGGGGATTCCAGCATGGGAGGGGACGTAGATATCCCCCAACTTTTTGATCGCTTAAAAAGGACACTAGAACTCTTAGTATCCGTTAAAATGAGCCCTCTTGTGACATTCTAGGACTACTGAGCCGATACGGTCACCCCTAGGAAAAAACAAAAACAAAAAAAAAAGATAATTCCACATTTTTGTAGACATGAGCTTAAAACTTATACATAAGGTTTTTCAGACACGCTGAATCTGATCACGTGATTTTTGTTATGATTGTATGACTTTTAGGAGGGTTTTCCCACTATTTTCTAAAATAAGACAAATTTTCTCAGGCTTGTAAATTCTCATGGGTAGGATTAAAGTTAATGAAACTTATATCTTTAAAATAAGCATTAAAATGCAATCCTTTTGATATAACTATTGGTTTCAAAATTTTATTTTCTTAGTCTCTGTTACAATTGAGCTGGGTTGCTCCTTACCACAGTTCGTTACCACGAGCTATTTAATAGTGATTTATGCCCCTTATCCTAAATCTAAAAGCTAAAATAAAATGAAAATAATGCCTTAACATGTAAAACTTTTAATCAAGACTGTGAACGCTGGGGAAAAAAATACCTTGTGGCCCCTCCCACGGGGACTGTGGGGAGTAAGTCGTCCCCAAAGACATAGTTATAAGGTTTTCTGACTACGATAAAATGGCTATCTCAGAATTTTGATTTTGTGACTTTGGGAAAATAATTAGCGTGGGAGGGGGCCTAGGTACCCTCCAATTTTTTTGGTCACTTAAAAAGGGCACTAGAACTTTTCATTTCCTTTAGAATGAGTCCTCTCGTAAAATTCTAGGACCACTTGGTCGACACGATCACCCGTGGAAAAAAAAAACAAATAAACACACATCCGTGATCTGCCATCTGGCAAAATATACAAAATTCTACATTTTTGTAGATAGGAGCTTGAAACTTCTACAACAGGCTTCTCCAATACGCTGAATCTGATGGTGTGATTTTTGTTAAGATTATATGACTTTTAGGGGTTGTTTCTCCCTATTTTCAAAAATAAGGCAAATTTTCTCAGGCTCGTAACTTTTGACAGGTAAGACTAAACATGATTAAACTTATATATTTAAATTCAGCATTAAAATGCGATTCTTTTGATGTAGCTATTGATATCAAAATTCTATTTTTTAGAGTTTTGGTTACTATTGAGCCGGGTGAATGTTACATAATAGAGAATGTTTATGATTTCTTTGAATGTTACAGAATAGGGTTTGAGGTGTGACGTAAATAGGGCTTGTTAGAGTCCACTAGTCAAGCAGGGAAGTTTTTTAGGACATTTTTATTCAAGACGTTTTCTAAAGACGTCTTGAGACATTCCAAGACCTTTTTAATGTATTTTTCTTTACTACATATCAAAATGTCTTGGCTCGATTAAATGATTTCCAACCCGTTTCACATCAGAGCGCATAAGCATGTTAGATGTTCATCAACATCGACATCGACATAAGCATGTCGATGTTAACCATTATTTTGTGGGATTACCTGCCCCTTTTAGAAATGAATGCGCTACCGTACGGCATTACTCCCTCTGAAACTCAAGGCTCAATAAATGAATAATTTATTGGTGATTCTAAATCAATTGGCTATCTCAGAATTTTCAAGCGGTAGCTTTTCGGCCTTCTTTTTGCTAGAATTGTTGTTTTGCATCGCAAATTGGCTGCAAATACCACTTTTCTGTGGGACAGTCTCTTATGAATAAAATAAATTAAGAACACCGATCTGAAAAATCAAAGCTAGGAGTAAGAAGGGTGACTCTTTGAGTGTCATATTGAGAAGATTTTTCTGATTTGCACTTTTTAAAAACAAAATAAAACTGTAACCCTGGTCACCACCTTGCGCTTAGCTTCATCTTAAGAGTTAGAAATAGGAAACTAAGAGGAGGGGGGAGAAACCTTAAATCTGGCTATCTCCATGTGGAACAAGTTTGAATTGTGAAATATTTAAACCCGTGGCAAAAATTACCTTCCAGACAAGATGAAGGATACAAGATATTGGGATTAGAAAACCAAAATTCAATGCAACAAATCTATTATAATACAATGTGCCATAGTTCTATTCTGAAACAAAAGAAATGTGGGCAAACTATTTAAATAAAAAAAAAATGTAAAATGTTCCTCTTGTATTTCTTAAGTAAAATAGGGAAAAAATAAATTAAGTTAACAAAAAAACATCGTACACTGTAAGTATGGCTGCAAAGGACTCTGATAAATTGAGTAGGTTTCAATGTTAATACAAACTAAGGGAAGTTACTAATACCACCAAAAGTTACTAAGGCCTTTCTACTGATGATAGCTGTTCTCTTTAAGTTCTCTAAATTTTCTGTTATAAGCGTCAGCAACGATTATAGAAGCGACGCGATTGAGGATGTTCAGATACTATCAAGTATTACGATAAAATATAAAACAGTACAATTTACAAGTCTATTCAACAATTCCTTTGGACTCAGAACTAAATCTTACGCTTTCACTGGATTTTCCTTCTTACTAGATTTGTCAGATTATGCAACCGATTATTCTAGTTCGAAGAAAAAGTCTAACAACTTGTCCAAAACAAAACCATAAAGCTGTTTTGAACTAAAAAACAATAACGTTTATATACCACGTTTGCATTTGTGTCAGTATTTTTTGGATAGATTTATAACTGCCTTTAGAATGGAAAACTGGGAGACATGTAGTAGTCCTTACTATTTGAGTACACTCTTAAGTACTGTCTCTCAGTTTTCTGTCGCACATTTCTAAAAAAAAAGTCGAATGCAGATGCTTTTCAACTTTTTCAGTTATCTGTTTTCAACTGAATATTCTTCTGCATTTTCTTCATATTACTAGCCATAAAAAAACCAAATATAATGAAACTTCAGATAATTTCGTAAAAATAAGGCTGCAGATATCCCTTCCTCAAAAAATGTAAGGAAGTTAAATTTTAGAAAGGTCGGTAGAGCGCGAACAAAAATTGCTTACCAGCGTTTTGTGCATCCTCTTTTCAAGACTGAGGTCTTTAATATGTTCTATTATGAGCTAAAAGCCGGAACTACATTACTTAAAGCTGGTCTTTTTAAATGAGGAATCCATTACACCCGCCTATGCAGACATAGCTATCAGATTTTGGAAAATGCACAGCATATTTTTTTGGAATGCAACTGAATGGGCCAAGTTTGGAGGAGATTGAGAAATTACTGTCATCGATTGAAAATCCTGTATCATTTGATGCTCTTATTAATTGCTCTCTTTCACATGATTTGGAAGCCACAATTTATAGGTTGACGAAAACGATCCTAAGAAGACGACATTATTAATAGCAGCCAGCTGATTGTAATCAATTGGTAGATATTTTTGGAGGACTTTGGATTCTTTGGCAGATAATTTCTTTTTGAATATAGCCAGAATAATTCAGTAGGCAATCAATGTTTTCCTGGACTTCCATGGAGGTGAATGGATCTCCCCGTGGATCTACAGAATTCGCAGATTTATGAAGAAGAAGTTGTACTAAAACTATCTAACAACAGCAACAAAGCTCAACAGCTTCCTATCCAGAATAACTTTGCAGGTATGATGTGACTTCTTGCTTATTTGTAATGTAGCTAATAACATTATTTTTGGGTAGCCTAGAAGCCCGTGCTCTCATAGTTTTCTGTAAATGGATTCCTGCTTAAAAATAGGAAATGTTGACATGGTAGGCCTAGTTTAGGGCATAGGCCAATCTGTTGCAATGGTGGTGATTTTAATAGAAAAACTGTCAGTAATGAGCTTTCAGAAAATATAGAATATACTAGATCTTTTCTATTCTTGGCCAAGAAATAAAGTGAACCTCCTAGGCTAATGCAAGTAAATTTTTTGGTGTATGTCAAGGAGCAGTCCAGTACATAAGGAAACATAAGAAGAAAACAACTTTTACTTCATAATATGTAATAAATCCTGGTTAACATACTTTGCTGAAGGAGAAGCTTTATCTTCACTTCTTTCACTGTTGTGCATTTTGTTTTAATTCTGAAAATAAACATGAATTTGTCTACAATTGCTGTTTTCAAATAGGTTAATCTATATTTGAGTAAATGTATAATTTCTTAGAGCTCAAAAAGTTGTGATGTGTTACTCTATAACACTATATATTACACTATTGTGATGTGTATTACATATATGATGTAATACACTATATTTGTAGATAGATACCCTCAATGCCATGTAGCAAAAACATTAATAGACAAATAGGCTGCTGATAATTTAGGTTAGGTAAGGTTAGTTAGATGACACTGAAGTGTTTTTTTTTTAAACAGTTTTCAAGACTTAGAGAATAGAGGCAAAAAGTTAAAATGTGATAGAAAAACTTGAAAAAGAAGTGAAGATGTTCTCTCCCTGTAAAATATGTTTACTATGATTACTCTGCATATTATGAAGTAAGAATTGTACTCTTGACATGTTTCCTTTTGCACTGGAATGCCCCTAGTCTTACACCCAAAATATTACAGGTAAATAGGGTTATGGCCTAGAATAGTATCTCTTCAGAAGGAGACAGGCTAGAATATTTAGAGAGGTTGGTAAGTGCTTTCTAAATTTCAAAATGGTTTATTGTTTAGTTTGGTTTTCCAACATTTATCACAGTAACACTCTTTTTTCTCATATATGCTTAAGCATATCCCATATAATTAACTAACCAAAAATAGAAAGGCATCATATTTATTCTACAATATGCAACAGTATCAATGAATTATTTGTTACTATTTGAGCCCATTTTTATCTTTTTAAATAAATTTTCATCAGTTAATATGTTGGTTTATCAGTTTTAAGATCCCTTAGCAAACATATAGGCAAAATCAGCACTGAGCTACTCAATTCTCTTTTTATATGTTTTCTTCTGATCTGTATCAATTCATTTTCAACCCACCCCCACCCCTTCTTCATACTCTACTAAATTTGTAGTTTAAAACACAATTTAGTCAGATGAAAGTTATCACTTAAGCCCTTTAAGGAGCCCCAAAGGCATCTTAATTTTTTAACCACAGATAAAGTTAACAACAGTTGTAAAAATTTAAAAAGGGGTTAATAACATATCATTAGTTTATAAATAAGTTGGTCAATACTAATATGCTCTGTAACAATAAAATATTTCCAATTCTAATGTAAAACTTTTACAAGATGTTTGTATGTAATGGTGTGTTTTCAGAACAATAAACTAGGCCATCACATAACAAAAGCACTGAATTGGCTGGGAAATGTCTATGTTTTTGAAATACTGTGTTTTTCATTGAAAAAATTGTTTTACTTCCAGCTAACAAGTAGATTACTTGGATATTTCCAATAATTTATTTAGTGAAATACCTTAAAACTTCCTTGCTAGTATCCTAAAACTGTACTTCAGACATAATAGCATTAGTAGAATTAATTGTACAATCTCTTCAATACACAACACAAACACAATATATTGATTCAGAGTTCAAAATGAACTCCCCTGTCTTAAATTGGATATTTCATCAACATTATCAAACCAGTAAGCTTTTTAAGTGAAATTTTATCCCTGTGAAGCTAGCCAGATTTTGCAGTCTTTGGCAAATGATTATTGTTCCTGACCTGAATAAAATTATTAATTAGCATTTCAAGAATTGAGTGATAATCATATGCCAATATTTTTTAATTAGTTAAACCAGTTATTTATTTTTGCCAATTCTACTAATAAGAGAGCAGGCAAGAGGAGGTTTTTCTGTTGCAAATGTTGTCATACCTGCCAGGAGTGGTGTCTCCCTTATACTGCAGATAATGGATAGCAGAAGCCTATGCTTTCCCTGCTTATTGGTATTTGAGGTTCTTAAATTACCCTATTGCTTTCCATTAATATCTAATTACCTTCTGATATCACTTTCCCTTCAGTTTTGTGATGTATTTTTCATCTTTAGATTTTCATGTTTCTTAGATTATGTTTGATCTCTGAAAGACAAGTATAATTGAAAAACTTGTTTTGAATACTGTACAGAATTTGTTTAGGCAACTGCTATCCAAGGGTGTTAAAATAGAATGCATTGGAACCTTGGCTGTGAGTTTTTTTTCCACATAGTGCAATCTTATTAGCAAAGAAACTTCTTTATTCTGAACTTAATATGCAAGGCTGAGTCATCAGTTGTGTCAAAGATGACAAAATATTATTTACCTGTGTAAGCTCCTCACAGCAGCCACCAAAGAGAAGGAAAACATACTGTGCTTTGTTATTTTTTTTATCCCTGTGAACCCCCAATCATTGACAATGCTGTTTCTGTTACACAAGCAGCAAAATTAAATGAGATTCCTCAAAAGCTAGATGGATTTATTGACATCATGACTGTTAAAAGTGAACTTTTCAACCACTGAAAAAGTTGGTAACAAAGGCCTCTGCTACCTACAAATTTGTAAAGCATAAACCCATCATATTCTTTAGTGTTAAATAATTGTCCACAAGAAATCAGGGATCATCATGACCACAGGCAGTTTACTGGCAGCTTATGCAAAGAAGCTTCTAGTGATCTTATGTATCTTAAGCAATCAAATAATGACTGGAAAAGCATTTAGCACTCCAAATCAGCAGCCAATAAAATAGTTGAGTGTGCAAGCTGCTCAGTCATCTATAAGTGCTTCTATGAAAGAACCAGTCTTTGCAGCCATTGTTTAGAAAGTCCCCCAGTCCTTAGACTTTTCTGACCTTCAGCAAATAATCCCCAAGAATATAAAAATAAGCCAGTTTGGTAATTCCTGCACCTTTAAAGTGCAGGTTAAGACACATAGTAACCTTGATTTTTTCCTAAAAGAATCAGTGCACATTTTTTTTATGAATATTTGACTGTTCAGGAATCTCTCTTTCTTTGTTTTCTACACTTCAAGTGTCACAAGGTAGGTCACCTAGCAGTGAATTGGCAATCAGGTGCTATTTATGATTGATATGGTTCTACTAATAATGTATCTAGCCATTCAAACACATGCATATATATTATGCTCTATGTGTCATGCAAGGCTGCTGACCACATCTGTTATATTGTGAAATGTCCAATTTGTCCAGTCTATATTCAGCTTAACACATATGGTCAAAGTGCCAACAGTTAGCTTAACTCTAAACATTAACAGTGAGCTCATTCAAAAGTCTTCAGATCTTGTGAGGCTGTTTCAAAATCTGATGTGATTTGCTTATAAATGCATCTTTTAAGTCAGTTAAGCTTTAGTCTTTTGGATACCAGATATAAATTCACTTGGTATGCATCTCCTGCAATGCAAAATAGGGCTGGTGGTAGACCATCAGGCGGTCTTATGACTAACATGAATTCCACTTTATGTTTGCTGCTTGTAGAATCCTGTGATGTCTTTCTTACTGTTAAAAGTTGATATGTTTAACTATAATGTTTATTTGCCAACTGATTACCGTCATGATATGTCTGAATGCCTTTTTATGGCACTTGGTATTAACCAAGTGACATATAGCAATCACAAATTCTGTCAGTCTGTCTGTTGCTCCTAGTTTTGCTACTTTAGACACTTCTAGGTAAGCTAGGACAATGAAATTTGGCAGGCATATCAGGGACTGGATCAGATTAAATTAGAAATAGTTAAATTTGATATTTGAAGGATATCGTGTCTCAGAGTTGTTATTTTAAATCCCGACCGGATCTGGTGACATTTGGGGGGGGGGTGGGAGGGGGAAACCTAAAATCTTGGAAAACACTTAGAGTGGAGGGATCAGGATGAAACTTGGGGAGAAAAATAAGCACAAGTCCTAGATACATGATTGACATAACTGGAACAGATCCGCTCTCTTTGAGGTAGTTGGGGGGGGGGAAGTTAATTCTGAAAAAATGAGGTATTTTTAACTTATGAGTGGGTGATCAGATCTCAATGAAATTTGATATTTAGAAGGATATTGTGTCTCAAAGCTCATATTTTAAATTCCGACCAGAGCTGGTGATATCAGGGGGAGTTTGGGGGGGACCTAAAATCATGGAAAACGCTTAGATTGGAGGGATCAGGATGAAACTTGGTGGAAAAAATATGCAGAAGTCTTAGATACGTGATTTACATAATTGGAACGGATCCGCTCTATCGGGGGGCGGGGTTAATTCTGAAAAATTAGAAAAAATGACGTATATTTAACTTACGAAGGAGTGATCGGATCTTCATGAAATTTGGCAGGCATATCAGGGACCGGACCAGATTAAATTAGAAATAGTCGTTTTCCCAATTTGACCATCTGGGGGGAGTGGGGGGCCTGTTAATCCGGAAAAAATAGAAAAAATTAAGTATTTTTAACTTACAAACAGTTGACTAGATCTTAATGAAATTTAATATTTGGAAGGATATCGTGTCTCTATCGGGATCCGCTCTATCGGGGGGGGGGGGAATTAATTCTGAAAAATTAGAAAAAATTACATATATTTAACTTACAAAGGAGTGATTGGATCTTCATGAAACTTCATATTTAGAAGGACCTCGTAACTCAGATCTCTTGTTTTAAGTCTCAACCCGATCCAGCGTCATTGGGGGGGGGGGCAGTTGGGGGGGGGGGGGACCAGAAATCTTAGAAAATACTTAAAGCAGAGAAATCAGTATTAAACTGGATGGAAAGAATAAAAACCTGTCTAAGATACATGAATGATAAGCGAACCGGATCTGCTCTCTTTGGTGGAGTTGGGGAGGAGGGTAATTTGGAAAAATGAGGTAGGCTATTTGTAACTTACAAAAGGGTGACCAGATCTTAATGAAACTAAATAAAAAAAAAACAAGTTTTTTTTAACTGAAAGTAAGGGGCGACATTAAAACTTAAAACGAACAGAAATTACTTCGTATGTGAAAGGGGCTGCTTCCTCATCAACGCCCCGCTCTTTGCGCTGAAGTTTGACTCTTCTTCTTTTTAAAATAGTAAAAAACTTGACTCTTCTTCTCAATTCTTCTTTTTAAAATAGTAAAAAACTTTAGCGTAAAGAGCGGGGCGTTGATGAGGAAGCAGCCCCTTTCACATACGAAGTAATTTCTGTTCGTTTTAAGTTTTAATGTCGCTCCTTACTTTCAGTTAAAAAAAACTTTTTTTCTCCGCAGAGGAATAATTAAAACGAAATTTGTATATTTTTTTTTGGCTAAATGGCTTTCTCATAGTTTTGATCGAATGATTTTGAGAAAAAAAGAGCGGGGAGGAAGTCTAGTTGCCCTCCGATTTTTTGGGTAATTAAAAAGGCAACTAAAACTTAATTTTTCACGAATCTTTTTATTTGTAAAAGATTTACGTAACTTATAAATTAGCTTACGTAAAGAACTTTTGTATTCTCATGTTTTTATTACATATATGAGGGGGTTCGCCCCCTCGTCAGTACATCGCTCTTTACACTAAAGCTTAAATTTTGTCCCAATTCATTAAGAATGACCCCTGAATCACAAAAGCTATAGAATAATAGTTGAAATTACTAAAAATACTTTAGCGTAAAGAGCGAGGTATTAGGAGGAGGTGAGCCCCTTATATGGGGAATAATATCTGTTTGTTTTAAGTTTTAATGCTGCTCCTTACTTCCCGCTGAAAAAACTCCAGCTGAAAATTTATTTTTTAATTTTTTTTTAGATAATGCTAGTAAATCCTGCGCTCCCTTCATGGAAATTTTCTTCCCCCATGACAAATTCTCGATGGAAAGTTCCCCCAGCATATCCCCGTCTTCTCAATCCATCCCCCAACCAAAAAAATCCTCCTGAAAATGCCTGTACATTTCCCAATAACCATTACTATATGTAAGCACTGGTCAAAGTTTGTAACTTGTTGCCCCTCCCACGGGGATTCTGGTGGAGTAAGTCGTCCCCAAAGACATAGTTATAAGGTTTTTCGACTACGCTGAATAAAATGGCTATCTCAGAATTTTGATCCGTTGACTTTGGGAAAATAATTAGCGTGGGAGGGGGCCTAGGTGCCCTCGAATTTTTTGGTCACTTAAAAAGGGCACTAGAACTTTTCACATCCGTTAGAATGAGCTCTCTCGCAACATTCTAGGACAACTGGGTCGATACGATCACCCCTGGGGAAATAAACAAACAAATAAATACGCATCCGTGATCTGCCTTCTGGCAAAAAATGTAAAATTCCACATTTTTGTAGATAGGAGCTTGAAACTTCTACAGTACGGTTCTCTGATACGCTGAATCTGATGGTGTGATTTTTGTTAAGATTCTATGACTTTTAGGGGGTGTTTCACCATATTTTCTTTAAAAAAAACGCAAATTTTCTTAGGCTCGTATTTTTTGATGGGTAAAATTAAACTTGATGAAACTTATATATTTAAAATCAGCATTAAAATGCGATTCTTTTGATGGCTATTGGAAGGTCAGTGTGGTCATGGAAAAAATACCCTACTTCAGGTTGTTAAAATCAATCATTTTTAAAAAGAGCATAGGTGTAACCTATTGAAGAGTTAAAGAAAAAACATTAAATTTAAATAACTTCACCCTTTGATATATGTATAGAAAGCTACTATGCAATGCAGAATGACAAAATCGCTTCTACTTAGAAAGACTGTCGAAGTTTCTATTACTATCAAGCAACATTTCTGTCATTATTATCAGCTAACTATATCACCCTTTTTTAAGGAGTTCTTTTGAGGGAGTAAAAAAGGAGGGGCATTAAGTCTCAAGTTAAGAGTCTTTGACGATTTAGAGTGTCAGATTATTCTTTTCATGCTTTCCAGCCATTTCATTCAAAAAATGGCAACAAATAGTATTGTTTTTGGGCAGTACATAATCAAGTCAAACTTATTAAAAGGAACTAGATATAAGAATTACTTTCAAAAAACCCTTAAAGAGCTCTCTACGATGTTCTAGTGCCCCACTAACGGTAATAAAAACAAACTGTGGTACATTAAACAAACAGACAGGTATTACAGTACATCCGTCTGAAATTCCTCTATGGGATTGAATCTTTCATTTACAACAATATAAGTTGAAATCATTTTAAAAGTGTATAACAATGGAAACATCTTAATTTAATTAATTTGGTGTTAATCTAACTCATTAATCCAGATAATAAAAATCTAATTAAAATATGTTGTATATTCTAAAGTAAGAATTTCAATGTCTCAATTTTTTTGGTTTTATATATTCTATAGCAGAGCTGGATCTAGAGGGAAAACATCCCTGGTGGCGTGACAGGGGGGAAGGGGCAAAACATGCCTAAGAAAAACTTTAGGAAAGAATTTAGCATTTGAAATTAGCCTACCTAAATTATAATATCCAAGTGTTTTGTCAAGCATGTTTTTAGTAGCCACTGGCCTTCCCCTCCTGCTTTACATTAATATTTCATTTGTGCATTGAGATGATAGAGCAAAGTAATGGGTTTGGATGAGGTTTTCATGGTTGTCCACTGCCCAGCTTGGTAAGAATACTAGGTAAGTCCCCCATTAACAGCTTTAAGAGTCTCCAGTGGCATTAATTCATGAAAAAGAAAAGAGGCAACAATTTTCTTTATTTTTAAAGAACATATAAAAGTGTTTTAGGAATACACAGAAAATACATTCCATCAAATGTGTCTAATAACTTATGTCATTATTTTTTAAATAAAAGGGGGAGTTTTACGCTGCAAAAACCAACATTAATTGTTGCCAGGCAAAGTAAACATAATCATAGCTTTGCCTACATTTTTCTTTAATTTACCTTTAATGCTTAAGAGACTCAGTGTAAGTGACAGAGCCAAATAAAAGTTCTTCTAACGGCTAAAAGCATGCTCTAATTGGCATTGTGGCTACCATTAATTAATGGATAATTGCATTAAGGTTTCAAACAAAGATTTCTGGGTATCAGAGGAAGCACAATAACACTGCTCAAGTAAAGAACGATGTTGGCACAATGTAACTTTTTTTTGGTTTGTTTTACACCAGGGCGTTTCTTATAGGAGTTGTCCAAGAAACTTCAAAAATAGCTCATTCGATTTGAAATTGAAAGGACTAGTGCCCTTTTTAATAGTCAAGAGTGATTAGAGGGCAACTATACCCCCTTCCCCGCGGCTATCATTTCCTCTAACACATCCAATTAAAATTTTGACCATTTTGTTAAGCGTATTTCAAAGTTCCAGAAGTTACATCTTGAGGATTCCCCCCCCCAAGCCCTCAATACATGGGTTTTACGTTATGCCCTGGGGCCATATATAGTTTTTACAAAAAGAACGGCTGCATAAACTTCGAATGGGGTCATCGGATTGGTAATCAGAATTTTTAGTGCCCTTTTTAGGAAAACAGTGATCAGAGGGCAGCACCCTCCCCTCCCCCCTACAAACAAGCATTGTTCCAAATTTTGGTTTAGAAATCTTATTCAAAATAGTCCAACGATCATATAACAAGGCCTTACAACAGTTACAACAGTTGCCTCCTGGCTCTTGGGGTTTATTTTAAACCCAAAGGCCTTGTTATATGATCGTTGGACCATTTTGAATAAGATTTCTAAACCAAAATTTGGGACAATGCTTGTTTGTAGGGGGGGGGGAGGTTGCTGCCCTCTGATCACTGTTTTCCTAAAAAGGGCATTAAAAATTCCGATGACCCCCATTTGAAGCTTATGCAACCGTTCTTTTTGTAAAAACTATATATAGCCCCAGGGCATAACGTAAAACCCATGTATTGAGGGCTTGGGGGGGGGGTAATCCTCAAGATGTAACTTCTGGAACTTTGAAATACGCTTAACAAAAGTTTAATTGGATGTGTTAGAGGAAATGATAGCCACGGGGAAAGGGGGTATAGTTGCCCTCTAATCACTCTTGACTATTAAAAAGGGCACTAGCCCTTTCAATTTCCAATCGAATGAGCTATTTTTGAAGTTTCTTGGACAACTCCTATAAGAAACACCCTGGTGTAAAACAAACCAAAAAAAAGTTACATTGTGCCAACATCGTTCTTTACTTGAGCAGTGCTATTGTGCTTCCTCTGATACCCAGAAATCTTTGTTTGAAACCTTAATGCAATTATCCATTAATTAATGGTAGCCACAATGCCAATTAGAGCATGCTTTTAGCCGTTAGAAGAACTTTTATTTGGCTCTATTACTTACACTGAGTCTCTTAAGCATTAAAGGTAAATTAAAGAAAAATGTAGGCAAAGCTATGATTATGTTTACTTTGCCTGGCAACAATTAATGTTGGTTTTTGCAGCGTAAAACTCCCCCTTTTATTTAAAAAATAATGACATAAGTTATTAGACACATTTGATGGAATGTATTTTCTGTGTATTCCTAAAACACTTTTATATGTTCTTTAAAAATCAAGAAAATTGTTGCCTCCTTTCTTTTTCGTGAATTAATGCCACTGGAGACTCTTAAAGCTGTTAATGGGGGACTTACCTAGTATTCTTACCAAGCTGGGCAGTGGACAACCATGAAAACCTCATCCAAACCCATTACTTTGTTCTATCATATCAATGCAGAAATGAAATATTAATGTAAAGCAGGAGGGGAAGGCCAGTGGCTACTAAAAACATGTTTGACAAAACACTTGGATATTATAATTTAGGTAGGCTAATTTCAAATGCTAAATTCTTTCCTAAAGTTTTTCTTAGTAATTTTTCTTAGGCATGTTTTGAATTAAGTTTAAATTATGTTTTTAAATTAAGATGTTTCCATTGTTATACACTTTAAAATGATTTCAACTTATATTGTGGTAAATGAAAGATTAAATCCCACAGAGGAATTTCAGACGGATGTACTGTAATACCTGTCTGTTTGTTTAATGTACCACAGTTTGTTTTTATTACCGTTAGTGGGGCACTAGAACACCGTAGAGAGCTCTTTAAGGGTTTTTTGAAAGTAAATCTTATATCTAGTTCCTTTTAATAAGTTTGACTTGATTATGTACTGCCCAAAAACAATACTATTTGTTGCCATTTTTTGAATGAAATGGCTGGAAAGCATGAAAAGAATAATCTGACACTCTAAATCGTCAAAGACTCTTAACTTGAGACTTAATGCCCCTCCTTCTTGTTTACTCCCTTATAAGAACTCCTTAAAAAAGGGTGATATAGGTTGCTGATAATAATGACAGAAATGTTGCTTGATAGTAATAGAAACTTCGACAGTCTTTCTAAGTAGAAGCGATTTTGTCATTCTGCATTGCATAGTAGCTTTCTATACATATATCAAAGGGTGAAGTTATTTAAATTTAATGTTTTTTCTTTAACTCTTCAATAGGTTACACCTATGCTCTTTTTAAAAATGATTGATTTTAACAACCTGAAGTATAGTATTTTTTCCATGACCACACTGACCTTCTATAACAAACAAATAAAGTTCGAATGGGGTTAAGTCCTTTTATTAGACAGTGGAAATAAATCTGGATATTTCGACCACAAACAATAGCAGTCATCATCAGCAGAAGAACTAATGCATTTATAATTAAAACAAACGTGTTTATATAGAACAAAATAATTACTTTCGTGTCACAAATAGTTTCGGATTCATTCACTAGATTTGTCTGAAAGAGTTCATTAACAGGTTTCATTAAAAGTCTTTGAATTGCAAATTTTTCTTCATTAACATTGCCAGAATGTAAGGTGAATCTGTAAGGAAGGGGGCCCATTCTTCTTCTTCTTCCAATAGCAAAAGAAATGTTGAATTTATAGTCATATACTTGATTGGTCAAATCATCCCCATGTGTACAATGTAGGGTACTTTTTCCAAGACTACACTGCCTTTCTATGATGAACAAATAAAAATTCAAACAAGTGCAAGTCGTTTTATAATACAGTGAAAACGCAAAAAAAATCCGGATATTTCGACCACATACAATAATTGTCGTCATCAGCAGTAAAACTACAGCAAACTCTTGTTTCCTTTTAAAAGAAAAAAAGGGAACTCATCTTTAAAAATACAGCCTTTGAGTGAGTGACTTCGATAAAACAACTGCATCATTCTATCTCGGAATCCTGAAAGGAATCATCATATTTTACAAGAATCTTGCGCCCCTTGCAAAATAACCCAAGGGCTTTACGAGCCAAAATGTTGAATCCTCATCTTGAAGTCAAAAGCATGAGCTGTTGAGTTTGAATTTCTTGCCAGAAATTCTTTGTAGGTATCTAAAAACGAAGAATTCTTAATAATACTTTTGTAGTCACACTTTTAGTGAACTGAGAATCCGTTTGTAAAAAAAAAGTTTAAAGTAAGTTAAGAATTATAAACACATCGGCAAAATCTACTTATTAGTTAGATAGTAAAGTAAATCCAGCGAGACTTTTAGTAAGAGTTTCTTAGTCAACTTTTTATGAACTAAGAATCTGTTTGTCAAAAACAAACGTTCAAAGTTAAATAAGGATTACAAAAAACCGGAAAAGCTGCTTATTACTTAATCAGCAACTAAATCACATGAGGCTCTAAGTGAAGTTAGATTTTAAATACAGTTTATTGTTCCAATTGTAAAACGAATTTCATTTCTAATTCTTTGACTTCTGAAGCAGTGGAACCTTATAGCGTTATTATAGCTTGAGTATTTTAAAAACTTTGTGCTTCGACTCTTCTTAGTAAAACATGAGTACCTAGTATTTCATTAGTGTATTAACTCTTTTCAGAGACTATATTGTGGACTTCCCTCAAATTCTAAATATGACTGCACTCCTCACTTCTTCTAAGGATTCTGATACTATAAAGGGTAAGTAATCCAATGAAATTTCTGGTGGCAGGATAAAAAGGAAACTGCTTTGCTTTTGGAAATGATTTTCTGTACTATTCTTGTATATACTTACAAGGAGTACCTTAGGAAAAAATAAGAAAATAAGGACAATACATAAAGGCAATACAAAACTAAAGGTGTGATTTTAATCTTGATTTCTTGATTTCTTAATCTTTCTTGATTTTAATAAAGAAAAATCGAGCCCTATTGAACTTTAATGATTAAGACAAAAGTCAGGTTTGAGTCAGATCTGAAATTCTGCTGAATTTAAATGACAAATAAAATTTGAGACAAGACTAATGTAAAATATATGAATACCTTTAAAATAGAATTAAACTGGTGAGTAGTATTTGCTGGAAGATTTTCACCTTTTACAAGATTATTTGAAAAAAAAACTCCAAAATTCAAAGACAATAAAGAACACCATTAAACCAAAAATGAGCAGAAATAAAGTCAAATAATACTCCGAGCGCAAAGCTTCCATAACTTACCGTCAATAAATAAATGAAACCCCAAAACGAGCGAAGAATTAAAATAAACAACTGGGTCAATCTTAAAACAAGCAAAAATTAATACGAGGTGTGCTGCCAACCCCTATGGCCTCTCAAGACCAGGAGTTTATGTGTACTTAACTGCAAAAAGTAATACATTTTAAATATTTGCACTTTCTTGATTTTAATAAATAAAAAATAGGAATAAATAGTAGTATACTACTACTACTAAAAACTCACCGCAGCACCAAGCCGCTTGATGTAAAAGCAGTTACGCACGCTCCTCCTCCATCCCAGTCTATTCAAAGCCTCTCTCTTTACACCCTCCCAGGAAGTTTTTATTTCCTTAAAAATTTCTTTTTGACATCCTCTCACCCCAGACGAGGACGACCTGCTTTCCGTTTAGCCCTAGACGGTTGGCCGAAAAGGACAATCTGTCATCCTTCATCCGCAGAACGTGCCCAAGCCATCTCAACTTTTCTTTCATTATATCCCTAGAAAGCGGGATTGAACCACATTTTCGTACAGCGTACTATTTGAAATACGGTCAGTCAGCCGGGTACCCAGAACAATCCATAAGCAATTTATCTGGAAAATATATTGCAAATCCTCATCCGCTTTTCGGAGCGCGCCCATGCTTCAGAGCTATATTTCCCACTCTCATCGCTGTAGCTTTCAATATTCTAACCTGTGTTGGCAGACTTGTCCTTCTGTTCTTCCAGACCTTTTTTTTAACTCTGAAAAAACACGGTGAGCCTCGGCTATTTTACTTTTAACATCTTCACTCCTCCCACTGTCTTTACTAATAGTACTACCTAGGTAAGTGAAACTGCCCACCTGATCAATCTTTTTGTTACCCAACGTAATTAGTATATTATATTACCAAAATATTAGGACATGCAGATTAAACTGACAATCCACCGTCATTTGTTGTTGTTTTTCAATGATATAAGCTGTTCTTGACTTATTGCTACCTTTTTGAAAATCTAAATGTCCATAGTTCGTTTTTTATTATTGAACAATGTAAGCTATATATATATATATATATATATATATATATATATATGTGTGTATATATATATATATATATATATATATATATATATATATATATATATATATATATATATATATATATATATATATATATATATATATATATATATATATATATATATATCGGTAGCAACACCCTAGTAAAGAAAAACCCAGGACCCAAAGTAACCCAAAATTTGAAAACATATTTTCAAAGAAACTGATTGGTGACAAAAGAAAACACTAGTGTTTAAACGTTTGGTTAATTGGTTTTTATCTGGAAAATATATTCAGAGACATGTTTACCTAGTAGGTTTTCGTTGAACTTTTTATTCCAAGCTTTGTTCAAGAGACAAATTTTTTGCTGTTTTAAATTTGGAAAGTTTATATTTATCAAGTTTCTAACTTTCTGGTAAAACTACAACAATAACCCCCCCCCTTATTCCCGATGCATTCAAAGAGCAACAGTCGAATATACCTCCTTGTGTACTTTTTGTTCATTTGAAGGTTCAACTTTACATCAAAAGTTAATGCTATTTATTTATTGCTTATTGATATTATTATATCTTCTTGTTATGTTATAAGGTACCCCCTGGTCCACTTTTTGTTCATTCGAAGTTTCAACGTTACATCAAAAAGTTGATACTATTTATTTATTATTTATTTATATTATTACATTTTTTTATTACATAATGAGATAATTACTTATTTTTTGTATAATTTATCTTACCTTACCTTAGGTTCTCCTGAGCCATCAGCGGCACTTAGGGCATCGACAAAGTCTCTCCATTCGTCACGAAGCTCTGCCGCTGCAGTGATATCTTCCCATTGTATCGTGAGGGAAATGTTGGCCTCTTTCGGGTACCGATTTTACTGCCTCCGTAGTGTGTGCTTTGGTCGGCCTCGTCTTCCTTCAGATTGCCACTGATACACTCTTGAGGGCAGTCTGTCTTCGGGCATGCGTAAAACCTGACCCAAATATGTTCATCTCCATTTCTTGATAGCTTCGGTCACTATGGGCTGGTTCGTTTTCAGTCGGATTTCCCTATTAGTAATTTTCTGATGCCAACTCATATTGAGGATCCTTCGAAGGAGAGTGTTTTTGAATGAATGGATATGTTTTTCCAGTTGTTGGTTGAGTTTCCAACATTCAGTGGTGTACATCAATATAGACATCACAATGCTGTCGAATAACCGTAATTTTAAACGAAGCGAGTACCTGTTACATCTCCATATTGGTGCCAGTCTTGGTGCTTGTCCAATCCTTCTCTTGATTTCAAATGTTACATCTCCAGTATTCTCTATCAAGCTTCCTAAGCATTGAAATTCTTGGACCTGTTCAGCAGTTTTATCGGAGCATTGAAGAGCTAGGGGGAGCCGGATGTGGACATACTTTTCGATTTGTTGACGTTAATTGGCAATCCGACCTCTCGGGCTTTTTATTAGATTTCATCAAATAGCAGCTGTAATCGATCTTTGGTGTCTTCTAGCAGTTCTATATCATCTGCAAAGTCAAGAGCTGGAAGTTGCTTGCTGCTGAGGTTTACTCCATAGCCTGTAGACTCTCTGAGTACGTAGTCCATTACTATTATGGTGATAATACACAATGTGATAATAAAAGTGCTGATATTACACATCCTTGTTTGACATGAGTCATTATTTTGAAGTATCTTGTAACTCCGTTTTCTGTTCGTACACAGCATTCTGTTTCTTTGTACAGGGTGATAATCAGTTCTACTGTCTTGGAAGGTGTTCCACAGCATTTGAGGGTATTTCGTAGTATTTGAGGATTTTTCATAAGATTTCCTGGTCAAGTGAATCAAAGGGCTTTTCTATGTCAATGAAAAGAAGATACAATTTTTATTCCATTCCTTTGAGTCTTTAACCAGAATTTTCAATGTAAAAATTAGGTCTGCAGATGATCTTCTAGGTCGGAACCCGTGTTGTCCATCTTGAAGATGCTGGTCCAGTTTCTGTTGTAGGTGCTGTAGCATAATAATTGAAATAAGTTTACTAGGTATTGGCATTATGCTAATGCCACTCCAGTTGCCAAAAAGCGCTTCACCTTTTTTGAAGAGCTTAATAATGGTTCCTTTTGTCCAGTTACTGGGCACTTTCTGGTCGCTCCCTATCTGAGTTAGTAGCTCAACCTAAACTTTCATGCAGTCGCGAACTAAAGTTTTCAGCATCTCAGATGTAATGCCATCTACTCCCAGCATTCTTCCGTTCTTTAGCTTTCTGACGGTGGCTATGATTTCTTCTGAAGACGGTGGATCATCATTGCATCGAGAATCATAAATGGAGTGTTAGGAATTAAATTTGGGTATACAGTGAATATTCTCCGAAGTCCCTATTTAAGGAAATATTATTATTAATTCTAAGTCTGATTTTAATTGCTTCTTTAATTAAAAATGACCTTACGAAATATTATAAAAAATCAATAGATATAAATACAGAACCTGTCACAAATAGACCTATGAGATCTGCAGCCATAAAAGCAAGGCTGGTATTAAAAACATCTTTTTAAATCATTATCTTTCATTTCAATGAATTGCCTCGTTTTATCACAATTTACTTATCAATCCTGGTTGAACTTCGCTGAGGTAAGGATGCTGGGACTGTTTTGACAAAAATTTCATTTTAGTTTTATTGATTTTATCCTGTTGTATGCTGTTTCTTCTTATATATTTTTGTTTTGCTGAGGATGGCCCTTGGGACATAGGGCCAAAATATTCATTCGAATTGGTTTCCCACTGTCTTGAGAAATTCCCTATTGTTCTTCTTGTTTTTGGTGTTTGTGATGGAAAGGCAGTGTGGTCTTCGTCGCTATTTATTTATGTTCATGTCACCCATTTCATGTTGTTCCATTGCTTCAGGATAGTAACTGTGACAAGATCCTACTTTCGCATTTAGATCACCTACGACACATGTGATATCGTGTCTAGGAATTTCTGCAACAACAGTTTGTAGTGTTTCATAAAAGTTGTCTTTTTCTTTTTCATCCGCTTCGTTAGTTGGTGCTTAGTAGGCAACAATTGAAAGTTTTCCAAGGGCTGACCAGAATCGTGTGTAAATAATTCTTTCGTTTACAGGTGTCTATTTTAGCATCGCTCGCCTAGCTGTGGGTGACATCAGTACACCTGCTTGGCGTCTGCTTTCATGTCTGCTGTGTGCGAGGATATAGCCATCTTGTAGGGATTCCATCCCACTACCAAGCCATCTAGTTTTACTAATAACTGTTACGACTATATTGTACTGCATCACTTCTTTCAGTATCTGTTCAGTTTTTGAGATCTGGCTCATCGTCCTCATATTCCAAAATCCGATATTCAGTTGTTGCTTTCTAGTCAAAAATCAGGTCCGGGGACATGCTGAAGTTGTTAGGGGAGTAGTAGTCATATCCGAGGATAATGTCGACGATTCAGTTGCTGGTTTCTTTTTTACAGGGACAGGTATCAACCCTATCGCCCAACCCTCTTCCTTTCGCAACTGGACTTGGGACCGGCTATGGTGGAGTTCAATCATTGAATATTGGGGCCGACTATGGTAGAGCACATTAAATAGACTATTTAAACGTAAGTCAAGCGACCGGCGATATTAACCCAACAACTAGTATACCCTAGTAAAATCCTTATAAAAAAAAACAACCAGATAGACATAAGGAAATTATTTGTTAAAACCTTTTTAAATATAATATGAAAAAAAAAACTATGCATTTCATGCTTGCAGAACGCTCAGTTTTCCTTTATAATTGCTACAAGGCCTTTTCTATTTAACCATTATAAAATTTATTGAATTAAAATGATTTATTTATACTATAGGGATAATGAATTCTACAATGCACAGTTCAGATGACGTGGCTTTATGGCAAATTTCAGGCCCAAAACTGATAGTTGTAGTTTGTAAGCTGAAAGAGAAGACTATAGAAGAAATAACAGCAGGCATTTGGCGTTGTGACTCCTGTGGGAAAGCAGAAAAATCATATCTGATGCTTGATCTTCACCGAGACACAGGCTGTGAAGAGCTTTCACCTATAGAGTGTGATATTTGTCCAGCAGTAATTCGTGATTACAGAGATTTTGTCGCCCACATTATGGAACACAAAATGGGAGAGTCAAGAAAATGTCCCGTTTGTCTGCGACAGTTTATTGGTGATATGAGACAACATCTATTTTTAGAGGGTCACTTTTCACCGAATGAGTCCGAACTAGACTTACTGGGTAATGTATCGCTGTTTGATTCACAGAATCCATCTACAAGGTTTTTATTAAATTCAATTGAAAGAAAAGGCTTAAACAGTCAGAAAACTTGTGTGAGTAGTCGGTTGTTTAAGAAAACGCACAGAAAATTGAAAGGAGATAAAAGATTACATACAAAGAAAAAAACACATAAATGTGGTATATGTAAGAAGAGCTTTTCTCTACTGGGCAATCTCAATGTACATCAAAGACTGCATACAGGAGAAAGATCATATACATGTGATGTATGCCAGAAGAGTTTTTCCCAACTGGGCAATTTCAAAAGACATCAAATACTGCATACAGGCGTGAAACCGTTTAACTGTGATGTTTGTCAGAAGAGCTTTTCTGAATCAGTTTATTTGAAGAAGCACCAAAGAGTACATACATGTGATATCTGTCAGAAGAGATTTTCTGCATCAGGTACTTTGAAGAAGCACCAAAGAGTACATACAGGTGAGAGACCATATACATGTGATATTTGTCAGAAGAAGTTTTCTGCATCAGGTACTTTGAAGAAGCACCAAAGAGTACATACAGGTGAGAGGCCATATACATGTGATATTTGTCAGAAGAAGTTTTCTGAATCAGGTGCTTTGAAGAAGCACCAAAGAGTACATACAGGTGAGAGACCATATACATGTGATATCTGTCAGAAGAGATTTTCTGCATCAGGTACTTTGAAGAAGCACCAAAGAGTACATACAGGTGAGAGACCATATACATGTGATATTTGTCAGAAGAAGTTTTCTGAATCAGGTGCTTTGAAGAAGCACCAAAGAGTACATACAGGTGAGAGACCATATAAATGTGATATCTGTAAGAAGAGCTTTTCTCAATCAAGCTCTTTGAATAAGCACCAAAGATTGCACATTTAAATTGAATTAGAATTATTACTAAAAACCGAGTTTAATTTTTCACCTGATAACCCATGCATTTGCAAAACTGCGATGGCTGTGATCTATTAGTGTTGTTTGTAACAAAATATTTTCTCTTAAATGGGCAATGTGAACAGAAATAGAAGTGTGTAGTTGTGAAAGTGTAATTATCGGGAATTTGGAAGTATGCAAAAATTAACCAACAAAGTAAAAAAGACAACAAAGTAACCCTCGAAAAGGTGTCCTCATTATGAAATTTTGGCAAAAGAGAATGAAAGGTAAAGGCCCAAAGAAAGAGGAAACAAAGAAGAAAAAATAACTGATCCGTGTTGAAATTTTGTTGGGTTGCTAGTACTTGATTTGTCAGGATAAATGGTATCAAAAATATATGTCTATTTTGGAAACTTTTTCGAGTTAGAGTAAAGCCTCTTTTCTCTGATGATATCATTTTCTTTATTTAATTATTGATAATTCATTCTTACTGACTTCAACCTGTTATATAAAAAAATCGAATTCACAACAGTGCAAAGATGCCTGAGGCCAACACAGACGACTATGCTTCTCCTCAATCTAATCAAAGCCCTCACTTTTTGCATCCTCCCAAGAAGTTTCTATGTCTCCGAAATCTTTCCTTGTGGCATCCCCCCGCCCATTCGGGAACGGCCCTCTTTTTGTTTGGCATTAGATGGTTGACCGACAAGGACAATCTTGGGCCATCTGTCATCCACAGAATGTGTTGGTAGATTGCAATCATAAAAGCTTGCGACTCATTGATTCGTGATTATTATTCTCGGTCATAGAAACAAATTGAAATTTGACTAGGTTTAGCTTTTCTATGGGTTTTTTGTTAGTTCAGTTTCTTTAACATTTCTTTTATTGGCATTGCCAAAAAAGTAATACAAGCCTAATTTTACATGGATAGTAAAAAATGTATCTCATGATGAATACTTATGCCTTTTCTTGAATAACAAAATTCATATTTGGCAAATATAGTGATTTTTTTGCTTTAGGCCTACTCCATCGGACTTAACCATTTTTTTTCCTACGTCTTTTTTTTCTAACTGTAAGTTTCAGTATTGTCTTATTTAATTAAATAGTTATTATTTGATAAAAGTCTTTCAAATTGTTCGTGGTAACGAACTGTAGTAAGGAGCGACCCGGCTCAATAGTAACCGAAACTCTAAAAGATGGAATTTTGATACCAATAGTTACATCAAAAGAATCGTATTTTAATGCTGATTTTAAATATACAAGTTTCATCAAGATCAGTTATACCCATCAAAAGTTACGACCCTGAGAGAATTAAATAAAAAAAACAAGTTTTTTTAACTGAAAGTAAGGAGCGACATTAAAACTTAAAACGAACAGAAATTACTTCGTATATGAAAGAGGCTGCTTCCTCATCAACGCCCCGCTCTTTACGCTAAAGTTTGACTCTGTCTATCAATTCTTCTTTTTAAAACAGTAAAAAACTTTAGCGTAAAGAGCGGGGCGTTGATGAGGAAGCAGCCTCTTTCATATACGAAGTAATTTCTGTTCGTTTTAAGTTTTAATGTCGCTCCTTACTTTCAGTTAAAAAAACTTGTTTTTTTTATTTAATTTCTGAACGTTTTTGAATCAATACATGTTTTGATTTTGGCTCTCCGCAGAGGAATAATTAAAACGAAATTTGCATTTTTTTTTTTTTTTTTGGCTAAATGGCTTTCTCATAATTTTGATCGAATGATTTTGAGAAAAAAAGAGCGGGGGAGGAAGCCTAGTTGCCCTCCGATTTTTTGGTTAATTAAAAAGGCAACTAGAACTTTTAATTTTTTACGAATATTTTTATTAGTAAGAGATTTACGTAACTAATAAATTAGCTTACGTAAAGAACTTTTGTATTCTCATATTTTTATTACATATATGAGGGGGTTCGCCCCCTTGTCAGATCCTCGCTCTTTACAATAAAAGCTTAAATTTTGTCCCAATTCATTAAGAATGACCCCAGAATCACAAAAGCCGTAGAATAAATAGTTGAAATTACTAAAAATACTTTAACGTAAAGAGCGAGGTATTAGGAGGAGGTGAGCCCCTCAAATGGGTAATAATTTCTGTTTGTTTTAAGTTTTAATGCTGTTCCTTACTTCCAGGTGAAAGTACTTTTTCATATTTATTTTTTCATTGTGTTTTTAAATAATGCTAGTAAATCCTGCGCTCCCTTCATGGAGATTTTCATCCCCCATGATAAATTATCGATGGAAAGTTCCCCCAGCATATCCCCTTCTTCTCAACCCCTCCCCCAACCAAAAAAATCCTCCTGAAAACGCCTGTACACTTCCCAATAACCATTACTATATGTAAGCATTGGTCAAAGTTTGTAACTTGTTGCCCCTCCCACGGGGACTGTGGGGGAGTAAGTCGTCCCTAAAGACATAGTTATAAGGTTTTTCGACTACGCTGAATAAAATGGCTATCTCAGAATTTTGATCCGTTGACTTTGGTAAAATAATTAGCGTGGGAGGGGGCCTAGGTGCCCTCCAATTTTTTTGGTCACTTAAAAAGGGCACTAGAACTTTTCATTTCCGTTAGAATGAGCCCTCTTGCAACATTCTAGGACAACTGGGTCTATACGATCACCCCTGGGAAAAAGAAAAAAAAAAAAACAAATAAACACGCATCCGTGATCTGCCTTCTGGCAAAAAATACAAAATTCCACATTTTTGTAGATAGGAGCTTGAAACTTCTACAGTAGGGTTCTCTGATACGCTGAATCTGATGGTGTGATTTTCGTTAAGATTCTATGACTTCTAGGGGGCGTTTCCCCCTATTTTCTAAAATAACGCGAATTTTCTCAGGCTCGTAACTTTTGATGGGTAAGACTAAACTTGATGAAACTTATATATTTAAAATCAGCATTAAAATGCGATTCTTTTGATGTAGGTATTGGTATCAAAATTCCATTTTTTAGAGTTTTGGTTACTATTGAGCCGGGTCGCTCCTTACTACAGTTCGTTAAAAGTCATACAATCTTAACGAAAATCACACCATCAAATTCAGCGTATCAGAGAACCTTATTGTAGAAGTTTCAAGCTCCTATCTACAAAAATGTGGAATTTTGCATTTTTTGCCAGAAGACAGATCACGGATGCGTGTTTATTTGTTTTCTTGTTTTTTTTTGTGTTTTTGTTTTGTTTGTTTTTTCCCAGGGGTGATCGTATCGACTCAGTGGTCCTAGAATGCCGCGAGAGGGCCCATTCTAACGGAAATTAAAAGTTCTAGTGCCCTTTTTAAGTGACCAAAAAAATTGGAGGGCCCCTCCCACGCTCATTTTTCCCCAAAGTCACCAGATCAAAATTCTGAGATAGCCATTTTATTCACATTAGTCGAAAAACCTAATAACTATGTCTTTAGGGACGACTTACTCCCCCGCAGTCCCCGTGAGAGGGGCTGCAAGTTGAAAACTTTGACCTGTGTTTACATGTAGTAATGGTTACTGGGAAGTGTACAGACGTTTTCAGGGGTATTTTTTTTTTCAGGGGGGAGAGTTGAGGGGGGGGGGCTACGTGGGAGGATATTTCTCTAGAGAGACTTCTCTGGTAAAAGAGAATTTCAATGAAGGGGGCGCAGGATTTTCTAGCTTTATTTGAAAAAATAAATATGAAAAGTTTTTTCTACTGAAAGTAAGGAGCAGCATTAAAACTTGAAACAAACAAAAATTACTACGCATATGAGGGGTTTACCTCCTCGTTGTACCTCACTCTTTCCGCTAAAGTATTTTTAGTAATTTCAACTATTTATTCTACGGCCTTTGTGATTCAGAGGATATTCTTAAGGAATTGGGACACAATCTAAACTTTAGTGTAAAGAGCGAGGTATCGACGAGGGTTAAACCCCCTCATATACGCAATAAAAACATACGAATATAGAAGTTCGTTACGTAAGTTAATTCGTAAGTTACGTATATTTTTTACCAAATGAAAACGTTTGTAAAAAATTAAAAGTTCTAGTTGCTTTTTTAAGAAATCAAAAACTTGGAGGGCAACTAGGCCTCCTCCTTCGCTTCTTTTTTCTAAAAATCTTCAGATTAATTGCAATTAATTAATATGCAAATTTTGTTTTAATTATTTATGTGCGGAGAGCCAAGATCAAAACATGCATTAATTCAAAAACGTCCAGAAATTAAATAAATAAAAAACAAGTTTTTTTAGCTGAAAGTAAGGAGCGACATTAAAACTTAAAACGAACAGAAGGGGCTGCTTGCTCATCAACGCCCCGCTGTTTACGCTAAAGTTTTTTACTGTTTTAAAAAGCAGAGTTAAGAAAAAGAGTCAAACTTTAGCATAAAGAGCGGGGCGTTGATGAGGAAGCAGTCCCTTTCATACACGAAGTAATTTCTGTTCGTTTTAAGTTTTAATGTTGCTCCTTACTTTCAGCTAAAAAAAACTTGTTTTTTTATTTAATTCACTAAAAGATCATTGTGGATATTGGATATGAGTCTTCTAGCTGCAATAAAATAAATTGGACTTAGGGGCCTGACTAAGGCAGAAGGATGGCAACAGCACTGCCAATCTATCCCTTACTTCTAGTTAACTTCTAGTTAACTAGTTAACTTCTAGTTTGCTGCCCGTTTGCCTAACATTAATAATAATGATAATTTATTTTTGACGCTCTTTTATACAAAACAAGTGGAATACATTAAACTAGAAGGACATAAACCTTAAACTAGAAGGACATTAAACATAGATAACATAAACCTTAATCATAGACAAAACACATGGTTAATGTTATGGTTTGGGCCTAGAGGCACAAAGGCATGTTTTGTTAAATCTCAAACTCAAACTATTGGATAATGTCGGTAGCACCATACTTCTTAGTAATACGTGTATTACGATATGAAGTGGGAAGGTACGGTAAAAATTTGCAATATCTAAAATAAGCAATATAATCATTCTTATTCAATAACGAACATATTCCGCTTAAAAACAAGACAGAATGGTCACAATATGTGGAACTTATTGTAGCTAAAGCTCGGCGTGAATATTTTCCACGGTTAGGTGCAATTTTCGCATATCCAATCTTCATCTCTTGTTAACGTCTCTCAGAACCCGAAGTCGCAAAAAAGGAAATGTAGAACAGATACTAATCCCTAACCACTGTAAACTCCCAACATGCCGAATTACTGAGGATCCGCAAGACAAATTATGAGCTGACGATTTGGGACTGATAGCTAAATATTCGCATTTATCAACATTCAAAAACTGACCAACATCCTGGAACATCATAGAAATACGTTTAGCAGGTCGTCTGCGTAAGCAATTTAAGACACATCAGATATATTATTAAAATACGCAGGCCTGATTCCTGATAACACATTTTGAATGCAAGCATTAAACAGAGAAGGCGATAGCATTCCACCCTGTCGCACTCCAGATTGAACTGGTATATTACCGCAGTTCCTGTAGCAGAGTTTAAACGAAGAAACAAATTACTACACCAAAATTTAAGTACATCTATGGCAGAAGGGTTCAATTCAAACTGATAAAGTGTGCCACACTTTTGCCTGGATTTTAAATCTTTCTATCGAAAGATTTTAGACACATCCAAAATACAAATATGTAATTCATTACCTTTAGACTGGGCATCACAAAGAATTGAAGCTAAAACCTTATGCACATGTTGGCTCCCAATACGATGTTGAAACCCAGATTGATTCGAGTCTTTCGCAGTTTGTTCAGTAATAAATGGGAGCAGAACAAATTCAAAAATCTTACTAATATTGGAAGCAACAGTGATGGGCCTATATGGACTGCACTCACAAGGGTCTCTTCCACGTTTAAGAATAGAAGTTACTGTTCCGCAAAGGAAGGAATCAGGCACCATTGACAAACATGAACAGAACTGAAAAAGTAATTGGAGCTGAGTGACTAGTGCTGGATGAGCGCTAATCTCATCAAGATGATGGATTTAGACTTAAGTTTAAGGATACAATTTACAATGCTTTCAGTTGATATAGGAGTAACATAACTTTGTAAAACTTTAGGGGACAAAAATGTAGAAACTAAGCACTGAAAATGATAATGAACACTATGCTCAATCTTAGAAAAAATATTTTATAATGCCTAAGCAAAGACAAAATGTCTTTAAAAGACCTAAGCAAAATCCCTAAATGGGACCTGAATGAATATCAAAAAGGTTTTTGTCAGTGGCTAGAAACTTGTTCCAACAAGCTCCTGGACCACGTAGGCACTAAGTATAAAAAAAAATAGCCGAAACTTAGTTTTAAGATTGGTACGAAAGGAGTCATTGTAGTTTCGATGTTTTTACGTTCGCCCAGATTAAAGAAATAAAACATTCTTGGCGCCAATCAGCAGTGTCCTGTCCCCTATTGACTTGAAAATTCCATCCGTCACTTGCTAGTCTCTTCTAAAGGATTCCAATAGAGCATATTTTGAAACTAATTTTCGCTTTATCCATTCATAAAGAACAAGAATGCACTCGAGATCTTTTTTTCCAGTTGCTTGTTAATGAAATTTTAAAGTTAATTTAAGTTTAAATAAAATTAAGCTTCCTCCCACCGCATAGCCCTTAGCAATTATTCCAATTATTTTAGGGCTTATTTCCTGATTTTGTTGGGGACTTTTAAAACAAGCACTGATTGTCACTGAGAACCCACTCTTGATGAGAAATAATTACA
This sequence comes from Artemia franciscana, assembly GCF_032884065.1. NCBI lineage: Eukaryota > Metazoa > Arthropoda > Branchiopoda > Anostraca > Artemiidae > Artemia > Artemia franciscana. Next base: position 38,562,073 of record NC_088868.1, read on the forward strand.
GAAAAACACTGCAAAACCAGAAAGGTTTTGATTTCCTAGGTTTATTTCCAGATATTTTGGGAGGAAGAAGGGCTGAGATGAATTGAACTAGAAACAATTGTGGAATCTAATAAATAGGAAATGTCAAAATTTAACATAGTGAATCAATCGTTTTACTTCATTCAATCAATCAATTAATACTAAAAGAAAAACTATTACAAAAGCACAGCGGTTACTAGGCCCAAGAAACTTTGCTTATAATGGACCACAGAAAACAAGAATAAAACACTTTTGTGAAATATATACAAAAAAAAAACAAAAAACACTGGAACAAGACTACAAGGCTTAAGCAGAACTTTTAGTATTTATACTGATCCAAAAAGTAATGACGTCTGTTTTTCCCTCTAATGGTCGATAAAATCAGTTGCATTTATATACATATATCTATGTTCACATATGTATGAAAAATCACTATACTTCTTTTTGCTTTGGACGGCAGGTAGGCCTCATCTGGTGTCTATGATATTACTTTTCCTTGAGAGGTGATCTTGGCCGGTCGCTTCCGCATGTTGCAGCTTAACCACCAAGGTTGCCACTTGAGTAAAATTGACGTACTTTCCACAACTGCCAAAAATGTGCTACTTTCAAAAGAAAGTGCTGTATTTCAAAATCTTCAATTTGAGCGTGCCCATCACGCTCAAATGAAAATTTGTATGTCATCATCTTCAGGGATTACTTCAGTTGCCTGGAAATGATATTCAGACATATTTGAATGTTAACTTTGCGGAAATCCTCTCATCCTTCCTTCCTCCCATCCTCCTTATTTTTAATAAGAACTAGCGGTTTCTTTGCATCGAGATTGAAAAGGAATTATTCCTAGATAGGCGAGGAACTCCAATTTTATTATTTCATGTTGTCAAGTAATCTATGGCTTTCTTTGCGGAAATAATGCTGAGCGTCAAAATTCTCGGCTCATCAATAGTATTATGAGTTTCTATAAAGAGAAAATTTTTCAAGCTTCTTTCTTTTTATTAAGAGTCTTGTCGATGATTACTCTGCTTATGCAAGACAAGATCGAATATTATTTACGTGTTTACTTCGTTCAGAAACCCTCTGTTGTGCTATATCTCTTTTCGAGGTTCCTGAAGATGAGTGGCACTTGTATGATGAATCGGAGTTCTCCGGTCCTAATCCTTTCATGAAGTGATCCTTTGAAGATATTTTGGACAATATCCTGCTCTTTCATATAGAAATCAATTTTGATGTTGTCGGTTGTTCTGTAGAGCATGGCTCGTACTGGATTTGTTCCAGTTAAGAAAGGGGTCCATCAAGGAGCAGTCAGACCACCCGGTATTTTCAATAACTGCTATCGACGCTAAAAATCTTTGCCCGTAGTTATAGCATCAATCATTCTATTTTTAGTATATTATGCTTTTAACGTTTTTGATATAAGCCGGAACCTACTTCGGAATACTGAAATTTTCGAAAATCTATAAGCTGAACACCCAAAAAATAGACAATACTTAAATTCTGAAAAATCCATAATATCCAAGAAGTGGATAAATCAGTTCCATGTGTACCTATTTGAAACAGATGTATCCATCCAGTTTATTGCCACATACATCTCAACCTTCCAAAAAGATTTTTCTTTCCCCTGCGCCTGTAAGCTGCTTCTTGATTAGCTTAAATGTCAAATTTCAGCAGCTTGTGCCTCTGTTGTCTTATGTAAACTCTATGCTAGCCAAGCGTTTCTTGCTAGTCTTTAAAATGTCACTGCAATACTTCACATTTTCTGTTCGATTCCCTTTTGAATATTGAAAAATAAAAACTAATCAGCTCAAAATAAGATGGATATTTTTACGATTAGCAATGCATATACTTCGCCTACCTCCATGTCACAAGAACTCTCCACCAAGTATTAGCAAATTGAAAGTAGCAGACCCAAAGTCTCAGGACTTTTACAACTGCAAAACAGATACAAAGTTGAATTTCATCATAATATATGAGGGCGGTTATCAAAGCAGTGATTTGTTCCCTTCATTTCTGTTTCTTATTAATCTATATATTGAAGAATACCATTATCATTAAATTACTGAAGGAGCAATTAACAAGCATAATAATTGAAAGTTTATCAAGCCATACTCTGTGCAATTTTTTCGATCAGATATCCAACATTTCAGTATGATGATAAAATTTGGAAAGATTGTCTGAATTTTTAATGACACCTCTGACATATGAAATATGGAAAACCACTGAAGTGTACACAATTTCCCTGTATTTGGTGCAATAGCTGTCGAACATCAGGAAAGAAGAGTTACTTCATCTAAATTTTTATATGCCTAGTGTATACATAGTTTTGCATAAGTAGGGATAAATGGACTAACAGAAAGAAGGTTGTCCTCGTCTGGGATTGGAGGATGTCATAAAGAAAGATTTAAAGAAAATGGGAACTACATGGGAGGGTGTAAATAGGGATGCTTTGAATAGATTGGGATGGAGGAGAAGCGTGCGTAGCTGTTTTGGCCTCAGGGGGCTTGGTGCTGCTGTGAGTTGTTTGTATTAGTAGTGTCATTTCTTCTAAATTTATACGAGTCGTTGAAGTGGTTTTGGAAGCGAAAATGTTTATGCAGGAATCAGTGTTGCAATCATGCTCTTAACAGTTCATTGTGGAAGTTAAACATGATGTGACTGAAAGAAATACTTTTCGATCTCTGAAATCTGCTATTTAATTTTTTTTTTAATGCGTTTGCAACATGAGCTAAAATTGAGGCTGTTCAATAGTAATTTCCTCTCAGTGCTAATGTGTGATTCTGCGAGTTGAGCGCTGACAAAACAGCTAGATAAAGAATTTAAAGTTTTGACAAAGATTGTCTTTGAAAAATTCTCGGAGACAACTGAACAGACAAAATACGAATTCATTCGTTAGATTGGAGCATTAACATCCGCTCGTCATTGATAAAGTCGGTGGCGATATTGGGGACATGGTGTTAGAATGGGCAGCAATATCCAGTCTCAAAATATTTGGTGTTGGACACCTATCGGAGTTCAACGGTACGGACGACAGAAGGCTACACTTGACGATGCCTTGAAAAAGCCGCAGTGGTCTCAAGGACCTCCCTTGATGATTTTTGGCCGAAGACACAGGAGAGGTTATCCTGGAGAGGCATCATAGCCGCATTTTGTACCAAGTGGCGTGGGAAGTCCCAAGCCTCCTGCTTTTTAAGGCGTGCTTACAAGACATGGGATCCTTAAAGAGCAGCTTAACAGGGGCAGATATATACCGTAATAATGGATATCCGAAATACTTGTGGACATGAATAAATCGTAGGTTGTTTGAGTTCATCTATTATTGACGCACTGTTCGTCAAGATCACGATCTAAATCATACATTATCGAGTGAGGAGAATGGATTAAACCTTCATTGAAAAACTTCACACCTGTGCTGACTGTAGTGTTTTTGGTTTCCACAAAGTTCAACACGGGCTTACTGTTATCTGCTTATTGTTGATCTGTTCGATGTTAGTTTTCAAGGACGCAGTTCACAGTTCTAGACGTAACTTTTAGGAGGTGCGGGTAATCTATCTACCTTTCCCAACAAGTTAAGGCCATATAGCCACTGGTACTAATACCACTCTTCCTACTCGCTTCCGCTCACCTCTGTACAAACGTCACTGGGATGATGTGACGTTTTTAAATTATATGTATCACCAAAAAAAAATGTCCGCTAGTGTTGTGGTGACACAGATCCAAATATAATGTAAATACAATGAAAATATTAAGTTCTAAGGGAATTTATACTTTTAAAGCCAGCAAATAAAAACAATCCGCTTTTTCAAGTTATAATCATTTGGTCACTTGGTAACTGAACCAGTTGTTTCAGTTATTTTACTGTAGATCAGGAAGAACAAGTTTAAAGGGTATAGCCTAGAATAGGGTATAAAGTGGGAACTTCTATGGAAAGTTCATGCTGCTTTAAACCTAAATCATAAGGCACTGTGTGCAAGGTGTTTGTAAATACGACGCTTCAACAATATCTCAAGAGAGACCGACAATATTAAGTTGAAACTTGTAGGCTACTACTGTTAGTATTTCTGCTTTTGCATTTGAACCAAACAAAAAATAGTGTCCATGCATCCAGGTTGTCAAGATACCATAGATACAATTTTAGGGGTATAGTGTTAAGTTCTATTTTTCAGAAAAACTTGGGGAAGTGTATAACTAAATTCAACAATAGCATTTTTGTGTGCAGATTTCAAAAAGGGAGTGTTTAATTAAAGATTTCGGAATAATTTTCTTCAACATTTAAATAGTAAATCAGACTATGCATTCTTAAAGAAATAAATTAAAGAAAACAAGTATTTTATTCAGCTGAAAGTAGGGAGCAGAAATAAACCTTAAAACAAACAGAAATTATTTCGTGCATGAGGGGGACTAACATCTCCTCAATACCTCATTCTTTACTCTAAAGTTTGATATTTTGCTCCAAAAATTTTTGATTTACTGAGGGGAGGACTCCCCTTATATCCTGATAAGTTGTGTTCGTTTTAAATTTTAATGTTACTCCTTACTTTCAGCCGAAAAAATGTTTTTTTTTTGTAATCTCTGATCGTTTTTAAATAACGCTGGAAAATGTGACCCTCCCAATGAAAAATTCCCTTGCCCCACGAAAATCCACCGCCCATCGAATTATTTCTGTTTGAAGAATTTGAATTATTAAAGAATACGGCATTAGACTTTACAGTCCCTACAGGCGGTGCTTATCTCCGTTTCTTGGCCCCTCAGCCAGGAAGTGTAATGGGGAGCTGGGGGCGAACCATCCTGTGCTTTCGCACACTCTTCCTGTTTACCTTCCCCAGATTTCTCCAGGTACCCATTTAACAATGGACAAAATCCATAGCTTGCAGTCCTTTCGCCAGGAGCCGTGGGCGGTTAAGTCATCATCAAAGATATAGTTACAAAATGGCCATCGCAAAATTTTAATCAGACAACTTTGGGCAAATAGAGGCTTGGGATGGGGTTGTTGCCCCCCCCCAATGTTTTCGGTCACTCAATAAGGGCACTAGAACTTTCGATTTCTTATCAAATTAACCCTCTCTCGATGCTCTAGGATCACTGGTTTGATACGATCACCCCTGGGAAAAACAAATACGCATCCGTGAACTTACTTCTGGTAAAAAAAAAAAAAAACAAAGGCTGACATTTTTGTGTATAGAGATCAAAACCTCTATAGGGTTCTCTGGTAAGCTGAATCCGATGGTATAATTTTCAATAAGATCACTTTATATTAGATTTTTTCCAAATTTTGCAAATTTTTAAGGTTCGTATCTTTTTATGGGTAACACTAAACTTTATGAATTTTAAAAATTTTGAAAAAGCATTAGAATTCAATTTTTTTCTTTTATGTGTCCGTTGTTTTCAAGACCCTTTTTCTTAGAGTTTTGTTTTCTATTTTGCCGCTTTGGTCCCTACCTAAAGTTCGTTACCACAAACTATTTAAAAAACCGAAAAGATTTGAAATATATATTTTCCAATAAAAAATTTTATTTCAATAAAAAACAAATTGAAATTACTTTGAACACACTCTTTTAAAAAAGTAAGTTTATGAAAATAAAGTAAAGAGCTTCATTGAACAAAAATGAGCAGAAATAGTCAAATAATTTTCCAAGCGTAAAACTACCACAAATCACCATCAATAAATACATGAAATCCAAAACCAACAGAAAGTACAACAAATAACTGAATCAAACTCAAAACGAGCATAAACAATGAAAAGTGGGTCCGACGCCCCCCCATGCCTTTTGAAGACCAGAATATAATTTTCGCTTTACTGAAACGAAATAAATTTTAAAAGTTTTTCTCTTGCTTAACATTAATAAATCCAAAAGTATTCAGACTTTGCAAATTACCTTCTGTCCTTTTGTTTTTGTCCTCTTTAGATGTAAAATAGAGTTATGTTCGGGTTCAGTACATGAAAGAGGTAAACCTAAGCTACAGAATTCGTATTACCTGGCGGACAAACAAGTTAACTTCTAATTCAGTGTGAAAATGATCTCCGTCCTGATTTCAAAAAATAGTCAAAGTTCATGGTATTCATATAACATTCTAGTTGTTTGTCCATTGACCCCTAATTAAAACTTAGGATCTGCAAGAGTAAACAAAGGTGAGACGGGGAGGGGGCTTAAGGTCAGTTTTTAGGAACCTTGCAAAAAAATTATAAAATAATGCCTCTAAATTCTCCTAATGTGGAAGAATCCTGACATGTCGTCTTATCTAATAACACGACCCCTTTAAATTTTTTTATTCTTGCTTTGAATTGATCATTAAGCTGCTTTTCGGAGGGGATGCCAAATTTCAGAAATCAGTAACAAAAGATACCGCGCGCCACAAGTGTGCCAGATGTGGTGCAAACTGTTCAAAACGTGGTGGAACTTATGGCATAATTGGTGATCTGAGATGTACATAAGGTGGACGGAAAGTGGTCACCCCCTCGTATTAAACAACAATGAAGAAATGTTCAAATGTTGGTAATTAACACCATAGTTATATTGGAAGTTTGTTGTAACTTAATCTTTGTAGCAATACGCAGGAAGCTCCGTTTCATCTATGGCTTCTTAGCGATCAGTGTCTTTCTTGCTTTTGCAGTAGCAATGAGAAATCTTAAAAATATACTAAATAAAAAAACAGAGGAGAAAGAGGAAGTTGATTCAAGAAGACAAATTACGCTTATTAATGGAGTTGGAATTATTGTTGGATCTATCATTGGCTCTGGTATTTTTGTCTCTCCAAAGGTATGCGAAACTTTCCCTAATAGAGCTGACAGATGTTTAGTTTGAAACGGGTTTCGGTTGCATGGTTGCCGCTCGGAATTTATTCCGACTAATATTTATTCATAACGAGATTTTGTTTTGATTTTACTTTTTCTGCAGAGTATAGAGGGGGTTTTTGCAAATATTATAGTTCGTTTACACGGAGAGGAAAACTTGACGGGAATCCTGTCTCGGAGACAGGATTTATGTTTACACACAGTGGGAAAAGATTCTTGTCCTTTTGGCAGAAAATTTGAAAATTTTGTAAGCATGGACGAAACCAACAGGAATATTATGATAGCAGCCACGGCATCATTATTAATTGCTGCTGCTTTTAAAAGCACCGAAGAAAAAAAAAAGAGACAGAGAAGAAAGAGGAGATTCTGGGTCAGACCATCTTTTCAGGTAAAGTTAGGATTTTGCAGTCATTTGACCATCTCACCTACACTGCAGGCAGGCTACAGGACTGCTATAGCCAGGCTACAGCTCCTGTTGCAGGCAAGGCCAGCAGGATGATACCCAGACTTGCTTTGGGCTGAGATTTCAGAACAGCTGAATGAACCAGGTTGTGAACAGCTGTTCTGAAATCTCAGCCCAAAGCAAGTCTTTTAGCTTTGTTTTCTTGTAGTCTTGGTGAGCAGTGTCATAAATACAAGGCTTGTCCTGCACCAAACAGATTAAATCAGTAATTTTGGGATGATTCTTTACTGACATGTTATTTGTTTTTCGGCCAAAATCAACAAAACTGTAAATATTCTCGTTCTTCTTGCCTACACATCAAGCAGATCTGGTCAAAAACGGTCTCGGTGAAAGGAATCCTTGCTGGTCGCTAGACTTTTTTTCTACCCGGATTCACGAACGGAATCCTTTCAAGTGGACCAGAATTCCTTTGTCCGCGACGGGAATTCTCGTCCGTGTAAACGCGCTATTATCGATTTATAGAATATTCTATTTTTGACTCGGTGATTAAGATTTGGATTTGCTAAGGAGATTTGATAGACAGAGAAGGGTTTGCTAGACATTTTCCAGAGGAATTGCCTACGGATTGGGTTGGGTACCCGACTGACTTACTGTATTTCAAACAGAAGGCTGTACGAAAAGTGTGGTTCAATCCCAGTTTTTAGGGCTTTAATGAAAGAAAGGTTAAGATGGCTAAGGCACGTTCTGTGATAAATTTTTCGCAGTTCATATAATTGACTTGCCAATAAAGTGAACATACCAGTCGAAGCCTTTTTTTATGTTTTTTACGAATATAATAATCGCTTCTATTGCAAGTTCAAATTTAAGCACTTTTTGAGCTCTTAAAAATGACGAATTTTCTATTAAAGTATGAACTTTTGGTTGTTCTCCAATAAAATAATATTACGTTTTCTCAGAGCCGTTTTCTTGGTCGTTTTCTATAAAATAATACTACATTTTCTCAATGAAAAAATTATTTATAATAAGGTTAGGTTAGGTCAAAAAGTGCTTACATTGGAATTTACGGTAGAAGCAATTATTATATTTGTAAAGCACATAAAAAAGGCATCGGGTGGTATATTCACTTTATTGGTAAGTCAATTACATGAACTGCGAAAAATTTACCCTTTCTGCAAATGAAGGGTGACAGATTATCGAAGATTGTCCTTTTAGGGCTAACCGAGAAGCTGGTCGTCTCTGTTTGGGCTGGAAGGCTGTAAGGAAAGAATTAAGGAAAATGGGAACTTCCTGAGAGGATATAAAGAGCTGAATTGGTCTCTTGAGGCTTGTTGTTACATTGAGTTGTTAGTAGTAGTAGTAGTTTAACAATTGAATAACTGTAGCAGCATTCTTTTCCTTTTCACAAATTTTCCTCTTGTATGAGCATAGTTTTCAGCGGATACTGATATTCACTTGAGCTTGACCATCGAAGGACGACGTAGTCTTTGCATTTGTTAATTTGCTAGCGTTGAAAGGAAACTACCTATATATAGTAGTACTGACCATCTAATTAGGGACGTCCCAGGTGGGATTGTCCTCCCCTTGAAATCCAAAATTTTTTTGTGTCTTTTGGCACTTTTTATTCACATTAGAGCTCTGAACTCATTGAAAATATCACAAGTCCGTTCTTGAACCTAGTTTCACATATATATGTGGTGCACAGCAACTGAGAAGGAATGATTGTTGCCTTTGAGATCTAATTTCACTTCTTAGTTGCATCAAAATTACTGTGTTTTTAATTAGCATTTTTCTCCTTTTTGGTTTATTAAATATCATAGTTTCCCCCTTAGGGGTAGCCTCGTAAAGAACGAAACTAGCCCATAGTAACCAAAAATTTAGAAACATGTTTCGAGGACAAAAAATCAAGTAAGGAATAATGACCATTTGAAGCTGGTTCAGGAATGACAACTAATATTTCGATACAATACAATCTTGTATCTATTGTATCTACAATACAATCATATTTCGATACAATACAATCTTCGATACAATACAATACAACAATAAATCTTGCTAAAAAATCTTTCTCTATCAGAAAGTAATACGAGTTTGTGCATTAAATACAAGTTTTGCTTTCCCTGTCTTTTAAGATTTCCTAGAAAAATATAAGTTTTGTAACACAAATAATACAAGAAGAATATTGTCCTCTTTGAAATGCATTAAGATTTTTGTAAACTGAGGTTGATTAAATTTTTTCCAATTTATAGATAACATTTTGCTTATAATTTCGGCTATTTGTCTGTCGTAATGCTCCATAGAGCTTTGAACTCATAAGAAAGTATACTTTCATTGTATTTTTTCATAGACATTAACATTTTTTTTTAGAATTGATCATTGAAATTATATTTCTGTGAAAAATACTACGCTAAATAAGAAAAATCTTCAATTGATCGCAATTGGTATTTTTCACGGACAGCCAATGGAAACATTTTCTTTGAATGGTAATAGGTTAAATGGCTCTCAGTGACCAAAAACAAATTGCAGTTCACAGAACCGTTCGGAGTGTTGATGGTATCCAGGGAAAAATGAATTACAGTGCCGTCTCCGTAGTCAAATATAATAAAAAAAACGAATCAGGGTGAAAAATTTGATCAAAGGGGCAATCCCCCAGCCTCGGCGCCCACCTCCTCAGTTACTGCACCCCTTCCCCATAGCTGCAGTGCCTAGTGTAACCAACTCGGTGCTCCCTTATGGATGGCTCTGGCATTTGTTTGCTATTAGCTAGGGAGAAATAAATACCAACTTTTGTCTTAATCTGAATTTTGTCTAAATTTTTTCTGAATTTAAAAAATCTTTTTTAGGGTGACCACCCTCCATGAATGGTATTCTAAACAGTTTCAGACTTGTCTTAAAGCTGATTGGCCACTTTCTTTGCATCTTTTCTTCGGGAGCAATTTCTTTAAATCTTTTGAAACTGTCTTAAAAGTTACGTGTTAAAAAGTGATCAGAAACGACAAGATTTTGCCACTGGACAACTATTATAAAATCAGAAGACTGAGTTCATCAAATTTTTGAAAGGTTACCTTGTCTTTGAGCACGAATTAAACTTATTCGTTAAGAATAAAGCCCGTAATTGGATATAAAGGAATTAAGGCCGCAATTGGATATAAAGGAATGAAGGCCGTAATTGGATATAAAGGAATAAAGGCCGTAATTGAATATAACTTCGAGGGGTTTCAAGATTTTGTAACCAAAATGACTGTTTTACTTCTATGCTGATCGAAATGAGAAGTAGAAATAGGCAATGCCTTACCCGGAGGGGGGAGTCGCTACATTTGACTCCATCCCTCACAATTTCTGCCTGGCTCATAAAAACATAAGAAAAATGCAAACAAAGAAATTTTTTATATCTTCTTCAATTTTTTCCCTTTGTCAATTCCCGTCCCCCTGAAAAAATTCTCCCCTCGAATAAAAAACAAGGATTTCCCTTAGGAGTAGTTTCAGGATAGAAGCTTGAAATTTTTGCGGCATTTTTTTTTTCTGTTGAATCACCAGTTTTACTTAACTTAAGGTACCAGTAACTAAGGGATAGATTACTGGGATACATGTTACGAGTGTAAAGGTGACCGAACCCTGGTTTGGTGAGCTCAAGAGACAAGTCCTGAGCTGGTGGAAACACGAGCTAAGCCTAGGCTGTATTATTTAAATAACTCGCTGCAAACGTGGATCAAGTCCTGACTTAGCGCGAAAACAATCTGAGTCAAAGTTCCTGAATTGAGGTAACGCTGTGCATAAACACATTAGCCCCTACTTGCTACAGAGTGAGTAAAATTTTGGATTGGTACAGAAGCAATCGAAGCCCTGGCTCGTCCAAACACAGGGGTAACTACACTCAGTACAAACAAATTGAAAATACACAATCTAGGTGACTCAGTCCAAAAGCTGACTAAAGCGTGACTTGGAGTAAACACGAGGGAAGCCCTTTTCGCTGTAAAGGCAAGATAAGTCTTGACTTGGTACTCACTCTCAGTATAGGCACGTCTCAACTTCAGATCGTAGATGACTCAGGGCACAAGCGATCTAGGCTCTTGACTTCCTATGAGGGTGTAAATAGGGAGGCTATGAATAGATTGGGATGAAGGAGGAGCGTACATAGGTGTGTTGGCCTAGGGTTGCATGGTGATGCATACTACGGAGGTGGTTGGGATGAAAGCCTACCCTTAAGATAGATCTTTATCCACTCCTCAAGAGTATTAAAAAAAAGTTGCATAAAATACTTTCCCGTCAGGGAAAACTCACTTACCACCACCACCTCACCCCCCTACCCATGGTTTGAGCCTTTATTATTCGGCATTTTTTTTGCTAGAATTGATTTAAAACATTAAACAACAACATTGTAGTATAATAAAAATGGTGGTAATTAACACCAGAGTTATATTAGAAGTTCGCTGAAAAAATCGGAGTAAAAATTTCCAAGTTCAGGTGACATGGTACATAAGTGAGTTAAGTCCCTACTCGGCACAGAATGACCTCATTCCTAATTTGGTGCAAAAATGAAATGAGTCCTGATTCAGAGCCAAAACGAGCTAAGCTCTGATTTTTCCAAAAACAAGGGTAAATACGGTCTGTGCGAACAAGTCGAAGGTGCAAAATTTAGGACATTCAGTGCAAAAACTGGCTAAAACCAGACTTGGTGCTAGTACGAAAAAAGTCCTGATTTGCTGTAAAGACGAGATAGGTCTTGACTTGGGACACACTTTCAGCACAATCAAGTCCCGGCTTCAGAACGTAGTTGCCTTGGGCACTAACGATCTAGATCCTTGATCCCCCCTGAATCCTCTGGTTTGTTTCATGTTCCTTTAGTCTTATTTACATATAATTTTAGGGGTACCGATGTACAGGAGAGTAAATGCATTCTCCCATCGTTCCACCTAGGGAGATGAGGAGGAAGGGATAGAGACCCATTTCTTATGATTTACTTTGACCCCCCCCCCCCTTCCTAATAAAAACATTAGAAAACGATGCATAGAATGTCTCCCCTTCAGGAAAACCCTGTTGCAGTCCTCAAGCGCTTACCTTGGCAAGGAGTTATTGTTTTTCGCCATTTTATTTTTGTATAGATTATTATTATATTATATTAAAGTATTATATTATATTAATTTTAAGCTTTAATTTTACTTTAATCTAATTAATTTATTAATTTTACGCTTTAAGTATTCTATTATATTATATATTATTGTATATTATTATTATTGTCATTAACATGTTAAACAGCAATGTAGTAGTTTACAATTGTTGGTGATTAACACCGCACTTGTTTTAGAAGTTCATCGTGACTTAATCTTGGCAGCGCTACGCAGGGAGCTACGTCCCATTTATGGCTTTTATGCTCATTGTCAGTGATATCAGTCTCTCTCTTGCTTCGTTGTAGTGATGAGAAATCCTAGAAACACTATTCATGAAAAAACAGAGGAACAAGTAGAAATTGATCCAAGAAGACAGATTACGCTTATTAACGGAATTGGAATTATTGTTGGAACTATTATTGGTTCTGGTATTTTTGTCTCTCCAAAGGTATGACGTTTTGCTAGAAACAGGTTTCAGTTGCATGGTTGCCACCTGTACATTATTCCGGTCACGTCAAAATTTTGGGTAAAATTATGGATTTGCAGTTTTGATGATCTTGAAATTTTGCTACGTTAGGCAAACAAGCTTCCAAGAAAGGATTCTGACATTGTGTGATCCACCGGGTAAATGTCTTAAAGGGTATAGGTTTTGATTAGGGGCTATTGAGAAGGAAAAATGTTAAAAAGTCATTTCTTAATTCATAATATGTATTACAGCTAATACGTTTTTACCACAACTCCACTACACTTTACCCCCCTAATAGACAAATATATAGCCCAAATGGCAAATATTTCGCTGTTCATATTATTGACTTACTATTAAAGTGAACATACCACTTGATGCCTTTTCAGGCTCTTTCCAAATAAAATAATCATTTTTGGTGCAAATAAATATTATACCTACCCTTATATATACCAATTCAGGGTAGCCTATATATTTGAATATTAAGGACGAGGCAAATTTTAAATTTACCTCTCATTTGTATCAGAAACAAATTTGGTAAATATATCAAAGTTTATATTATTGACTTGCCAATAAAGCGAACTTACCATTCGATGCCTCTTTTTATGCTCTTTACGAATATAATAATCACTTCTATTGTAAATTCAAATTTAAGCACTTTTTGACCTAATCTAACCTAAATTAACCTTATTATAGATAATTTTTTCACTGAGAAAATGTAGTATTATTTTGTCGGAAAACGACCAATAACTCATACTTTAATTGAAACTTCATTCATTTTTAAGAGCTCAAAAAGTGCTTAAATTTGAATTTGCAATAGAAGCGATTATTATATTGGTATAGAGCGTAAATAAAGGCGTCGAGTGGTATTTTTACTTTATTGCTAAGTCAATTATATGAACTGCGAAGAATTTACCAACAAATATGTAGCTCTGATGGTAAATATTTTGCTGTTCATATTATTCCACTCGATGCCTTTTTTATATTCTTTCCAAATATAATAATCATTTTTGGTGCAAATGAATTCTACCCCCACCCTTATATATATTAATCCAGGGTAGCACATTAGGGGGGGGGGGTGGTAAATTTTAAATTTACCTCTCATTTGTACCAAAATCAAATTTCACTCCCACCCCCTGATGTGTCAATATATAACCTGAATGGTATATATAGGGGTAGGAGTAAAACTCATTAGTGGTAAAAGTGATTATTATATTTTGGAAGATCATAAAATACGCATCGAGTCGCATCTTCACTTTATTCGTAAGTCAATAATATGTACAGTGAAATATTTACCGACTAAACTATATAATTTCAATACGCTTCACGATCTGTCACTCTTTTTTCCAGTTCTTCTTTGGTCACAGTTTATTCAATTTACAGGTACCCGAAACAAGACATTTATTGGCACAATTCGTAAAAAGATACTACGATTTGGGGTATATGTTTAAACTTTAGAGGAGGGGGGAGTTGGGATGCAGTCTAGTGGAGTTTACCTAAAAATGTGTTAGTTACAATTATTCTGTATATTATGAAGTAAGCATCAGCAGATCTAAGAAGGTGGGTGGATGCCATCCCCACGATTTTTCTGGTGGCCTCATTCTGCCTTTGTTTCTATTTTTCACTATTTTTTAAAATACACCAGTCAATTTGGTCAAACATTGGACCCCCCCCCCTCAAGATTTTGCTTTAGATCCTGCTTCGGAAGTAAATTGTCTCCTCTACATGTTTCCTTCTCAATAGACCCTAACCTAGACCTATACCTTTTGAAAAACGAAATTCTAAACCTCTCTCCTCCAAAGAGGACTGACTTTTTACAATATCTGTGTTACAAATACGAAATCTTGCATTATAGATCTTCTGTTCAAGTGAGGCACAAGACAAGTGTTTCAAGCTTCCTAGCCTACCTTTGCTCAGTCCTAATTTCTAGGGCTTTAAGCATCTAGAAATCTTTTCCAAAATTTAGTTAAAAACTCTTGCATGGCCTAAAATTTTCTTGAAACAAAAGTTGTACTCACAAAAATTAAAGCCAATAAAAAAAGAAAATGATAACTCAAAATTAAGGTTTTTTGTCAGATGTCAAATAAAGAGTCATGTTTTCCACCTTGTAAGCCCTAGAAGTTAGAAAATCTATGCTTCACTGAAAACACAATAAAAGAAATCCAGATTGTCATTGGTAATCCTTTGCCTAAAAATTGCAGCAGCGCATTTTTCCTGTTTATGATTTTACCTATTGCTTATGCGTACTTATTTATCCTCTGTTCTTCACTTCGCACATATAAAGTAGATTATGTCAGAGAGGCTGCATTTTTTTTCGCTAAATGAAAATACTTCAAGAGAACTAAATTAGAGGAAAGAGTACGAGTAAGGTAAAAATATCTCGAAAATTATATGCAAATTTTATGGATAGGGCAGTTCTAATTTTCTGAAACATATCTAGACGATAGTTGCACTTCAACTACTGCGTCGTTTGCGTTGTACTGAAAACTATGTTTCTTGAAAAGTCCTTGAAAAAAATTAGTAAAATTAAACTGAATATTTGCGATATTAATTGGTGGAAGCTCAGCAGTTTAAGATTATATTGTACTGTAATTTTTATTTTTATCTTCAACATTTCAATAAGTAGGCTACTAAAGAAATATTTGTAGTATTACTTAGTAGGCCTTAGACTCTTACAGTTAGGTAAGGGGACAGTAGCCAAACTCTTGTTTGTAGTAATTTTTTCTCGTTTTAAGCTTGATTTATGAATTCAATTTTAAGTTTGCTCGTTTTAAGATTTATTCATTGATTAATGTTAGTACCTGTCGTATGTTTATGTGCTATGATTGTTTATTTAATTTCTGTTCGTTTGGGTTTCATTTATTCTTTAATAGTAATTTCTGGTTGTTTTCAGTTTGAATTATCATGGATTTTTGTTTCTGCTGATCCGAAGTTTAATATGACCTTTACTTTTCTTTGAAAAGCTTTTTGGATTTTTTTTTTTTCGTTTTTGATTGCCAAAGTTATAGGATTTTCCTATAAAGTTAATACGACCATCCCTTCCACAAAAAACCTTGTATGTTAACCACGGGCAACTTGCATAAAGAACAACCCTTGCCGCAGGGTCAACGGGGGATTTTCCAACCCCTAAGTTTCAGTTTTTGAATTTTGGACTATTTTGAACAAAATGGATATTTCAAAAGTTTGATCGGATATATTTGGCCAAAAAAAGGTGCGAGGGAGAACTAGTTAACGTCTTGTCACTTTTGACTCTTAAAAACGGCACAAAAATTTTGATTTGCAATTGAATCATCCTCTTCCAAAGTTTTTGAGACCACCCCTTCCAAAAAGACTTTGTTTGTTAACGATGAGCAACTAGTATAACCTATAGCACTTGCCCCAAAGGTTTTTTTTTGGTGGGGGGGGTATTAAAACCGGAACCTTAGTTATTTGACATTTGTACTATTTGAACAGAATAGCTATATAAAAATTTGGATTGGAAGCACTTGGATAAAAATGGGTGTGATGGGGGGGGGGTGTTGACTGGTTGCTGTCCGATTACTTCTTACTGTTAAAAATGGAGCTACAACTTTCGTTTTTAAATTGAAATCGCCTGATCCGAAGTCTATACAACCACCCCTTCGATAAAAATCACAAATATTAAGAATGAACTGCTTTCAAAGTAGCATTGGATTAATATCTCCTGAATATACACCCTTATTTGGGTTCCAAAGATGGTCTAATTTTGGGTCATTGACCTACTTACATAACCATACTACAAGAGAAATGCATCATTGACATAATCTAGTCAGCATCTCATTTTCAAATATTGTCTCGGCATGATTGACAAGGTAAATCCAATGTCAAATATATCGATAATTCTTTTTTTTGTGCTGAATGAAACTGGTTTATATTTTTATGGGAATCTACATTAAGGGATCAAGCGGTATTTTTAATGTATTATGTTAAAAGGTGCCGAGAATAGAATTTTAGTAGCATTGAAATAATAAAATAGAAACTAAATAAAAAAAACAAAAATACTAAATAAAACTTTGTCATTACAAATGTTGTTTCTCTAAAACAAAAAATCACGAGTAACATATGTGTACATCTTTCATTTTGTATTCAAAAATATCACAAGTAAATTTCTTTTGCTATTGGCTCGAAAAAATCATCTGGTGATACTATATTTGGATGTGCACTTTCAAAATGTTTTGTACTCTGTTTTGCCCAAAGCTTGATGAAGATATGCTTCTTTGAATCAAATGCGTGGTTCAAAATTTTTTAACACAGTTTTTCACAAAGCTCAATGAAAGTATGCTTCTTTGAATCAAATTTTTGGTTCAAAATGTTTTGTACTTTGTTTTGAAAGTTCTTAAGCCGAACTGGCCAGACATGACAATAAACAACAAAGAGAGATAAAACTCTACAAAAAAAAACCTCAAACGAGACGACGGCCAGTAGAGAGGAAAGACTAAAACAACGCGGATGTTTCGCCTGTATCCAAACAAGGCGTCCTCAGCACAAGATAAAAAGAAAACTAAACTAAAAACAAATAAAGTTCTCATTGAAGTAACTTATCCCTACGTGGATAAGTAGCGACAATTGTATTTATTATTATTGGTGGTGGTTTTATTTGTTTTTAGTTTAGTTTTCTTTTTATCTTGTGCTGAGGACGCCTTGTTTGGATACAGGCGAAATATCTGCGTTACTTTGTTTTATACAAAGCTCGAAGAAGATATGTTTCTTTAAATCAAATGTTGTGTTCAAAATGTTTTGTACTCTATTTTCCACAAAGCTTGATTAACATATATTTCTTTGTATGAAATGTAGGGTTCAAAATATTTTTTCCTCTGTTTTGCAGAAAGTTCGATGAAGATACATTTCTTTGAATCAAATTTGTGATCCAAAATGTTTTTTACTCTGTTTTTCGCAAAGCTCGGTGAAGATACGCTTCTTTGAATCAAATGTGTGGTTCAAAATGTTTTGTTCTCTGTTTTGCACAGAGCTCGATGAAGATATGCTTCTTTGAATTAAATGTGTGATTCAAAAATAGTTTTGTACTATAATTTGCACAAAGCTCGATTAATACACGTTTCATTGAATCAAATGTGTGAAAGAGAGACAAGCAAACCGCTGCTCAGACACACAGACACAGAGAGAGAAAAACATCTACCAACACATAGTCAGACACAGAAAGACAGACACGGGGACAGTCAATCATCTGCTCAGACACACAGGCACAGTTAGAGAGACAAGAAAACAGGCTCTCTCTCTCTCTCTCTCTCTCTCTCTCTCTCTCTCTCCCCTCTCTCTCTCTCTCTCTCTCTCTCTCTCTCCCTCTCTCTCTCTCTCTCTCTCTCTCCCTCTCTCTCTCTCTCTCCCTCTCCCTCTCTCTCTCTCTCTCCCATTCTCTGTGCCTGTGTGTCTGAGTGGATGTTCGTATGTCTTCGTGTGTTTTTGGGTCTGACGTTATGTGTTTGTATGTGTTTATCTCCCTCTCTCTCTCTCTCTCTCTCTCTCTCTCTCTCTCTGTGTCTCTGACTGTCTATTTGCTTGTCTTTTTCACTGTGCGTGCGTGTATGAGCCAATTTTTGCTAGTCCCCGGGTCTGTATTTTGTGTGTTTGTGTGTCTGACTCTTGAGTGTTTGTAGGTGTTTTTGGCTCTCTCTGTACCTATATGCCTGAGCGGCAGTTTGTTTCTCCTCTCACATTTGATTCAATGAAACATATCTTCATCGAGCTTGGTGCTAAACATAGTAAATCTTTTTTGAAACCTCACATTTTATTCGAAGAAGCGTATCTTCACCGAGTTTTGGGAAAAACAGAGTACAAAACATTTCAAACCAGACATTTGATTCAAAGAAACTTATCTTCATCGAGTTTTTTGCAGAACAGAGTACAAAATATTTTGAACCATACATTTGATTCGACGAAACGTATGCTGATCGAGCTTTGTAGAAAACAGAGTACAAAACATTATGAACCAAACATTTGATTCAAAGAAAACGTCTTCATCCAACTTTGTGCAATACCGCGTACAAAACATTTTGAACCACACATTTGATCCAAGAAGACGTATCTCCACAAACCTCGCCTACCCCACATTTGGATTCAAAGATGGCTATCTTCATCAAGCCTCGTGCAAAGCAAATGTGTGCAAAATCATACATTTGATTCAAAGAAAACGTCTTCATCCAACTTTGTGCAATACCGCGTACAAAACATTTTGAACCACACATTTGATCCAAGAAGACGTATCTCCACAAACCTCGCCTACCCCACATTTGGATTCAAAGATGGCTATCTTCATCAAGCCTCGTGCAAAGCAAATGTGTGCAAAATTATACATTTGATTCAAAGAAGTTTATCTTCATTGAGCTTTGTGAAGAACAGACTACAAAATATTTTGAACGACACATTTTATTCAAAGAAGCATATTTTCATCGAGCTTTGGGCAAAATAGAGTACAAAACATTTTGAAAGTGCACATGTGTGACACAATAGACTAAGATCACTCAAATCAATTATAAGGCCACCATTAATACCTTTAGCTATAGATGAAGTAAATATACTGAACAGCACAGGGCTAAGTATTGAACCTTGTTTCAAACCTCTTATAATTTTCACTGGTCGTGACAGAGTTTCTCCATTTAACTTAATTCTAATGAAATAATTATTATACCAACATTTAAGACTTGCTACAACGTAAGTGTTAACTCCGTACTTCAACAACTTTGTTAATGCTTGCGCTTGAATTGCTGAGTCAAAAGCCGATGATATGTCTACGCTTCATATAAATAGGGGCAAGCCCGTACTTTCCGCTTTAACCATAACTCTTTTAAGAACCCTGTGAGCAAAAGCACAACCCAAATGTGACGGAAACCAAACTGACGGTAATCTAGCGAGCACTTGGATACTATTTCTGAAAGTATAAGACATTCAAACACTTTACTCAATTTGGTAGAAACTGTTATTGGGCGGTAACCGGAGCCCTCTTTTGCTTTTTTTTACCTTTTTTAGTATATTAATGACTATACCAGTATGAAAAGACTGTAGCACTGTTGCAGAATCAATACACATCTGATATAACAAGGTAAGATGCTGGTAGAGTAAGTCAGACCCGTGCTCGAGGTGTTCTGTAGATATACCATCGAAACCAGAGGGTTTCCGGCGCTTTAACTGACGGATAGTACACTTTATATCTGCAGGAACAATTACAAATGTGCTTATTTTTTTTAGAAGGGGCTGTAATTTACATTTCAAACTAGTTTCACTGTCACTTTCCAGCTTTAAATTCTTAGATTTAAAGACGCCACTGTAATGCTTAACCCACTCTTCCTCACTAATTTTTGAGGCAGGTTGACTTTCTGGACCCAATTTTTTAAAACACTTCTACATGTAATTTGGATTACTGATCGTTTCTTTAGATACTCGGTCAGCATTTTCCATCTTTGCTCTGTCAACCAACACACTGTATTCTTTCTTGGTTCTTCGGAAAAGATTAAACAGTGTCCCACTTCTAGGCTATAAAAATGTAAACCGGTCTCATCCAACCCAAATAATATAACTGTCATCTGACTTCTTGTTAATCATGCCAAGACAGGCATTTGAAAAAGAGATGCCGATTGGTATACATATCCATACTCATGTAGTATGGTTATGTGTGTAGGTCAGTGTTCCAAATATAGGCAATATTTAGGGCTCAAATAAGGGCGTATATTCAGGAGTTATTAATGCTCTAGTACTTTCATAACTTATAACCCTTGCCCTGAGAGCTGTGGAGGATTTTGTCAACCCCCAAAAAATAAGTATTTGACCTTTGGACTAACGATAATTTTAGAAAATTTGATTTGAAGAATTTGGGGGGAAGAAGGCACTAGAACTTCCAATTTTCAGTCAATTCAGTCTCTTCTGAAGTTTATACGACCATCCCTTCTAGATGAAGTAATGAGAATTTTTTTTTACAATATGGGAAAAAACGAAGATAGTTTGAAACTTTATGGCCTTTACTATAGTTAGCGCTATAGCGTTGCCTCTGATGTTTAAAGAGCTTGACGATTATCTTTTTTGTAAAAATATAAAGCTTTCAATCGTAAATGAATACTGGGAAATCCGTCCTAACTGGGGAAAAGGCTTAGGGATCGTTTCTGTTGTATGCATAGCCCTACATCTGGATTCAACACAAAATAGTAGGTCTTACAACGGATCAAACATTGGAAAGAACAACAAGCAAATATACTATTAGACCTTTATAGATATGTCAGTAAGGATGATGCTACATTGTCTGGTAGTATTGGTAGTGGTAGTACCACTACTAATACCGTATTCGTTCTAACTAATACCTATTTATGCCGTATTCGTAGGAAGTCCCTTGATTATATTGGCATTTTCAGGCGCCTTCTCATTGCTGCTGCACCTTGTGTACACAATATCTATGCACCGTACCGTTACTTATGGTGTATATATAATATGCCAAAGGATATTTGTGTAGCATAATAGTGATAAAATTAGAACGTCTCATCCTCTATATTTTATTAACCAACATTTATTTCAGGGAGTCTTCATTCATGCTGGATCTCCGGGAGTAGCCTTAATAGTGTGGGCAATATCAGGTCTCTTTTCAACAGCCGGTGCTCTTTGCTTTGCCGAACTGGGAACAGTTGTGGCAAAATCTGGTGGTGACTATGCTTATATTTTAGAGGCTTTTGGTCCTATTCCAGCATACCTCAGCCTATGGGTGAATATGGTGATCATTCGTCCAGCATCACAAGCAGTCGTTTCTCTCACTTTTGCATTGTACTTATTAGAGTCGTTCATGGATGGATGTGCTCCCCCTGATTTGTCACTGCAGCTTCTTGCTGTAGCATGTATTTGTAAGTATCATCACGGTTTTAATATTCAGTTTAATACGTTCTGAGACCATACTGGCTGTGCATGACGTATGAAAACAAAGAAAGGGAATAAAAAATGAAAAGAGAAAAAACAAATAGGTGAAAAAACGAGGATTTTATCAGCCAGTAGCTAACCACAAACAAACGAACAGTAGCTAACCGTTTCTTAACCACAAACAAAGCACTATTTTTTTATACTACAAACAGGGGCGAATCTCCAACATTTTTATTGGTAGAGGGGCAAGAGCGGTCCATATCCAGATAGCCAAGGGGCATAGGATATATATTAACTTTTCCTCCAAATTATTGGGAGAAAAACCCCTTCACCGAGGGTATCCCTTCTGACGTTAATAATAAAATGAAGCCACCCCTTCTGCTACTCACCAGAATAGCAAAATACACCCAAATTAGGATTAATGTTTTTAGTATCAGGGAAATAATGAAAATTCCGCTCCCCTATTCAATGGACTGATTCGATCTATATTTTTATTTCGTATCTTAGTTTCCTGGATGTTATTTTAGGTTTCTTCAATTAAAGAAATGGATTATTATCCCAGTGCTATTCGAGGGGGAACACCTTAAAGTGATAACAAATCAAGAATTCCTTGGAAAATATTCTTTCCAACCTGGAAAATTACAGTCGCATAGTTTGGGGCTCGTCTATTAGGATTCGTTTTTCGAGTAATGCATGCTGTCGAAAAGGATGTTTGTATAATTCTACTTCATCTCAAAGAAGAGCACTATAATGCAATAATAAATCAGTAGTTTCCAAGAAAATTATCATTGAGTCCTAGAGAATCACAATAATTAGCACTGAAAATGGTATTTATCCAAGAAAACCACATATTTTAGGAGACTAGCAGCCCTCAAAAGCTACAATTGTAAAATCTTTCTGTGGTAGATTTTTCTGAAAAATAATTCCTTTAGTTCTAGAAATATTTATGTTTCGGTAAAATAGAGGGGTAAGGGGGATTATAAACCTATAGAATATCTAAACATTTTTTTGTTTCAGGCTTTAAAATTACCGTATATAGTAATATATGGTAAATCGATTGTAGTATATTATAATACAGTGTATTTTGTAATTTTTCGACTGTTATTTTTCTAGCAAATAATTGTTCGTCAAAAGAAGTTGAGATATAACTCTGCGTTGTCTCCATGGGAACATTAATCAAGATTAAAAAAAAGGGTTTTCTGAAAAAAAGTTTGTTTCTGGTCAGAGACAAAACGTATTCCTCGGGGATATCGGAACTGTTGCCTTTAAATCTGTTGACCCGTTGATAAAAATCAGAGGCAACGCTATAGCGTTGCCAATAGTATAAACTTCAGAGGGGGCTCACTCGATTGGAAATAGGAAGTTCTAGTGACCTTTTTACGAGTCAAAAGTGATCAGAGGGCAATTATTACCCCTACGGCCTTTTTTCCTTAAACTCATCCGATAAAAATTTTGAGGAAGGCATTTTGTTAAAAATAGTTCAAAGATCGTATAACAAAAACTCTGGTGTCATCACAAACGCACATGGCCCAGAGCATGCATTGTAAGTTATTTCCTGGTGGTATGTATGGTTCTGGAAGGGATGCTCGTATAAACTTCAGAGAGGGCCCATTTGATTGGAAATTGAAATTTTGAGTTCACTTCTTAAGAGTCAAAAGAGATCAGAGGGCAACTAGTCCCTTCCCCTCCTCCACGTCTTTTTTCCCCAAATACATCCTATAAAATTTTTAAATAGCCATTGTTTCTTAAAATAGTTCAAAGATCATATAACGAAAACTCCGCGGTCAAGATAACCCCACCAGGGCCCGGGGACAGGAGTTGTACGTTAAGCCCAAGGGTCATATATGGTTCTTATGGAAGGGATGCTCGTTAAAGCTTTAGAAAGGGCTCATTAAATTAAAAATTCAAAATTTTAGTTCACTTTTTGTGAGTAAAAAAACATTGGATGCACATTTCCCCCTTTTTTCCCGAAATGCATCTGATGCACATTTCGAGATACCCATTTTGTTAAAAATAATTCAAAGGTCAGATAAGACAAACTCCAGCGTCGAACCCCCCCCCCCAAGGCCCGGAGGCAGGTGTTGTGAGTTATACACCGGGGTATATATGGTAATTGTGGAAGTAATGCTCGTATAAACTTCAGAGAGGGCTAATTTGATTGGAAATTAAAAGTTTTAGTTCTGTTTTTAAGAGTCATAAGATATCTAAGGGCAACTAGTCCCCCCCTCATGTCTTTCTTCTTCAAACTGATCCGATAGAAATTTAGAGATAGCCATTTTGTAAAAAATAGTTCAAACCACAGGCAATAAAAACTCCAGTGTCAATACAACCCTCGAGGCCCCAGAGCCAGGTGTTGTAACTTGTGCCCTGGGGGCATATATGGTTCTTGTGAAAGGGATACTCGTATCAATTTCAGAGAGGGCTCTTTTGAATGGAAATTGAAAGTTCTAGTTAACTTTTTAAGAGTCAAAAGAGATGGGAGGGCAACTAGCCCCCTCCACTGTCTTTTTTCTCCAAACCCGTCCGATATAAATTTTGAGATAGCCATTTTTAAAATAAAAATAGTTCAAACATCAAATGAAAAAGCTCCGTGGTCGACACCAACCCTCTGAACCGGGGGACAAGTATTTGTAACTTCTGCGCCGGAAGCGCAAGTGCTTGTCGTATAAACTTTTAAGTTGGCTAATTTGATTGTAAATTGAAAGTTCTAGTTGCATTTTTGTGAGTCAAAAGTTAACGGAGGGTCCCCCCCCCCCTAAGGCACACACCCTCTTTTTCCAAATTCTATCCAAAGAACATTTTGAGATAGTTAGTTTGTTTGAACTAGTCTAACGATCAGATATCAAAACTTCGTTGGTGACGTATACCCCCACCCCTCCAGAGCCTGGGGAAGGATTGTAACTTATTCTGCGGGGTACATAAGATTCTTATGGAAGAGACGGTCGCTTAAACTTTGGAAGGGATTTAAATGATTATAAATTAAAAGTTCTAATTCACCTTTAAAGACTCAAACGTTATCCGAAGGTGACTACCCGCCCCCCTCCAACGTTCTTTTACCCAAATGTGTCCAATCAAACTGAGTCATCAAAGGTAATTAGAACGAATCAACCCCCCTCCCACGCCATTTTTCTCAAAATGCATCTGATGAAAATTTTGAGATAGACATTTTGCTCAAAATAGTCCAAAATTCAAATTACTGTAACTTAGGTGTCGAAAAATCCTCCCTAGACCCCAGGGCAAAGGATGTAACTTGTGTAAGTTGCCCATTATTAGAATATAAGGTTTTTGCGGGAGCAGTGGTCTTATTAACTTTGGAGGGGGCTCATTCGATCCAAAATTGAAACTTATAGCTCTTTTTAAGAGTCCAAAGTGATAAAATTGGCATCTAGCCCTCGCCCCACTTTCCAAAAGGGCATCCGGTAAAAATTTTGAGATAGCCATTTTGTTCAAAAAGTTCAAAGGTTAAATAACTATGTTTCCGGGGTTAACCCCCCCCCCCCAACTCCTGGGAAATGGCTCTGAGCTACGAAACTTAATTATTATTGATATGATACGTCGTTTACTTTGATACTTGTATTCAGTGATTGACTTGGTGGCTTTGATTTACGGTGCAAGGGCACCGTAATTATTATTGATTTGATACGTCGTTTACTTTGATACTTGTATTCAGTGATTGACTTGGTGGCTTTGATTTACGGTGCAAGGGCACTGTAAATCAACCTGGCTTTGATTTACGGTGCAAGGGCTGTAAGTTATGGAAGTTGCTTGTTGTTACTTTGAAAATTTGTTTACTGTGATGCTGTCTTTACTTGGATGCTTTGGTACTTCAATATTGTTTCTTTGATACTAGTTTTGATACTTTGATAAAGGTTTAATGTTGAAAATGATCTTATTTTTAAATTAGGAGTTTTTAAAACCCGAAACCTTTCTAATCCAAAAACAAAAACAAAAATAATTAAAAAGACTCTCCAAAAGTTATTTACCAATTTTTTCCGATAGAATATGGGTTATACACCTCTAATAAATGTTGTCTTCACTGTAAATAAGACTCTTGCTACTGCCTGTTTCCCAAATGGTAAAAGTATTATTCTCTTACTTAAATTACAAATTCTCTCACCTAGAGTTATCATTCTCTTACTTAAGTGGCCACAAAGTTCTGCAAAATTAGTTTACAATTTTTTTTATTATAATAATTGGGAGAAAAGAGTTCAAAGACAAATGAAAATTGGACTAAGGATCGGTTTTTAGACCGCGGTCGTCTTCAGGGAGTAGGGGTTATGTACCTCAAATGAATGGTGTCTTCAATACAAACAAGATTGTGGCTACTGCCCGTTTCTCTGACGGTAAAAGTGTCATTCTAATGGTTACTGCCCGTTTCTCTAATGGTAAAAGTATAAGGCCTACTGAGTATTTGGCGATTTACTAAAAAGAATCATATTACAAATATTTTCTTTTGTTTGTATTACATCACTGAAAATGAAATGAAAATTGCAGTGAAACCTGACCACGATTTACCAATAGGCCCACTAGGCCCTGTGGCTTTCGCTATTCCCGAAGTTTTGGAGATTTTTCCCAA
Organism: Artemia franciscana; assembly: GCF_032884065.1. Lineage (NCBI taxonomy): Eukaryota > Metazoa > Arthropoda > Branchiopoda > Anostraca > Artemiidae > Artemia > Artemia franciscana. The sequence goes on from NC_088868.1 coordinate 38,588,290, forward strand.
GAACTTGAAAAAAAAGAGAGGCAAAAACGCTTGGCGTTTTTGCCGCTAAAGCTTTAAAGCTTTATCTCCGAGAAGCGTTAAAGCTTTAAATCCGGCCCTTAGTAAAACAAAATCTTGAACTGGTGAGCTTTCAGCAATAAATATCATTATATATCAGATATTCAGTTTAATTTGCTAGTTTTTAGTTTTTTCCAAGATTGTGAATTTATTTTGGAATAAAAAAATTATTTTGAAATAGGGAATTTTAACAAATTTAAAACTTTGGCAGTCAAAAACGAACAGAAACTAATTTAAAAAACTTTCCGACAAAGAACTTTTTAAAGGAAAAGTAAAGGCCAAAGTAAACTTGAGATCAGAAGAAATTGAAACCTACAATAACTCAACCTCAAAACAACCAGAAATGAAGAATAAGTGAAACCCAAAACAAACAGAAATTAAGTAAACAATCATACTAAAGAGACATACAATAGGTACTGTTATAAATGATCGAATAAATCTTAAAACGAGTAAAGCTTAAGTTTAATATGTAAATCAAGTTTAAAACGAACGAAAATATTTTGCCATCTGCGTCATTGGCGCTTTACTGAAAATGAATTATATTACAAATATTTTTTTCTGAACTTATTACAACATTGAAAATAAAAATTGAAATTTACATTAAAATTACATTTTGAATTGATGAGCTTTCAGCAATTAAAGTCATTATATATCAAATATTAAATTTAATTTTATTGGTTCTTTCCAAGACTGTTCAGGACAAATATAGCTTCACTACAACAAGTGTTTGGATAATGCAGCCTTCCCTAACTGTAAAAGTCTAAAGCTTACTACGTCATTGGTGCTTAACTGAAAACGAATTATATTACATATATTTGTTTCCAGTTATTGCAGCATTGAAAGTGAAAATGAAATCTTGAACTGATGATCTGTCAACAATTAATAGCATTATTTATCAAATGTTCAGTTTCATTTTATTTGTACTTTTTAAGACTGTTCAAGACACACATAGTTTTTGGTAAAGCACCAATGATAAGTTTTAGAAAAAACTGTCCTTCTAATACCTTTTTAAAGTGTGCCTTAAATACCCACGTTATCATTTTTCATCGTGTTCTGAATGCTCACTGCCATAACATCATCTTATTAAGCAACCTTCTTTGATGTATGATTGTGAATCATGGGAAAATTTAGAGTTACTGCTCTTTTAAGAAAGCCCAAAGCCCACTTTCACATAACTGATTAGGGTAGCTGATCTACTGACAGCACCTGACATTGCTGCCTTATCTTTAGCCTTAGTATGACTTGAATTACTTGACTTAAAGCTCATGCTTGGCAGTGCCACCAGCGTAGAGGGAACCAGATATCAATGCCATTAGTCGTCTCCAGGGTGGCGTGTTTCGGGTGAGGGTAGGAACTTCGCTGGGGTCAATGCCCCATGCTTTGAGTCGATCGCAGATTATATGCGCCCATCTCATTCGAGGTCTACCTCTTGGGTGTTTCCAGCCGTTTGCAGTTGGATCAAAGTCGATTATAAGTCGAACAGGTGTTTCGTGGGGTAGGCAAAGTAAATGACTAATGCAACGAGTGGGACTCATCTGTTTCGACAAAGGTGGTAATTTAAATGGCCAGAGGATGTCCATATTTCGTACCCTATCGAGCCACCTAAATTATTTGATTTTGTGGAGGTGTTTTGTCTTGACAGCATCTAGCTTCATAATCTGCGAGTCAAAGGCCAAGTCTCCGACGAATACAACACAACGCTTGCTACCGAGGCAGAATAGGTAAGAGCTTTTTTTAGACGGCTGATCTGGGGCTTATGAAATATTGCTCTTAAAAGACGGCAAAAAACGGTGTTGGTCTTCCTTACCCTTGCTGATAACTCAACCAATTTAACCAAGGCAGGTTAACTGCTTGACTATCCCAATATATTGACTATATACTTGTATAGCTGTCAGGGGGGCAGCATGGTGTCTTATCTACAGGCAATGTTTTGATCTGGGTCCAGTTTAATTGTAAACCAAGTTTTCTACAGCCGATTCTAGCATTTCCAGAGCAGTTTTGAAGTCAGTGAGATTTTCGCATAACAATGCAACATCGTCAGCAAAGTCAATGTATGACAGAACTCTTCCAGAAAAATCAATGCCAAACAGATGCGTCAGCAGTGTTTTGTTGACAACATGGTCCATGACACACTTGAAAAGCTCGGGAACAACAGCGCAGGGCTGCTGAACACCGTTTCTAATTTGAAACTGTGATTAGAGCTGTTCATTTGCAATGACAGCGCTTTTGGTCTTATTGTATAGTTCTTTAAACAGATTGACAATTTTCTTAGTTACACCAGCAGATCGGACGATCAGCCACAGTGACTGTCTGACGACAGTGTCGAAAGCGGATCGAAAATTGACGAAGGCATATATGCCTTTCTTTTATATTCTAGAGTTTTTTCTATCTGCTGTCTAATTGTATGGATTCGCTCAGTAGTGGACCTACCCGGCATGAACCCAGCTTGCTGTTGGCAAAGAAGAGGATGGAGGTGCCTTGTTGCCCGCTTGAACAGCAGCAAGGTGAAGATTTTGCCAGGTGGTGAGAGCAGTCATGTCACAATAGTTATTACATTCTGCTTTACTTCCTTTCATCTTTTACACTGGCACAAATAGGTCTTTCGTCCAGTCTGATGAAATCATTTCAGAGTGACACACAGCATTAAGCAGCCCTTGCAGCCAGAGGCTCATGGATGAATTGCCATTTTTAAGGAGTTCTGATGTTAGGCCACACACTCCCAGTGCTTTGATGTTCTTCAGCTTTCTTACTGCAGCTTTAATTTCTTCTGCTGTAAATTCTGTGCCATCTAGGGCAGGTGGAGCATTGTCAGCAGCAGCAATCTAGTCGTCAATTTGGTCTGAGTTTAGTAGCTTCTTGAAGTCTGGCATTATGGCTCTTGGAATTGGTGACCAGTAAGTAGCCACGTCCCGCTGAGTAGGAGGACTCACCACCTCCGTTAAAACTAAACATGCCGTATAGGGCGGCTCGAACCTCATCGAGGTTCGTGGACGTCGAGGTCCTCACGTGGATGTTGTTCTTCATGTGCCAATATGCATGGAAACTAACTCCGGACGAGCACCGTTACGTTTATGTAATGCTGCGTTTATATTTTTAGAGGACAATTTACTAGAAAATGTTATTCCTAGCAAATCCCCCTCATAGAATACTTGGCGTTTCATATGCTTTGAAATAAACTATACCAGTTTTCCGATTAAAATTGTTCTGCGAGAGATTGATTTGCACCATCTAGTCAGGAGGCTGAAAATTTGCCATAACAGGAATAAAAATTTTCGATAAACTAAAACTTTAACAGGTCTCCGAGTAAGAAAGGAGCAAGTAAAACGCAAATGTACAGGAAAATTTGTATTGCACCAACAAATTTCCCATTGTACTGCATTGCACCAGGACCTCTGAATTGTACCCAAAACGGTAAGACTGTTCCGCGTTGGCAACGCTGGTAATATTACCATGCATTTTATCTTACTAGGTTCATTACATAAATAGAGACACCGCTGTTTCAAGTTTCCTTCTGTTTTTATGTAAAAACGATATGTTGAATTTTTGGTTCTGATTGGCTAATCGTAAAGGTTGCACTTGGGAGTTAAACATTACTCAACTTTCAAATTAAGCACAGAATACATTATTGATTCAATATTTAGGTGTATATTTCATTTTATCCACAAATGTGATTCTATTTTATTTGGTTTCGGGTATAAGACACCGTATATGTGGGCTATTCACTGAAGTCACATCGATTTACCAAATCACACAAACAGCCCGAACTGAATTCTGCTCAAAAGCTTGATTTTAATTTCTTTTTTTTAGTCAAGAATAGTAGCATTCTTGTCATATCAAGTCACCAAAAAGGCTTGGTGACTTACTTAAGGGACTGTTGCGACATTTTTTATAGTCTCTTGTAGTTTTCAGCCAATTAAGATTTTTTTTTTTCATTCAAAAGCCATCCTCCCTCATTCATGAAATAAATATTTGCAAAACACTGGTAATCTTGGTGTAAAAATAAATCTTAAAAAATGCTATTTTAAACAGCCTAGTCGTTTATAATTGCCAAATATGCAATTACTGATATAAATTGTTTTTTGATTATTTTACTATTTACTTATTATCATTTGCTTTATTAATATAATCATCACTTTTTACTAATTAATGACAGAATTGATTTTCTTTTTTTAGGTTTATTGACAGCAATCAATTGTGCAAGCGTCCGCTGGGCCATGCGCGTTCAAGATATATTCACTGTAGCCAAAGTATTTGCTTTAGTTATCATAATCATCATTGGAATTTGGAAGTTAATTCAAGGTAACTTATCAACTCAACTAGAAAAACATGCCAAACTTTTTACCATGTGTCAGACCTACTTCTAGGAGGAACAAATAAATTCAGAAAGGCCAAACTCGAGTGACATTCGTAAAGAAAATGAAACTTCTATGGCCAAACTAATAGGCACCACGAGCTCTAAATTGTACCAAAAACAGTAAAACTGTACCGCGTTGGCAACGCTGGTAACAGAACCATTTTTAAATTAAAAACGGCCAAAGTCGATTGACATTCGTAAGAAACATGAAACTTCTTTGGCAAAACTAAAACTTCTTTGGCAAAACTAGCTTCTTTAATCTTTACCCCCCCTCCATCCGCTTTCTGGAATTTGGTTTTAAAGTCGGTACTCCTCTAAGAAACTTTCTGAGGTTGCCCGTACTATTTTCTTACGTTGAAGAACATTAAATTAAAAAAAACTGTTATGCGCAGTGATGCTTTTTTTAGGGGACGGTTAGATTTGGAAAGGCTGAAAGAGTCGTAAAGTTCGTTAGAGCATTTTAGGAAAGCATAAATACAACATGGAAAATAATCGATATATCGATTATGCAATGGTCTTTAAAGTTCTTTAAAATATTTCTCATTCAAATTCAATGGCCCTTTTGTTTAAGCAGTCTTTCTTAGAGGATTTTGACAAAAAGTCAAACTTTACTGTATAGAGCGAGGGTTGAGGAAGGGGCAGTCCCCCTCACATATGGAATAATTTCTGTTCGTCTTAAAGTGTTGCTTCTTACTTTGAGTTGAAACATATTGTTTATACATTTAAATTCAGATATTATTCGATGTTTATTCCTTTACCTACGAATTGTTTTGTATACCCGACTGACGGACCGTATCTCAAGCATTTCTTGCTTGAGATACGGTCCTTCTTGAGCTTTTCCTGCCTGAGAGCAGGAAAGCCATTCATGCTTTCTTGAGCTATAGCGTCAGAAAGGTTGAGATGGCTTGGGCATGCTCTATGGATGAAGTATGACAGATTTCCCAAAATCGTCCTTGTCGGTTAACTGTTTAGGGCCAAACAAAAAGCAGGTCGTCCCCGAATGAGGTTGGCGGATGTCGTAAGGAAAGATTTAAAGGAAATGGGAACTTCTAGAGAGGGTTCAAAGATGGAGGCTTTCAATAAAATTGGATTTAGGAGGAACGTGCGTAGCTGTATTGGCCTCAGGCTGCTTGGTGCTGCAGTGAATTCTTATTAGTTGTAGTATTAGTGGTTAGTTGAACCATAAAAGTTATAATTGTCTGATTATAATTAGAAATATTTGTGATAACAGTCGAGGTAATTTTTTTTTACGTTTTAATTCATTTTCTTTTTCGTTTTTTGGCAATACTGATTTGCATGACTGTCTATGCAAAGGGCACTGAGACCAGAAAGAGGTGCAACAACCATCCGTTTTATTCACCGCTTACATAGTCATATACTGGTTGTACTAGGGGTGCTAAGCTCTAACACGGTGGTTTATTGAATGGAAAAGTGACGAATGCCCTACCACGCATCTGCATATTTTTAAAACTTGATAACTTTCTAAAAATATTTAATCCATTTGAACTCGTTTTTATTCAATAACGTTTTGGAACATATCAAGTTGAAAGTGGGGGCTTTCAAAGCCCCCCCCCCCCCCAAAAAAAAAGAAAGAAAAAACTTTGATATCGTGATCTAGGCTCTGTAAAATCAGCACCCAAATAGCACCTTGTCCTTTCCTCTATTGCCTCCTGCACCCCACTAGCGCAAACCTAAGTAAAAAGGAAATTAGTGCAGCCAATGCTAAATTTGGTTTTCCTTGGTTTTCGAGATGGGGGACATTCAATATTTGGTCAAGATTTGTTTTTGGCCACGATGCATCCTATGTTATGATTTTTATTTTGACTGGACACGATTTTAAAATGATTTCAAAAAAGGGGAGAAAAACCAAGGAAATTTCAAAAACACGGATTGGCTGTTGTCTTTTATAGATAAATAGGCATGTGTTATTTAGATTGTACGGAATCTCAAAATTTTTGATGCTATACAATGTAAATGTTACAGGACAGTGAAAACCGACCACCCAAAAATTTACTACCCCAGATGGCGTATGACACGTGTGCCAGAAGTGTGCCGCAGTTGGCACGAATTATGCTATATGTGGTGACAAATAATTGTGAGGTACAAGTGGCGCTTTAAGATGTATACCAGATGATGGGAAGGGGCAGCCGCTAAGGAATAACTTCCAATCTATCCAAGATATGGTATCCAATGTATCCTAGGATGGCATCCAAGATATGGTAGGAGCAATTTTTGTTTGAAAAGTACCGTTTTCAAACCATCTGTGATCCAAAATATGGTACCCAAGGTATCCTAAGATGGGATCCTAGATATGGTATCCAAACTATCCTAGGATGGTATCCAAGATATGGTAGAAACAATTTTTGTTTCAAAAGTACCGTTTTCAAACCGTCTGTGATCCAAAATATGGTATGCAAGGTAGTCTAGGATGGTATCCAAGATGTGGTATCCAAGGTATCCTGGGATGGTACCTAAGATATGGTAGAAGTAATTTTTGTTTTAAAAGTAACGTTTTCAAACCCTCTGTGCCAGTGAGGTGTGAGAATTTTGAGAAAAACAAAAACCTTTAAATATCTTGAAAACCAAGCAAAACTTGAGAAAACAGATAGGATCTGTTGATAGATTTTATTTAGCATTAGATGTTGGGGGGGGGTGCAAATTTTTCGTTTAATATGCGACCTTTTTAGTGATTGTAGAAGTGTCGAATACCACTTATGTCCTTTGAAATCAGAGGTCCTGTTTTATTACTCTGATCCCTTTTTAGGAAATACTCAGTATCTAGAAAAACCGTTTGATGGCACATTTTCCATATCTGGCTTGGCTTTGTCATTCTACTCTGGCTTATTCGCATTTGGTGGCTGGAATTACTTAAATTTTGTTGTGGATGAGCTGCAAAATCCCTACAGGTAAAGTGTTTATCTTATACTTGTTACCTTTTATGTTTTAGCTCCATTTGCTTTGGGTGAAATAGCTTTGGCTTAATTGCCTTTGGTAGCTGGAATTGCTTAAAGTGTTATGTAGATGGTATGAAAAATTCCTAAAGTTGAATTTTGTTTTCTTATAAGATTCACTTCGTGTTTCAGCTTAACTGGTATTTCCTTATTCGCTTTTGATCGCTAGAATTTCTTAAATTCTGCTGTAGATGAGCTATAAAATTCTTAGAATTCGAAACGGAATATTTCATACATTTAAATATGGTAGCTTTCTTTAATTTTTAACTCGTTTTCCTCAATTTGCCATTTAAATATTTTTTATATTTTTAACATATAGATTTGTGGAGCTTGTAAGTCGTTTTTCGACCGCTTCCCATTGGTCAATAGCTTCTAGGTTGTATTAGTATACATACCTCGATTGAAAATGCAAAATTAAAACATCAAAACTCTACTCAATTTTATACATCCCCTACCAGCCCGATTTATAAATCGTCTGCTGACTGAAATTAGAGACCAATGAAGTTTGAAAGCCTCGAACATCAGTAGGAAAAGTTTTAAAACTCATTATTTTTGACAAATCAGTTTATTCTGAGCTTTAAAGATAGACATCCCCGTTTGATAGTTTTGAAGTGAGTATCGGAATCTTTATATTTTTTATATTTTCTAATCAGATCTAGGACTATTCGTTCCACTCACTATTTCATTAGTATCTTTAAAGTGCAAGCTACCTTTAGAGTTTCATTTCAAGGTGGAGGGGAGGATCGACGACTATGTAAGGCTGCTACAAAATCGTGTGGAGCTCTCATTCAGGGGCATCTTTCTTTCTATCTGGGTAATAACTTTTTGAAAAACATCAAGAATATATCATTTTGAGCAGTTTGTAGTCTTTAAAAGAATTCTGATTTGAAGAACTTGCCTGTGACAAGCTGACAAGTCCTTTAAGGAATGTCACAATGCCCCAATAAAATTTTGAGATTGACACATAAAGACAAAAATTAAGTTTTTTTCGGATTTATGACTGAGCTATATATTTTCAGAAATGACCCCATCTCCAACCAGACAAATGTCTTGTAACTACCTCCCCTCTATTTTGATAGTGCCTACCTGTATACCTAAATGCTCATGCTCGCATTTACAGGAAACTGGAGGATGGTTCAAACTACAATTTATTTACAACCCTTTCCCTCCTTCAGCAGAAAAAAATGAAGGAATTAAGCCAAAATACGTAAAAACTGGACTTTTGATCTATTAATAATTTGTACAAGCCCCAAACCATCCGCCACTCGTCCCCCCCCCATGAACTAACTTGATTTTCATTAATTATTTGCTGTTCAAACAGTTTGTGGGAACGAACTGTAGTAAGGAGCGACCCGGCTCAATAGTAACCAAAACTCTAAAAAACGCAATTTTGATACCAATAGTTACATCAAAAGAATCGCATTTTAATGGTGATTTTATATATATATATATATATATATATATATATAAGTTTCATCAAGTTTAGTCTTACCCATAAAAAGTTACGAGCCTGAGAAAATTTGCCCTATTTTAGAAAATAGGGGAAATATCCCCTAAAAGTCATAGAATCTTAACGAATCACGCCATCAGATTCAGCGTATCAGAGAACCCTACTGTACAAGTTCCAAGCTCCTATCCACAAAAATGTGGAATTTTGTATTTTTTGCCAGAAGACAAATCACGGATGCCTGTTTATTTGTTTGTTGTTTTTTTTTCAGGGGTGATCGTATCGACCCAGTGGTCCTAGAATTTTGCGAGAGGGCTTATTCGAACGAAAATGAAAAGTTCTAGTGCCCTTTTTAAGTGACCAACAAAATTGGAGGGCACCTAGGCCCCCTCCCACGCTCATTTTTTTACAAAAGTCGTCGGATCAAAATTCTGAGTGGAATATTCAGTGTAGTCGAAAAACCTTATAACTATGTCTTTGGGGACGATTTACTCCCCCGCAGTCCCTGTGGGAGGGGCTGCAAGTTACAAACTCTGACCAGTGTTTGTATATAGTAATGGTTATTGGGAAGTGTACAGACCTTTTCAGGGGGATGTTTTGGTTGGGAGGCGGGGTTGAAAAAAGGGGTTATGTGGGGGAAACTTTCCATGGAGGTATCTGTCATGGGGGAAGAAGATTTCAATGAAGGGGCGCAGCATTTTCTAGCATTATTTAAAAAAAAACAATGAAAAAATTAATACGAAAAAGTTTTTTAAACTGAAAGTAAGGAGTAGCATTAAAGAAGAAGATTTCCATGAAGGGGCGCAGCATTTTCTAGCATTATTTAAAAAAAAAAAAACATTGAAAAAATAAATACGAAAAAGTGTTTTCAACTGAAAGTAAGGAGTAGCATTAAAACTTAAAACGAACAGAAAATATTACGCATATAAGGGGTTCACATCCTCCTAATACCTCACTCTTTACGCTAAAGTATTTTTAGTAATTTCAACTATTTATTCTACGGCCTTTGTAATTCAGTGGACAAAATTTAAGCTTTAGCGTAAAGAGCGAGGTATTGATGTGTGGGCGAACCCTCTCATCTACGTAATAAAAACATACGAATATAGAAGTTTGTTACGCAAGCTAATTCATAAGTTACGTATATCTTTTACTAATGAAAACGTTTATGAAAAAACTAAAAAGTTCTAGTTGCCTTTTTAAGTACCCAGAAAATTGGAGGGCAAGTGGGCCTCCTTCCCCTCCTTTTTTCTCATAACTATTCGATCAAAACTATGGGAAAGCCATTTAGCCAAATAAATAAATATGCAAATTTCGCTTTAATTATTCATCTGTGGAGAGCCGAAATTAAAACATGGATTAACTAAAAAAAAACGAATTAACTAATTATTCATCTGTGGAGAGCCGAAATTAAAACATGGATTAACTAAAAAAAAACGTTCAGAAATTAAATAAAAAACAAGTTTTTTTAACTGAAAGCAAGAAGCCACATTAAAACTTAAAACAAACAAAAATTAACCCGTATATGAAAGGGGCTGTTCCCTCTTCAACGCCCTGCTCTTTACGCTAAAGTTTTTACTGTTTTAAAAAGTAGAGTTGAGAGAAAGAGCCAAACTTTAGCGCAAAGAGCGAGGCGTTGAAGAGGGAACAGCCCCTTTCATATACGGAGTAATTTTTGTTCGTTTTAAGTTTTAATGTCGCTTCTTACTTTCAGTTAAAAAAACTTATTTTTTAATTTATTTGAACTTAAATAGGCTACAATACGGTAGTTTATAATGGACATATACAATAAAAACAAAAATTCACGTGATAAATATAAAAAACGAATTTATATAAATAGTGCAATTAATATAAAACCATAGTCTAATTGTTAAGAGTCACCACTTAATTATCACCATGTACTTGTACCTAACCACTGTTTCGTTTGTTTGGTATTAGCATCTTGACCTTAAAGACCTTAAAACCTTCATATTATTTTTGATGACACATAAATTGATCATTCAACCAATACAAATTATTTCTGTTACAGAAAATATTTTCTAGGACAATATTTTAAAATCCCAGAATAGAGACAAAAAGCGCTTGTGGAATAAAAAAAAAAATACAAATTAACGTTACTTATCGGTTATACAATAAACACTACAAAATATTAATCGCGAATGCTGCAAATATGACACAATAAACTGACCAAGCAATTTCTTTATACCACAAAATTATCTTTAGCTTGGTTGGAAAATAAATTATATTTATGCTCTATTTAAGTATTTAGTTGGTATTTTTGTTTGGTTAGGTTAGTTTAGAGTACGTATTTAACATATGCTATGCTTTACCCCCCCCCCCCCTAATGTGGGATTGTTCACCTTCGACTTTAAGAAACATGGATAATCTTCGTGAATTTCGGCGGGAATTAAAGCTATTTTGCCTTAATATTTATGGTTTTGATAGTTGAGTGGAGCCAAGATGTTGGTTTTGTTTTAGGCGATACTGGTCAAGCGGTTTTAGTTTCTTTTTGTTTTATCTTCGTTGAAGTGAAATCCCGTATCGATAGAAATGCAGGGTAATTGATTATTGTTTTTTATGGCACTTGGTATTAACCAAGTGACATATAGCAATCACCAATTCTGTCGGTCTGTCTGTCTGTCGGTCTGTCTGTCGGTCCCGGTTTTGCTACTTTAGGCACTTCCAGGTAAGCTAGGACGATGAAATTTGGCAAGCGTATCAGGGACCGGACCAGATTAAATTAGAAACTTTTTCCCGATCGTTTTCCCGATTTGACCATCTGGGGGGAGTGGGGGGCCGGTTAATTCGCAAAAAATAGAAAAAATGAAGTATTTTTAACTTATGAGCGGGTGATTGGATCTTAATAAAATTTGATGTCTGGAATGATATTGTGTCTCAGAGCTCTTATTTTAAGTCCCGACCGGATCTGATGGCATTGGGAGGATTTGGAGGGGGAAACCTAAAGTCCCGGTTTTGCTACTTTAGGCACTTTCAGGTAAGCTAGGACGATGAAATTTGGCAAGCGTATCAGGGACCGGACCAGATTAAATTAGAAATAGTTGTTTTCCCGATTTGACCATCTGGGAGGGAGTGGGGGGGGGAAATAATTCGGAAAAAATAGAAAAATGAAGTATTTTTAACTTATGAGCATGTGATTGGATCTTAATGAAATTTGATGTTTGGAATGATATTGTGTCTCAGAGCTCTTATTTTGAATCCCGACCAGATCTGATGACATTGGGGGGAGTTGGAGGGGGGAAACCTAAAATCTTGGAAAACGCTTAAAGTGGAGGGATCGGGATGAAACTTGATGGGAAAAATAATCACAAGTCCCAGATACATGATTGATATAATCAGAACTGATTCGCTCTTTGGGGTAGTTGGGGGGGTAATTCTTAAAAATTAGAAAAATGAGGTATTTTCAACTTACGAACGGGTGATCGGATCTCAATGAAATTTAATGTTTAGAAGGATATCGTGTCTTAGAGCTCTTATTTTAAATCCCGACCGGATCTGGTGACGGGGACGGGGAGTTGGGATGGGGAAACCTAAAACTTGGAAAACACTTAGAGTGGAGGGATCGGGATGAAACATGGTGGGAAAAATAAACACAAGTCCTTGATAGATAATTGACATAAACGGAAGGGATCCGCCCTCTTTGGGGTAGTTGGGAGGGGTATTTCTGAAAAATTAAAAAAATGAGGTATTTTTAACTTACCAACGGGTGATCGGATCTCAATGAAATTTGATATTTAGAAGGATATCGTGGCTCAGAGCTCTTATTTTAAACCCCACCGGATCTGGTGACATTGGGGGGGAGGTGTTGGGAGGGGGAAACATAGAACTTGGAAAACACTTAGAGTGGAGGGATCGGGATGAAACCTGGTGGGGAAAAAAACACGAGTCCTAGATACATGATCGACATAGCCAGAACGGATCCGCTCTCTTTGGGGTAGTTGGGGGGGTTAATTCTGAAAAATTAGAAAAAAATGAGGTATTTTAACTTACGAACGGGTGATTGGATCTCCATGAAATTAGATATTTAGAAGGACATTGTGTCTCAAAGCTCTTATTTTAAATCCTGACCGGATCTGGTGACATTGGGGGAAGTTTGGGGTGGGGAAACCTAAAATGATGGAAAACGCTTAGATTGGAGGGATTGGGATGAAACTTGGTTGGAAAAATAAGCAGAAGTCTTGCATACGTGATTTACATAATTGGAACGGATCTGCTCAATTGGGGGGAGGGGGGGGGGTAATTGATTTGGCGAGTTCGGTGCTTCTGGACGTGCTAGGGCGATGAAAATTGGTAGGTCTGTCAGGGAGCTGCACAATTTGACTTGATAAAGTCGTTTTCCCAGATTCGACCATCTGGGGGGCAAAAGGGAGAGGAAAAATTAGAAAAAATTAGGTATTTATAACTTACGAGTGGGTGATCGGATCTTACTGAATTTTGACATTTAGAAGGACATCGTGACTCAGAGCTCTTATTTTAAATCCTGACCGGCGTTAAGCCTCTTATTTTCCTTTTTAAATCAATCTATTAATTCATAGAATTTTGTTAGAGCTCATACCATATGATCTCTTGGCTCTTAGCTCTTCTCGCCTCGTCACAAGTGCCATATGAGCTCTTAGCTCTTGTTTATTTTCGTTTTTTTTTTCATTGCCCTCTCCTTTTTCGTATTGTTTTCATTTGTATATGTACTGGGGTTGTAAGCCCAAACAAGCTTTGCTTCGGACCATTTGCTTGTTTTGTTTATTTCTATTAATAAGTGCATCTTTCTCTCTCTCTTCTCTCTCTCCGAGTTTTTATTATGTAACCGATAAGTACGTAATTAACTTGTTGAAACTTGTTAACTTGATACTATATCATCCCCCCCCCCCCTGTCATGCTTATGTGTTATCACATAATCCTATGCTATAATATCTGTGCTATAAATATATCGACAACATTTTCTCTTTTCTTGTGGAGAAGAAACTCTTCCTTGGAGTAAAAAGACTATTCGTGTGTATTCATGACGAAGCTAATCAAAGAAAAAGCTTGCAACAGGCATAGACAAGAGCTTTTCTGAAAATACCAAAGCTTGTGAGGGACAAGGAGAAAATCTTGTTGTTCTTTTGTTCCCTTGTCTGGGATGCAAAACTTGAAAACAACGAGCAAGGAAATTAAAATGACAATAAAAGAAGATGGTATATCACGAACTGAAAATAATTCATAAGGAAACAGCTGAGCTTGATAAAAATAAGAATTTAAAAATAGTTTAAATTACCAACAATTCATATTCATACAGTTCAATTCATAAATAAATTAGATTAAAAAATGTCTTTAAACTGAATGTATGGAGCAGCAATGAAACTTAGAACGAGCAGAAATTATTACGTATGCACTGGGGATCCAAGGGGGCTGGGGGAGACCCCCAAATATTTTTCTGGTGTCCTCTTTTCCTGTTTCTTTTTTACTCTTTTTTGAATAAATCTGTCAATTTCGTCAATTATTACCACCTTTTTCACAATGCCCTCCCCCCGCTCCTCAAGATTTTACTCATTGGTGCCCTTGTCACATTTGGCTTCCACCAATATTTTGCTATAGATCCAGCCTTCTATGTCTATTAAGGGGATCACCCCTCCTCAATACCTCGCTCTTTACGCTAAAGCTCAAATTTTTTCCGAAGTTCTTTAAGAATGACTCCTGAATCACAAAGGCCGTTTAAATATCACCAAAATCTCTTTTAAAAGTACTAAGAAAAACTTTAGCGTAAAGAGCGATATATTGAGGATGGGGCGGACCCCCTCATATACGTAATAATTTCTGTTCGTTTTAAGTTTTAATGTCGCTCCTTACTTTCATTTGAGAAAAAACTTTTCTTTATTTAATTTCTGATTGTTTTTTCTAAATAATGCGGGGAAATCTGGCTCCCCCTACATGGAAAATTCCCTTCCCTCATGAAAAATCCCTCCGTGGAAAGATCCTCCCATGCAATCTCCCCTTTTCACGAGAAAAATCCTCCCTGAAAACGTCTATGTTCTTCCCAATAACCGATACTATATTTAAACAATGGGCAAAGTTCATAACTTGCAGCCCTTCCCCCTAGGACTGGGGGGGTAAGTTATCCTCCATTAATTTTTCAGCTATGCTGAAAAATGGATCTCAAAATTTTGATTGGGTGACTTCTGGGAAAAAATGACCGTGGTAGGAGGCTAGCTGTCTTCCAATATTTTTGGTCACTGAAAAGGGAACTAGAACTTTTGATTTCCGATCGATTGAGTACTCTCCCGATCTTCTACGATTACTGGCTTGATCCGATCCCGCCTGGGAAAAAATAAAACAAATAACAATCCTTGTGTAAAAATAAAACACTAATCCGTGATCTATCTTCTGGAAAAAAAAAAGCAAAATTCCAAATTTTTGTACATAGGTGCTTGAAACCTCTAAACTAGGGTTCTCTGGTATGCTGAATCTGATGGTGTGATTTTCATTGAGATCACTTGAGGTTTTGTGGTATCCCCATTTTTCAAAAATTGGAAAAATTTTCCAAGGCTTTTGACTTTTGATGGGCACAATTAAATTTAATGAATTTTACATATTTTGAATAAGCTTCAAAGTTCTATTCTTTGTATATATCTATTGTTATCAAGACTTTGTTTCTTAGGGTTTCGGTTACTATTGAGCCGCATTGCTTCTTGCTTACAGGTCATTACCATGAACTGTTTGATAATAATGAAGGTATGACCGCGAATTACGCGGCAAGTGGCAGTAAAAATACATTAAAAAGTAATAACGTATTTATCAAAACCAATTTTCAATCGAACATGAATAAAAGTTTTATTTTTTAATAAGGTGACAAGCTGTAGTTACTATTACCATCTATTGGTGTTATTAGAAAGAAGAGGGATGTAATCTGATAAATCTGTTAAGTTCGGACTTAAGAAGAAATAGAAGAACAAAATTTAAAAGAAATAAATAGCTTAGAAATAACTTTTGGAAGAAATTGTAAATTAAATAAGAATCTGACCATAAGAGACCCAACTAGCGAAATTTTGTCAAATTCAGACTTGAAAAGAAAAAGAAGAACAAAATTTAAAATAATAAAAAGCTTAAAAGATAGCTTTGAAGAAGAAACTGTGAATTCAATAAGAATCTGACCAAAAATTAAGATACCTAACCAGAGAAATATGGAATATTCTGACTTAAAAAGAAGTAGAAAATCTAAAAGGAAAAACAAAAAAAAGGTAATTTTTGAAATGGAAATGAATCAAAATCAGCAATATTTTTTTTTTTTTTATATATGGTGACAGGCTTTAGCCACTGTTACTATTTACTGGCGTTATTTGAAAGAAAATGGAACTGACCTAAGAATCTAGTAAATTCTGATTTTGAAGAAATAGAAAAATCAAATTTCAAAGAAACAAATTAGTGAAACACAACTTTTTGGAAGAAAATGTGAATTGAATTAGTATCTTATAATAAATTAACAGACCTAATTGGAGAAATCTGATAAATCTTGGCTTTAAAAGAAGAAAATGCAAAAGAATTAAATAACAAGAAACACTTAAAGATACGGAATTACCTCAAGCAAACGAAACATCTTCACAGAAAGATTAGCCAAACAGGGTGACAATAAACGAAAAAATAGAATCAATTAAAAAGTGAAATTAAGACTTCTGTAATAGCTCATAGACAAGCAATGTGTTTATAATTCAAATGAATTAGTCACTTGATAGTATTATCGGGTAATGTTATAATAGATGAATTAACCAGCGAATTAATTAACGAGATGATTGTAATTTAACTAAGTAAAATTTCTATAAATTGGATAAATATTTATTAGAATAACATCTTATTTTTTATCACCTTAAACACCAGATATTACTCATTTACATGTTTGAGGCATCTGTATTTGCTGCATGACCAGCGTCTGATTTTTTTTTTTTTTTTAATTATACAAATTTGATTTTTTTTTTTTTTTTTGTTCTTATGATCCATTCCGTTAAGAGACATGTGGCTGCTAATTAGATTTTTGTGGTCAATAGCAAAAGATTAAAGCATATATGTTATGTTATTAGCTTGCTGAAATATTAGTTTATGATCCGAACAATTTTTTTAAGACTTACTCTGTCACATTAGGAGCTCAAGAATAATATATTCCCCAAGATTGACTGAATGTTTGACTGAGTAAATCACTAGATTGAAAAAATAAAGGTCAAATATATAAAAATGGCAATCTCGTAAAGAGACGAAAGATTAACTATGAAAAATGTAAAATGGTGAAAATGACTGTAACTGACCTAATTAAAATAATTATAAGAGTGAGAAAAATTAAAGATGAATAATATATAGAAAGTCTCCCCCTTTTTTAAAACAATTAGTACTGAAAAACCCGAAGATTGGTAAGTCCTAGGCATCGCAAGGAAATTCTAGGACTGACCACAGTAAAGTGGCAACCTTCCAAGAACTGCTAGTAAACTTTCATTTTGTTTTTTTATCATAATATTTCAGCAAGTTTTTAAGTTTGACAGCAGATATTTACATAACTCCAAGGTGAGCATTGGGTGGATTGGTGCATCCATTAGTTCAATTTCACCCAAATTTTTAGGGTTTCCCCGAATTTGCCGTTAATTTTTTTTTTTTTTTACATGGAATAAAAACTGAGAATTTTCGTTAAGGCTAATTCTTAGAAATTTGGTTGAATAATTTTTTGGAATAAATTCGGTGAAATACTAAAAAAATCGCTTATAGCGGAATTAATGTGCTTTAGAAATGCTGGAAGTGATGCGAGGTCGACTAGCATCCTTCCCCCTCCTTTGTTTGCTCCTCTTGTAAGTCCCACGTTTTGGGATCCTAATTTCTAAATTTTCATTTTGTCCATGAAAGTTGAAAGGTCTAATATGTCCCCTGGGTTCAAAATAACCTCGATAGCCCCCTGGGTATTAGCTATGTATTACGCAGTTTACCCGACGTCCAGAGATAGGTTTTAGTCCAAAACTTGCTAAAGATTTTCCGCTTGGCTGATAATGACGGTATTTCATAAGTCCATAATCTGGAAAGGTCATCAACACAGAATGTCTGTAACTTATACGCAGGGGCTTTGGGATGAAGTTGAAACTTTCAGTTACTGTTCAGGAAAAAGAAAAAAGAAAGAAGGGTGGTATGGGGGAAGGGGACTTGAAATAAAAGGTTTTGTGGGAAAAGGAAAGGGTTAAACAGTTTTTCATCAATCAAATATTTTGACATTTTAACAAATTATGGAAGGTAAAATCTACACACAGGCAAGTATGAAGTATATCGAAAACACTATGTGTTGGCAGTTTATCAGAATGGTTTATCTACAATATTCAGAGAACAAATAATCCTAGAGCAGATAATTGTCCAAAAAGAAGAACAGGGGATAGATTTTGCTTTTTTATTCTTAGTCCTTCTAGAAACCTGGATTCTTACAATTTGCTTTGTCGTTCCAGAAATCCATGACAAGTAGAATATAAATTGCTTTGTAAGGAGTGCGACAGCTTTGTAAGGACTGTGACAGCTTTGTAAGGACTGCGACAGCTTTGTAAGGACTACGACAGCTTTGTAAGGACTGCGACAGCTTTGTAAGGACTGCGACAGCTCTGTAAGGACTGGCGAAGTAAAACAGTTTGAACGAAGTTTTTCAGAAACAACTAAAACATACGAGGCAGATGTTTCACGGAAAAAAATTAAATAAATGATAGTGAAAGAAGCAGATGTAGAAATGAATGTAAATTTACACTTTGATACCCCCCCCCCCTGAAAATGTTGCTATGGGAGTCTTACCAATAAAAACTTAAATTCCTGCTTAATCCCTTGTCATCTTTACCTCTAACCTTGTAACTCTTAACCTTGTAACCCTTGAAAACTCCCGTGTCATCTCAATTTCCTCAATTTCCAGTCATTTCTAAAATTTCCAATCATTGCTAAATCCCTCTCATTCATCCCCCTCTGACGATCCTCCCCCATTTGTCCAGAAAAAACCCTATGATGTTGATTTGGGCGCTCCTACAAGAGCCGAAATCCTCAATACAATAAAAACACTCAATTATCACAAATCCCCTGTTGAAGATGGTCTCTCCCCTGAACTATACAAGAAATGCCCCGAAGTAACAGTTGAACAGATCCATGGCATCCTTCAAGATCCATAGAAAACTAATTCCTTCCCAAATGCTGAAGAACTTCAATTATATTACCCTTTTATTAGTAAGGAGATAGGACTGAATGTAGAAATTACCAAAGAATAAGTCTTATAGATATCGCGGTGAAAATATTCGGGACAATTCTCTTGAATCGTTTTAAAAGTGCCCAGGAGAAAAGTACCTGCGAAAATCAAGCTGGCTTCAGACTAGGCAGAGGCTGCATTGATAATATTTTCAGCACCCGATTTATTATCCAACAATTCCAAAGGTATAACTTACCTCTAACTTTAATATTCATCGACTGCGCTGTGGGCTTCGACTCCATTACTCGTCACAAGTTCTAGAAAATCCTAGAAATCGAATCCTTCTAGTTGAGCCCTACGATTCTTGGGAGAGGCATGGAGGAGGGCAAAAGGAGAACTGGTGGACCTTGATCAATTCTTACGTGGATCCCATGGGTGGCTTTAAGAAATCTGGACATAGATGGTCGGCCATTTGGCTCCCGTTCACAGAGCAATTGGCAGCAGATCCTTAAACCTGGTCCAAAGAGGTCAATAATAATCCCGGATGCAGGGCGAGGTGGAAACGCCTGACTTCCGCCACAAGTACATGTAAGCCGTGTCATCTTTAACTTCTGTTTTATATATATATATATATATATATATATATATATATATATATATATATATATATATATATATATATATATATATATATATATATATATATATATATATATATATATGTTGCTTCTAACCATCTCTTTAATATTTACGAATATGCAATAACATATGTTTAGTATTTCCACCATTTTCATAGTTCCATGAAAATGGAACTTTTCAAATTGCTCGTTACTAGAAAAAAAATGACCTCGTTCTCTGATTCAGAAAATGTTTGTTTTTGTATATTCATCATAAAATAAAATTCTTGCCCTTATAATATCAGCAATCTTGCCTGGGAATAATATCAGCATGAAAACTGTTTTTTTTTTTTCTCTCTTTTTTAGGAACCTACCTCTGGCAATATGGATCGGCATGCCACTTGTAACTGGGATATACTTTCTTGTGAACTTAGCCTACTTTGTCGTGGTACCTGGTAATGAGATTATTGCCTCGACTGCAGTTGCAATGGTAATTAGGTCATTTAATTTTTTTGGGTGTAAAAGGTTTGGGCGCTGTCGTAGCAGGAACAATACGCATTTTAATTTTCACAATAACAACTTGAAGTCACCTATAATAATTTCCATTATTTATATTTTTTTTTTAATTATTCCCTAAGTAAATCTTTTACATCAGTGTTTATGATTGACTTAAGAAAAATATGTAATAACTCTTATGAATTATTGTATGAATTATCTTTTCTTCTGCATTTGAAGTTGTTGCTGTATTGAATGTGCCCGCTACAAGCTCAGCTTTTGGATCTACAATATCTGATGTTTTTGTGTTTCTTTTATCTTTTACTCTTTCAGTTTTGTTCTTTATTATTGTATTTGTTTCTTATAGCACTAATAAAAATGAAATGAAAAGAAATAGACACTTTTTTGGTAATGAACTGTAAGTAAGGAGTGACCCGGCTCAATAGTAACCGAAAATCTGAAATACGGAATTTTGATATCAATAGATACATCAAAGGAATCAGATTTTTAGGCTGATCTTAAACAAATTATTTTTAATGTATTAATGTTTAATGTTATATATCAAAAGTTACGAGTCTGACAAAATATGCCTTATTTTCGAAAAGAAGGAGAAACACCCGCTAAAAGTGAAATAATCTGGATGAAAATCACACTATTAAATTCAGCGTATCAGAGAACTCTACAGTAGATTTCAAGCTCTTATCCTCAAAAACGTGGCATTTTGCATTTTTTTTTTTGCCAGAAGAACGATCATGGATGCGTCTTTATTTTTTTTTGTTGTTTTTTTTCTGGGATTTTAGTATCGATGCAGTTTTCCTAGAATATCGAGAGAGGACTCTTCGCCCCTCGTCTTTTTGGACAATAAAGTCCAAACATGCGTATCTTTTTCAATAACAAATACTATACGTAAACAGTCGGAAAGTTGAATAAATTACAGCCCTAACTTTGAGGTGTGTGGGGGATTGACATTGCCAGAGACATAGTTACTGTACCTTTTAACTGTGTTGAAAAAAATGGCTATCTTAAAATTCTGATTGGATGCGCTTGAAGAATTGATGGGCCTGGGAGTGGAACTGGTTGTCCTCCAATCAGTTTTACTCTTGACAAAGGCAATAGAAGTTTAATTTCCAATCGAATCAGCTTCTTTCAAAGTTTCTACGACAATCCCTTCTATACGAAGTGCCTTAATGAAAAAATTAAATAAAAAAACAAGTTTTTTGAAATGAAAGTAAGGAGCGACATTAGAACTTAAAACGAACAGAAATTACTCTGTACATGAAAGGGGCCTTTCCTCCTCGACACCCCGCTCTTTACGCTAAAGTTTTTTATTGTTTTAAAAAGTAGAGCTGCGAGAAAGAATCAAACTTTAGCGCAAGGAGCGCTAAAGTTTGCGTAATTTCTGTTCGTTTTAAGTTTTAATGTCGCTCCTTACTTTCATTTCAAAAAATTTGTTTTTTTTATTTAATTTCTGAAAGTTTTTGAATTAATGCATGTCTGATTTTGGCTCTCCGTAGCCTACATAAATTATTAAAATGAAATTTGCATATTAATTCTTTTTTTTGGCTAAATGGATTTCTCTTAGTTTTGATCAGACGATTTTGAGAAATAAGGGGTGGGGAAGGAGGCCTAGTTGCCCTCCAATTTTTCGGTCACTTAAAAAGGCAACTAGATCTTTTAATTTTTTAACGAACGTTTTTATTAGTAAAAAAAATACATAACTTAAGAATTAACTTACGTAACAAACTTTTCTATTCTTATATTTTTGATTATACATATGAGAGGGTTGGTCCCCTCGTTAATACCTTGCTCTTCACACTAAATCTTGTTTTGTCCCAATTCTTTAAGAATGACCCCTGAATCAGAAAGGCCGTAGAATAAATAGTTGAAATTACTTAAAAAATTTTTAGCATAAAGAGCGAAGTATTTATCTCCTCCTAAACCTCGCTCTTTATGATAAAGTATTTTTAGAACCCTCATATGCGTAATAATTTCTGTTCGTTTTAAGTTTTAATGCTTCTCCTTACTTTCAATTGAAAAAACTCTTTCATGTTTATATTTTCATTGTTTTTTTTAATAGTAATGCTAGAAATTCCTGCGCCCTTTTCATTGAATTTCTTTTCCCCCATGAAATATTCCTCCAAGGAACCTCCCCTGAACCCCACACCCAAACCAAAAAAATTCCCCTGATAACGTCGGTTACACTTCCCAGTAACTATTACTGGATGTAAACATTGGTCGAAGTTTGTAACTTGCAGCCCCTCCCCCAGGGACTGTGGGGGGTAAGTCATCCCCAAAGACATAGTTATTATAGTTTTCGACTATGCAGAACAAAATGGCTATCTCAAAATTTTGATCCGTTGACTTTCGGAAAAAATGAAGGTGGGAGGGGGCCTAGGTGCCCTCCAATTTTTTTGGTCACTTAAAAAGGGCACTAGAACTTTTTATTTCTGTTAGAATGAGCCCTCTTGCAACACTCTAGGACCACTTGGTATATACGATGACCCCTGGGAAATAAAACAAATAAACACGCACTCGTGATTTGACTTCTGGCAAAAAATACGAAATTCCACATTTTTGTAGATTGGACCTTGAATTTTTTTTTTCTATAGGGTTCTCTGATACGCTGAATGCGATGGTGCGATTTTCGTTAAGATCCTATGAATTTTAGGGGGTGTTACCCCCTATTTTCCAAAATCAGGCAAATTTTCTCAGGCTCGTAACTTTTGATGACAAAGACTAAATTTGATGAAACTTATATATTTAAAATCAGCATAAAAATCCGATTCTTTTGATATATCTTTTAGCATCGAAATTCCGGTTTTTAGAGTTTCGTTTACTATTGAGCCGGGTCGCTCCTTACTTCAGTTCGTTACCACGAACTGTTTGAAAAATACATAGTGCCCAAATTGATTTTGGAAGCGTTACTTATGATATCATTGAACATCATATCTATGAATGTCTTTATTGTGTTAAATCATATTGTTTGATGATACAATATCATTATAATGTAATAAAATATGTAGAGTTCCCTGTAGTGTCGTGAATCTGTCTTGATGTTTAGTTCTAGGTTAATACAAAGAAAAAGAAAAGAAAAACCTGCAGTAGACTTTTTTTCTGAATTGCATCATTGAGTAATTTTAATTTCCCTTATGTAGAACTGGCACTTTTATGACTGTTACTGATGCTTAGAACGAAATTTTACAGCTTTTTAAATCGATATTGCTGTTGCACAGAAAAAAAAGCTGCCCGATGAAAGTTTCATTTTTTTCAACTCAAATTTCCTTACAAAGCACCTAAAATTGCCAACTAAAATGCCATGACCAGTAATTACTATTTGTTCGTCGACATCTGTGAGCTGGGCTGCCAAATTGACACATTTTGTGTCTGAATGACACAATTTGATGTTGCTTGACACAATGACACATTTAGTCGAAATGATGACACAATCGACGAAAATGACACATTTTTCATTTAAAAATGATGCAATCGACAAAAATTACACATTTTTGTCATCCAGGTCTTTTTTTTTTAAATGGTAATAAAAGAAAAGCAAAATTTTAATTTTCTACCTCCAGAAAAGCTACAAATTAATGGAAGGGAATAGCGCTACCTAACGATGGCGGTAGTACGCAAACAGTGTGGAATACAGGACAGATGCCATCACCATATTTGAAATTTATACCACGCAAAGAAAACAGCCATAGGCGGAAATTTCAAATCAAAATGCACGCTGGATATCTGAACTTCATTAGCTTCTTGACTCAGTATTTGATGTAGTCAACTGGTACGTACTTAATAGTAAAAAGTAAACAGCATGTAGTTTTCCGAAGCTGTATGCATAAGCAGCAACTCCCACTTTTAGGAGCACAGGAGGGTCTTTCCTTCAGAATAATCCATCTGGCTTAGAAAGGCACCAACAAATATGACAGAAATACTAGATCGAAGCTGGTTGAATGGCTTACATATTGAGTAAATAAAAAGCTTAGCCAGTAAAGCCGATTATGTATAGAGCCGATTAAGATTACGACGTCATACAAGAAGTCTATTTCCAATTAACTGTCGGAGTTGATTGTCCCTAAAACTTTTATAAATGTAAACTTGCCTCGTTGGCCGGCCAGACACAAATTCATAGTGTGTAACATTAATTTAATCGAATGTTTCTATTTCTTTCATGACGTCATAAAAAGGTCATGATCCCAAGATAATAGGATAAGGTTAGGTTTACTCCTTTTTGAACTGATTTGGAAAAGATCATATATTCAAAACACTAAATAAAGATTTGACAATTAAATATGATACCACTTGTATCAGAAAAATATGACAAATTTTGTGACACATTATGGAATCTGTGATAATGAAAAAAGCACATTTTAGGAAAAAATATGACACACTCCTTAAAAAAAAAATTTGGCAGCCCTGTCTGTGAGAGTCAAGGGGTAAGAGGCCAGTCGGTTTTACATTCATGTAAAAGGATCTGCCTGAAAATACCTCGCTAGAGGTGTTTTTGTTCAAACAAATATACCCAAATTCTGGAAGGGGATTTGAAACCTGCCTTCAAGTTTTTATAAGAGACCCTCCTGCTTCAGAAAAATGTTGACCTACGAATCTTAAATTTCTAGTACTCTATATTTTACTCCGTTTTTAAAAATAGATTTTAATATTCTTCTTAAATGTTGCTTTCAATTTTAACTACAGATTAGAATTTGGGGGACGGTTTGTAAACATTGTCCACCTTCAAAGATTGCCTCTGTCAGAGTTTAGTAGATGTCCCTATTTCCCAAGCTAATATATTAATATCATTGTCCCCTTTCTATTCACTTTGAGAGCTCTCAGGATCCTCTGGCATTTTATTTAATGGACTTAGGTATATTAACCTGATTTCACTTTCAAGCTGCGTATTAATTTATTTGCAGCCAAGTTCCTGCGTCAGCTAATAGGAGTCACTTTATCTTATTTGGGTTTTCCTTTGTTATGGTGTTATATTTGCAAAGTTTTAGGCATATCGGATTATAGGTTTTAACTAATAATAATTGTAATTTTGAAGTTTTACGAGGTCAGAAAGCTATGTTGGGAATGATGTTACATTTTTTTTTCGATTTTTTCAGACCTTTGGGTCAAAGACACTTGGGGCTTTGCAGTGGACCATTCCACTATTTGTTGCATTTTCGACTTTCGGCGGTGTAAATGGAACTCTTTTTACGTCTGCCCGTTTAATGGAAGCTGGTGCAAAAGAAGGTCATTTACCAAATTTATTTGGGTTTATTCACGTGAAGCGTCTAACACCAATACCAGCACTCCTGTTAAATGTAAGACTTTTGAACTTTTATTAGCTACTTCCCATGTCCTTTGTGTAACGTTAGCCACATAACCTCGGTTAGTGATTGGTCAGCTAAAAATAATCCACTGATTAGAGACAATGCCACATTCTTACGGATTTCGCAAAATCCGATGTGAAACCTGAACAAATATGAAACCACTTCACCCCATCTAACTAAATTAGCAGTATTCTAACTCACTGTTTGTGCCACTTGGGTGCTGAATTTTTCGCTAAAAAATATCCAATTTTAAAACTTAACTATAAATGGTTCATTCCATTGAAATTTGCTAAAATATCAAACTCGGTTTTGATAAAGAATATCAAAATTTTTAAATCTCTTTTGCCGCGCGTAAGAGTTATATCTTTTAGTAGAAGTAAGCTTGGTTAGCAACAGGTTTCAACTGAAAACTGTCTGGGGTCAGTACCAAGGGACTGGGGGCTAAAACCATATTGAAACGGGGCCACTTATATGTAAAATCCTTATAGCATAAACGGCTGGTTTTAAGATGGCTTAATAGCATTTTTAGGTTAAAACACCAAAAACTTCCTTTTAAATTATTTGTATGTCATTAAATTTAATGTTATTTTAATTCTTTTTTGTCTTTGCTGTTACTTCTGCTAGTTTTTTTTTAAGATTTTACATTCATTTTTAAGGTGTATAAATATGGATACCCTTTTGTGATTCATTATGATAGGACCTTTTTTTTGGTATATTTAGACAAAGGTCCTTTTGAACTTTTTTTTAGCATATTTTGACAAAGGTCTTTTTGGTCTTTTTTTCATGCAATATGGGTGATGAAGGGGTAAGAGTTTTGATCCAAATAGAAATGCCAGCAGTGGCATAATGGTGTCAAAATCCTGGGGGGGGGGTCAAAGTTGGATCCAATTTTCCCAAATCAAGCAAAAACGACAATGAAAACTGAAGAAAGAACCATAGCCCATATAATACAATAAAGGCAAAAATTTACTATAGAAAACTAGCCCGTTTTTACAAATGCTTGAATTATACAGGCTTCTCTTAGCTTTGAAAGGATTTTTAAAGAAACTAAATTTCAGCTGGAGGGGGGGGCAAACTAGGTGTTAGGGTATGTGGGGCAAACTGGGGCCTGGGGGAGAAACTAGGGTTGAGTGGCAAACTGGGCTCTGGCAGGGGCAGTTTCCCCCTCCCTTCCCCATAGCGAATTACGCCACTGATATTCAAATAAGCTTTCTCTCCTTGTTTTAGTCAGGGTCAAGGCACGCATTAGGTGTAAAGATGTTGTTCTATTGCACACAGCATGTCTTCCAATTCATTATCAGATAAATGTCCTTTTTCCCTTTATATAAATTTGTTTTCTATTAATCTTTAATATGTCATGTTCCTCTTTTATATAAATTTGCTTTCAATCACGCTTTAAATGTGTTGATTTTTCAAAGCCTAAATGTGACTGAAAGAAAGGGGATTGACTAGTAGCATTAAAACTCCCTGTTCATACTCTTTAAATATGTGTGAACGAGAGTGTCTAAATATAGCTGACTTAGTTTCTTTCCACTGATATTAATCTCTATATGTTGGCAAATTACGATTCAAAAGATTAATGAAATGTTGCTTCTTCCGATTGGTTAGCACCTCTTAATCAGTTTCTTCTTTTTTTTTACCTCTGTGCATTCCAAATATGACCTTGATTCCTGCACAGCTTTTGAACCTTTGGATAAGGTCTACACTTCAGGACAGATTTTTAGTAATTGAAGTAATTTAACTTTACTTTAATTACTAATTTACTAATTTAAACTAATTAAGTAAAATTTAAGTATAATTAAGTAAAAATTAAGGTATTTAAAGTAATTTTCAATTAATTTAAGCGCCGCTTAAATTAGTTTCCATTTTTTAATCATACCACTTCAGAACAAAGGACGGGTCTTTATTTTCTGTTGAACTTTCATTCAACTTTGCTGTTCAAGAACCGTTTAAGCAGAAATTTCTCGTAAAGGCAAGTTCTGCAGATACTTGTGCATGAATTTTGCACTTATTTCAGTCTTGTTTGTACTTATTTCAAAAATGCGCTTTCACATTTCGCTTGCAAAGATTAGCTTGTTTTTGCACAAATTATTGTAAAATCTATTATGCAGCCATAAGCAGGGCCGTCACGTCACATAAGTTTTTTTGTTCGTTTAAATAAAGGCAATAAAAGTGCTGACATAATCTACAGAAATCTCGAATTTGGTCGGTAAACGCAGCAATTTTACTGACTCCTGCTGTAGTTTTACAGATGGTGCCACTGTTTTCTATTTGATTAAATAAAAATCATGGAAATACTGGCATGATATTTAAGGTAATCTCAATCTCGGTCGGGAAATGCAGCGGTTTACCGACTCGTGCAGTGATTTGACGTATCGTATTCAAAACGAATACTGTGCTAAAAATTGATAAAATAAAATGATCGGTAAAAATGACCAGTCATTCGGTAATATTCCTCGTCCCCCCACTCAAACATTTTGGCTAGTAATGACCCTGGCCATAAGCTCATTCCTCTATCCTTGTCCTTGGAAGGGACCCTCTATACGTGAAACTTTACAGTGGCAATAGGATTAACTTTTCACGAATTTTCTACAACAAACCGTGGCTGTGAGCTGTGGTGAATGAGAATTGAAACCCCTCCTATTAAAAACCACAGCAATGTGCTGGATTTTCATGCCCAAGACGTCCTCAAATAGAAAAAGAAGAGGCCATAAGAAAAGAATAAATAACTAAAAGAAGAAAGAAAGAATGAAATAATGAAAGAAAAGAATGAAATAATTCTGTAATTCATGAGAGGCAATAAAGAGTCAAGTTTATAGCAGATTGGGATGGAGTAGGAGGATGTACAGGTATTTTTCCCTCAGGTGGCTTGGTTAGGCAATGGGGTGTTAGTAATAGTAAAAGTCAATTAAGATTACATTATTCAATTGAAGTTTGTGATCAAAAATAGGTACTCTTGTTGCTTCTCAAACCAAACAAAATAAAAACAAATTTAGGAAAGGTCTATCAAGAAATTAGAAAATTAAGGTGAGATAGTTTTTGGTGAATCCTTCTGAGTTTCCAAAGACATTTTAGCACTAAACTGGTTTTGGTTTTAGACAAACGAAAACAAAAATTTTCATCACAGTTTTATTCTGTTTTCAGGCGCTCATAACCATTGCAATGTTAATAGTCAGTGACGTTTTTGTTCTTATCAACTACTTAAGCTTTGCCCTTTGGCTCACCGTTGCCGCCAGCATTGCCAGTCTCTTATTTCTTCGATGGAAAAAGCCTGAAATTCATCGGCCTATCAAAGTGCCTATTTTCTTACCAATATTATTCTTCTGTTGCTGTATATTCTTACTTGTTTTGCCTGCAGTTGAAGAGCCACTAAATACAGGTAAGACAAAAAAAATTAATTACTTCCCCCGCCTGAAATCTGGAATATGAGATGTAAAGCCATGGTTTTTAGATGGGAAATGTACTTTTAATGGTTTTAAAGCTTTTTTTATAGTTTAAGGAGAAAGATTTGTTAGATGTTTTCTAGACAAACTGCCTACGGACTCTTCTGGGTACCCGATGGATTGACCAAAATATAACAGTTCAGAATAGGGATGAAACCTTTTAATTGACAGTGAAACAAATATAAAATTTTTAACTGGATATTTCGGACACATATACAATGTCCAGTAATCTTCAACAGTATTACTGCTGATGATTGACACTGTAAATGTGCCCGAAATATCCAGTTAAAAATTTTGTATTTGTTTCACTGTCAATCAAAAGGTTTCAACCCTATTTTGAACTGTTATATTTTCTTCATGGAAAGATAGTGTGGTCTTCGAAGTTATCTAGATTGATTGACCGTGTCATCAACTATTGGGCTTACATAAAGTATGGTTCAATCCGACTTTCTAGAGCTATAATGATTGAAAGATTGTGCTGACTAGGGCATTTTCTATAGATGAAAAATGACAAATCACTTAGGATTGTCCTTGTTGGCCAACCGTTTAGGGACGAACAGAAAGCAAGTCTTTCCCAGTTGGGGCTGCATTATGTCGTATAGAAAAATGTTGGGAAATCGGAATTTTTGAGAGGGTGTAAAATGAAGGCTTTGAATATATTGGGATGGAGGAAAAGCGTGCATAGCTGTTTTGGCTTCAGTTGGCTTTGTGCATCAGTGAGTTGTTAGCAGTATTAGTAATATTTATTTCAAATATGGAAATGCTTATTTTATCACTGCTGGAACTCTAATAGGTATAACTTTATTAAGTATTTGAGTATATGCTCGTACACATTTTTTCTGAGCAATTGAACGTTTGTCGATAATTTAAAAATGAATTTATGTAGGAAGATTCGCAAAATAGTTCCCTAATGTGCTAAAGGATCACTAACGGCTTTTTAAACTTCGGAAAGAGGCCCTTAGTAATATACATATTTCACTGAGTAATTAGATGCTGAATACTTTTTGTTTATATATATATATATTTTTTTATAATACTCTAAACACTATTTTTGGTAATTACTTAATATTTTAATTTATTTAAATTTAAAATATTTAAAATATTTTAAATTTAAATATTTTTAAAATATTTAAAATATTTTAGTGCTATAAATATAAAATATTTATATTTAAAATATTTAAAATATTTTAGTTAAATAAAAATATTTAAAATATATTTAGTTTTATTTAGGTAATTTAAAATATTTTAGTGCGGTAGTATTGGCAAAATAGTTTAGTGATCTGCCACGAGATCAGTAGTGCATTCTAAAATGGGGAACTCAGTTACTATAGGTATGCATATTTTGAGCTATTTAATATTAAATACTTTTATCTGTAATACCTTCCGGTAGTATTCTAGACGCTATTTTCGTAGTCAATGAAACGTCTTTACGCAGTAATATAGGCAAAATTACGGAGCTTTGTAGGAGCATACTAATCTTAACAATTTCTTAAAATTCCAACTCCCTCTAGAATCTTTGTGGAAATAAATTTTAATTATATGTGATCGCTACTTTAAATATTGTAAATATGGAATGACAAGTTGTTTCAGCTCTTTCAAACCTTGCAGAGTCTGAGTAGCTACTCTTTGTCGATCCACTTTGTTGGATGGTTATAATATGTTGAAATGAGTCACTTGCCAGCTTGATAACTAGAGAAAGAGTAGATGGCGACAAAAAGTGGCAGACCATAAACTGCTGCTTTTATAATGCTTGGGTCATCAGGCGAGCGATTTTTTTTCTTATGGGACTATAAAAATATCATTTAGAAAAAATATATAATATTTATTGTTTGAATTCTCGTTTTTGTCATTTTTTCACTCAATAAGTGCTTAATTGGTTTAATAATTGTTAAGATTTTAATTTTTGATTTAAAACTCTAGGTCTGTGTATAAAGTCAAATCGTATCCATTTTTAAGGTGACATATTTAAAGACAAGATAGCATTTTAAAAAGGTTGAAAAATTGCTTTGCATTAGGCTAAACTAATTGTGGCATAAGCAACAATGTTTTGTTATTAATGTATTATATTATATGATACATTATATTATAAGTAGTTTTTTTCTTTACGACTGCCTTGAAAATGAAATATTATGATCGTCACAAATTGTCAAACATTGATAAATAAATCACTCACTCCTCCTAAAAAGTTTAAAGTATTAGAAAATTTTAAATATTAAAGTCTGAAGTATTAGAAAGTATTAGAAAATCTGAAAGGTTTTTGGAATGAAGCTTGTTATATATTTTATTTGTATTTGAGAAGAATTCAAAAATAGTACAATGTGATTTAAGAAAATCTTCCAAAAATTATGTGAGTAATATCTTTTTCTTACAACTAATCCTAAAAAAATGGTTTATGAGTCTACTGCTCTTTAGGTCCCTCCCCCCGGCCACTCAGTGTGTCCCCAGATGGTGATAGGGGAACATCCTATAGATATGTAGTGTAACTCCATTGGAGGCACGGACCAAGGGGGGACCTTGTTCGTGGGGGTCCATGAGAGAAATTGGGGTGCCCTCACCTGGAGCCATAAATACAGGTGGAGAAGGAAGAGACCCCTCAAATGTACACTCAACATGACCCACCGGCGTGTCCGCACGTCCCATGAGTTACAAACATTATCCTAGTAATGGGTTAAATTACATGGTGAAACAGAACACAATCCTCGGAGGATCCTTTATAGGAGGACAACTGCGGTAGGGTGAAAGATCAAAATCTATGGACAACGGCCTGTGCAATGGGCTGTCACGATCCTTTTGAGGTACCTGAAAGACTTGGGACCTTGCGGTCAACTCTATTCCCACTTGAGGAGTGGCACCCCTCTAGGGAGTTATAGCCTAGTAAACGACACAACATTCGCACGGGATTCTGATTAATGGATAATTCTTCTGATCTTGGTCTGTTTTGACGGGCGTTTTCGAGCTAATTTCCTAGCTAATTTTTTTTAGTATGGGTTGCCTCCCCATAGTAGCATATTATTTGTGACATGAATATATAATGAATCGGAGGTATGGAGGAGTCGGAGGATTTCGGCTCTTGTTGATAGAAGATCATCTCCAAGTGCTGAAAACCATACTATGACCATGACGGGCCCAGGATTGCACAAGGCCTCCATTGATGCTGCAGGTCCCAGGAACTTCTTGCTCTCCGCTTCTAAGCTGGCTTAAGCGCTTCCGTGTAGAACTAAGAAGATATGCTGATCTCCGTCCTGCACTGGTGTCCGGGATAATTGCTTTTTCTGCGGCCAAAATTATTTCAATGAACTAAAGAACCTGAAGATTGGAACTACGCATTAAAAACGACTATCTTGTTGACATTTTGACTGACGAATTCAGACGATTCGAACTGGACCTATTAGGAGTTTCAAAAACTCATCCCAGGGACATTAAGCATGAAATTAGGTGATATAGAATTTGTTTACTCAGGCGGGAAGGATGGTGTACATAGACAGGGAGTTGGGCTCATGATGAATAAGTAAGCTCCTGTCTTGTTTAGGCTGGGAAGGTATTAATAATAGAATACTAATTGCTCGTTTTGTGACTAAAAAGTTCAGGGTATCAGTTATAGTAGTATATGCCCCTGTTGAATCGACTGACCGAGATACTTGTGACTCAGATGAGTTTTACTTACAGTTACAAAAGCAAATAGACAGGGTTCCAGGTATAGATATGGTGTTTTACTAGGAGATTCGAACGCCCAGGTCGGTAGAAATAGGATAGATCGTATCCTATCTTAGGCAAATGTGGTGTAGGAAAAGAAAACAGTAAGGACGACAGACTTTTGCAATTTCGTAGGCGTAACAATCTAATAATAACCAATACGGTGTTTTTCCATAAAATGGCCCATAAGTTGACATGGTATTCACGTGATGGTATGACAGCTAACCTTATTGATTATGTTATAGCAATCCGAAGACTGATAGGATCAATACAAGATACTAGAGTATGTAGGAGTGCTGTTATTGATGTTAAAAGTAAAGATCACTATCTAGTAGTGTCTAGGGTTAAATTAAAGCTAAAATTTTGGAAGTTTAATTACCTGCCGGGAAGTTTTGATGTCGGTAGACCCCAGGATGAGGATTTGATAGAAACTTTCCAGGAATAGCTGAATACTAAACTTGAGAGTTTAAAATTTGACAATGTGGAAGATGGTAATAATAATTTTAGAAAAACAATTTGTGAAGTTGCTGATGGTATTATAGGGAAGAAAGTCAAGACTGTAGCTAGGAATATCAGTGAGAAAGTCTTATGTTTAATAGAGAGAAAAAAGGGTTTGTAGAACAAGTATCTGAATGATAGATCATATGGAAGCGAAAGGACTGTAAAGAAATTGGGGAAAGCGTTTAAATATGAACTAGGGAGGTGTGAAGTGGAAGCCATGAATAAAATTGCCGAGGATCTGGAAGATGCAGCTACACGGCACAATAGTAAAATTTTGTACTGGCATGTTAATAAACTGAGAGCGAGTTGTTAATCTGGACTTGTCCGAGTTAAAGATAAGAACGAGATAACCATTAGTGATAAGGAAAGAGTTAAAGACAGATGGGTGGAACATTTTGAGAATGTGCTAAACCAAGATGCAGTTACAGGAAAAGGTATAGAGGAAAAATGAAAAAGTTTGTGATACCTTGGATGTGAAGGGAGATTTGTTTTGTGACGAAGAATTAGCGACAGCACTAAAGGAATTAAAAAATAATAAGGCTCTAGGTGCTGATAGTGTGGTAAATGAGTTTCTTAAATATGTTTGCTCTGAGGTTAGAAATAAGTTACTGAAGATTTTGAATTTGATTTTTGAAAAAGGGGAAGTACCTAACGATTTTAGGATAACCTTAATTAAACCACTGTATAAGAAAGTAGATAAGAGTGAGTGTCGTAACTATCGAGGCCTTAGTCTGGTCTCTGTAGGTAGCAAATTACTTAGTAATGTGATACTTCTTAGACTGAGAAATGCTGTAGACGGAGTTTTAAGAGAAGAGCAGTTCGTTTTAGAAAAGCTCGAAGATGTGTCGATCGAATTTTCACTCTTAGGTTGATAATTGAGAAGTGCCTTAGTTGTCAAACACCTTTGGTTCTCAGTTTTATGGATTATGAGCAAGTCTTCGATTTATACTGGTGATATAAGCATCCTAGATGAAAGTTTGAGCAAAATGAAATGACTTATAGGCAGTTTTGCGAGTTCAGGGTTCTAGAATTGGCTTGAAAATTGATGTTAAGAAGAGTAAGTCACAAAGGCTAGGAATAAATGAATGTGAAAAGGTGACGTTGGGTAATGAAAAGAGTGACCAGGTGGGTAGCTTCACTTACATTGGTAGTATTATTAGTAAAGACGGTGGGAGCGGTGAAGATGCTAAAAGTAGAGTAGCCTAGTAGAATAGTAGCAAAAGTAGTAGAATAGTAGAATTAATGTTAAGAAGTCCAAGTCACTATAGCTAGGAATAAGTGAATGTGAAAAGATGACGCTGGGTAACGAAGAGATCGATCAGGTGGGCAGCT
Source organism: Artemia franciscana (assembly GCF_032884065.1). NCBI lineage: Eukaryota > Metazoa > Arthropoda > Branchiopoda > Anostraca > Artemiidae > Artemia > Artemia franciscana. Next base: position 38,622,660 of record NC_088868.1, read on the forward strand.
TCACTTACAGTTGTAGTATTATTAGTAAAGACGATGGGAGCAGTAAAGATGTTAAAACTAGAGCAGCAAAGGCTCTGGGTGTCCTTTCGCAGTTAAAAAACAGTTTGGAAGAATAAGAAGATAAGTCTGCAGACCAAGATAAGAATGTTGGAAGGTACAGTGATGACAGTGGTCAAACATGGCTCTGAAGCATGGGTGCTCCGAAAAGTGGATTAAGATATACTAGATGTTTTTCAGAGAAATTGTTTATGGATTGTTCTCGGTACCCTGCTGACTGGCCGTATTCCAAACAGTAGGCTGTGCGAAAAATGTGGTTGAATCCCGCTTTCTAGGGCTATAATTAAGAAAGGTTGAGATGGCCAGGACGCTTTCTGCAAATGAATGATGACAGATTGCCGAACATTGTCCTTTTTGGCCAACCTAAGGCTAAACGGAAAGCAAGTTGTCCTCATTGGGGGTGTGAGGATGTCATAAAGAAAGGTCTAAAGAAAATGGAAACTTTCTGGGAGGGTGTAAAGATGTAGGCTTTGAATAGATTTGGATGGAGGGAGGAGCATGGGTAGCTGTGTTGGCCTCAAACGTTTTGAGGCTGCGGTGAGCTGTTAGTAGTAGCAGTAGTAGTAGTAAGCTAAATAAAATACCATCTTAGTATATAAAATGTGTAGATACAGAAAAAAACCGGTTTTACTCAGACCAAGAACTTGAGTGTGGTAGCTATAAGGCATAAATACCAAAGTCTTTTGTGGTGGAAACTGACTAGTGCTGAAAAAAAGTAATCACCAATGTAATATAGTGTCAAGCTATTTTGTCCCTTTTTTAGTCTATCCTGAACTGCAGCGTACTTGCCTTTTAAGATACTTCTAAACGTGGTAGGTGAAAGAAAATATAATCACTTAACCTGCAGGCCTGCAAGCTTTATTTAAATTAAATCTAAAATTTATTCAGTGTCCACTGTAAAGCGGATGCCTTCTTGTCAGTGCTAAATTTTTAGGAGTATTTTTTGCTTTTTAGTTTTTTTAATTTAATTTTTTAATTTAATTTACTCCTCCTTCCACATGACTAAGCGCTAAGAATGACAGCAGAATATAACTCTTCATATGCGGCCAATTTTGCCTTATTTATGAGTTTGTCTGTTTAAATTTATGTGACCGATGGAAATCCCGCAATTAAGTCCTAAGTCATCTTCTGCAGAGGAAAGATAAGGACGGCCTCTTAAGCCCCTACGTAGTCACTGACCAGTAACCATCCAGATTTTTTTTTTTTTATAATAGTTTATCTTCAGTAATGTTACTTTGTAAATATTGTATAGTGTCCCGTTAAATCACCAAAGTTCCAGTTTATGACAATATATCCCATTCTCTTTGATTTTGCTCAAAAAAGCGTACGAAACAATTTTTTAAGATGATGGGGGATGCATATAAAAATACTGTATAATACTAATACTAAGAAATAAAATTTTTCTGCGTCATATGGCAGTTTAATTCTATTAACATAATTTTGTAAAATGTACTTGAAGAAAGCATTAACTCTAAAATGAGTCCCATGGGAATGAGCCCCGCTCATTTGCGCGGGACTGATGGAAATGAGCCCCGCGCAAAGAAAGCGTGTAAATGAACCAAAGCTGGTAATTTTTTCGCTTAATAATTTCTTTAGTATTCTTTGGCTGCAAAGGATGTGGGTAATATGGCGGCAAAGGAGATTTGACCCGATGGCGCCAATTCACAAAAATGTAGGAGAAATTATACAGAAAAGACAGTTTATATAACCTAGGAAAGAAGCTTTCCTGTTATTTTATTATTTTTTTATGAAAATGTAAAGAAATATTTTTTTAAAGATTATTTTTCTTGGCTTTGTTCGAATGCTTGGCTAAGCCAAGGCTCTCAAGTTTCTCATCACTTCCATGAAGTTGTTTTTAATTCAAAATCAACCATCTTTCCACGCCTCTCTCTATTTTATGCCTCTTTATTATAGCAGAGTAGAACGGAGTTGCATTGTAAACATTTTTTTTTTTTTTTTTTTTTTTTTTTTACTGTATTTCTCTGTTTTGCTGAAGCCATAGAAATAGAAAAAAGAATAAATTCCATATTGCTGAACAATTTTTGAGGCAGATTTCAGCGTTAACCCGGAATCGCGCCAATTTTTACCTTGAAATAATAGAATAGATTGCTAAAACTAGCAAGATTCTGACCTTTATTGATGTGAAATTATGACTGAATTATGACTTTATTGTCTGAAATTTTGTATTTAAATAATTCTCATAGCAAGGTTGTAATTATTGAAATATCTTTGTCTGGCAACATTGATAAAGTAATATTTCCTTGGGCGGGTACATCTAGGGTTGAAAATCTGTCATTTCTTGTCGATAGCCTATTTAACTGTACATTCGCTTCTGAAGATTTAATTGATAAATCAAGCTAATATTTAATTTATTTTAAGGAATGAGTCTTCTCCTGACATTGAGTGGATTGCCCTTCTACTTCTTGGTGACAAGAAAAACCGTACAAGGTGGCAGGTTGCCAAATTTTTGCAGTAAGTTTTTTTGCTGAAATTTTAAGAGGGAATGCTAGATTCTCATATTTTGGTGTAATTCAAAGCATCTCTTGCCTTCATTTTATTATACGAATTTACGTACAATACGCTTACAGAAATCAGTATAAGTAAGATCATAAATCAAAGGATAATTATGCAACGTAACCGTCCAAACTCAAAGTACATTAAGCAAACATTTCACAAATAGTGGACATATTAAACTTTGAAAATCAACTAGAATCAGGGCTATCAGTCTAGGTGATTGGAGGGCCTTAAACAGGGGAGAGAGAGAGAGAGAGAGAGAGAGAGAGAGAGAGAGAGAGAGAGAGAGAGAGAGAGAGAAAGAAAGAGAGAGAGAGTAACCCAAACTCTAAAAAACAGAGTATTGATGCCAATAAATATATTTGAAGAATCGGTCTTTGTGCCGATTCGAAATCTATAATTTTCATAAAGTTTAGTTTCAACCATCAAAGGCTACGAGCCTGAGAAAACTTGCCTGGTTCCTGAAAAAGGGTGAGAAACACCCTCTAAAATTCAAAGAATCTTGATGAAAATCACACCTTCAGATTCAGCGTATCAGAGAACCCACCTTAAGGTTTTCAAGCTCCTATCTGCAAAAATGTGGAATTTCTTTTTTCTAGAAGAAAAAAAGATCACGGATGCTCAACCCAGTGGTCCTAGAATATTGAGAGAGGGCTCATTTGAACAGAAACTAAAAGTTCCACTGCCATTTTAAACTGACCAAAAATATTGGAGGGCAACTAGGCTTCTTCCCAAGCCCCGTTTTTTCCCAAAATCGTCCGATCAAAATTTTGAGATAGCCATTTTGTTCAGCATAGTTAAAAGACCCAGTAACTATGCCTTTGGAGATAACCAGACTCTCCACAGCCCCTGGGAAAGGTCTTTAAGTTATAAAGTTTTTCATTGTTTACGTATTAGTTCGTACATTTTTCGGGTTTGGAGCAGATATTTTGCTGGGGTGATTTTTCATTGGGAAAAAACTTTATCGTGGGGAGGTTTCCAGGACTTGCACTTTTCAGGGGAAGTTCTACGCCTGGGGGATTTTCCAAAATTCTATACGAAATTATTTTATGTCTTGCTTTCTCTTTGCCGATTCAGTTTTACGCGTGGAGATGTTAAGGGTAATTTTTTGGGATAAATTTTTACATGGCTTGAATTGTCTAGAGGATATTTAGTGAGGAAGAGGGGTTTTTCCTTGGAGATGGATCCAGATTTTTTTGTATTCTTTTAAGACGATCGAAATTAAATTTAAAAAAAGAAGATTTTTTAACTGAAACTAAGGAGCAACATTGAGACATAAAACGAACGAACATTATTTCGTATATGAGAGACGGTTGTCCCCCTCCTCAACACCTCGCTCTCTACACTAAAATTGAATATTTTAACAATCCTATACAATTAGCGTGAAAAGATAGTTGTTTAGGAGGGGACAACTTCCTCATAGACGTAGTAGTTTCTCTTCATTTTAAGTTTTAATTTTGCTCGTTACTTGCAGCTAAAAATTTATTTCTTTTTTACTTAATGAAGGATAGAGTAATACACTTAAAACAACATAAAATGAGGAGATACACATAAAAGATACACAAAAAAAATGGAAGGAGTTTAAACATGATAAATGGCAGTTGTTCTTTCTTATTCAATTCTGATATGGTGATCAAATAGAAGAAGTAAAGGAAACTACTGAGTTAAGTTGTGCATGTCTACATTATGTTTTCTTCTGATTCGAGGTTTTCACAAAATGAAACGATATTTTTATTTAAAAATTTTATGTATTAACTTGGTTAAATTAAATAAGATCAGATCAGGTCAAAAATCGTTTAATACAATCATTTCTGTACCAGTAAATTAACAAACAAAAAAATCCATTCAATTTTACTAGCATAATAGTGTTATATTATTTCATGAAAGACATGTGACTTATTCTGATTCCAATTGATGTTAACCTCAGTTAAAGGTATGAATTCTATGTTAGGGCTAGGAGTCAGAAATAGGCTTAGTGTTGTTAACGAATTCAAACTATCTTAGCTTGATCTTTTTCATTTTTTTTCCTCATGGAAAATTTTCTAGCGTCTAAGCATAGTTAATGTAAATCATATTTCAAGAACAAGTAACATCTGACCATACACACAATATACTGAGCTTGGTGGTAGATTATTGGAGAGATTATTGGTGGTAGATTATCAGAGAAAGATATAAGTATAGTTTCTGACGCCTGAATTCATACGAGCTATTTTGTTCAAAATTGGTTACCATTATTAAGGTTCTCTTGGCTGTGCACAAATGTAATCTAAATCCAGAATTAACTACATCTAACTTTAATTTAAACATCAGACTGAAATAGGCTCTCACGAGGAGCTATATATCGTGCTAAGCGTAAATAACCCTTTTCAAGCCTCTTTCTTTTTCAGCTATTTTCACCATAGAACTCAAAATCTAACTTTCACAGCTTGAAGCCTGTGACTTGATTAGCAAGCTTACTACCCCCCCCCCCCTCGATAAAACAGCAATATTTCAGCAAAAGTTTTTTTTGTAAATCCAAATGCCAACTGAAATGATTGTCTCGTAATTTTGTTCCTCCTCAATTATTTTGTCATTTTACAACGTTGGGCTTATGCAAACGATTAAATCGCAAAAAATCGCAGTTTCAACATTTTTAATGGTGCATATGCCAAACCATATTACGGAAGTCTAAATCACAAAAAAAAATCACACAAACAAACACATTAAAATCGAATTAAATCGCAAAAATTGCAGTTTGCGACATTTTTAATGGTACATATGTCAAACCATATTACGAAATTCTTGAGACTAGGAAGAGCAAGAAACTTGCTTAATAAGAAACTTACTTACATAATTACTTACTTACTTACATTACTTACTGTACATTACTTACATTACATTACATTACTTACATTACATTTACATTACTTACATTACATTACTTACTTACTTACATAAGACTTACTGATAAACATTAGCAAGCTTTTTGAAGTCTCTGTAATGTTTAGCAATTGATATAAGAACTTCATAAACTTCATGTTATTTTTCTAGCAATGGGGAATTTCAAACCTAAAGGGAGAACCCCTTCAATTTTTCTTCTGTATTGAGAAGAATAATCTAAGCCCAATAAATTATCTTTATGGTCACGCCCAAAAAGTAAAATTGTTGTTATATTAGAGTGATCTCAGCCCAAGGACTTACAGTCTAAGTTTTAATCCGTTTCGAAAATTCCTGACCCTAAGTCGGGTCCGTTCTTGGTGGAACTAAAACTAGCGGGTCTAAATTTCCATTTCATGGCCCATTAGGCAGGAATTGCAACAGGAAGAGGAATATCAGCCATCCTATGCTGATACACACCCTTCTTGTGAGGACATGCCCTGAACAAATTATTTATACATTAGGTTCTTTTTGGCCAAGGACTTAGGACTTCAAGTTTCAAACTGATCAGGGATAAACAAAATTTCAAATTTGTGTGCCTCCTAAGATCGTTTCCCTGGCAAGTTATTAGCGTTCTTTGTCCCAGGGAATGATCTCTGCAATTTTTGAGCTTATCGGACACCTAAGATCATCCCTTTTCACTCTATAAAGCCTATCCTCAAAGCAATGGGTGATTAGCACATTTCCTGCTATTGTCCCCAGGGTTACCAACTTGTACCCTTTTCGTGTGAAATGCGCTGTTTTTTACCTCACAGGGGATGCGGCAGAGTGAAACTTGTGCCTGTGCGTGCTCGGTTAAATTGCTATCAGAACTCTTTCGTCTCTTTTTTTTACGTGATTATATAATAGTGCATAAGAAAATGTTTTGTATTTCAACATCAAGTTAACCATTTGAGCTACGATTGTTGTTTAAATAAACCTCTATCTATCTATCTATCTATCTATCTATTTATCTATCTTTCTCTCTTTTTGGGTGTCAGTTTTCATGGTAGTCGGCAACTTCGTCAGAAGTGTATTTTATCGAAGGTAACAGAGTTGATAACTTTTAAACTTTTGTGTAAAATGCACTTTTTTAACCTCAAAGGGGAAGTTTGCAAGTTTTTTTTTACTTGCACTCGTTTTGAGCAAAAATTACTCTTTTTTGGCGTTCATTTGCACTGTTTTAAGGCGTCAGAAAATGGCAACCCTGATTTTCTCAGGGCTTTGGGGTGCGTCAAGTCCTCCTTCGTGCAATTCTATTTGAACCCTTTGACGATTAAAAAAACATATTCAAATTTGGATTCGAGATTATGGGGGATGAGGGGGCCGAGTAGCAATCAGCGCCTGGAAAATAGCTGCTGGTTAACGATCCATTTTCACCATTAAAAGCGCAATAGAAACTTGTATTTCCAGTGGAATGAACCCCTCCCCCCTTCAAAATGTCTACAATCATCCTTCTTATATGAAGTTATGGGGGGAATACGTTGATGGCATATGGCTCTTAATAAGACAACGCTATAACATTGCCTCTGAAATATAAAAAAAGTATTAGGGAAAATTGTAAAATCCTCGAGATGTCAAGGGGGGCTCAAAGCCCATCCACAATACTAAGCACGTGCATACAACTTGTTTCATATGTTTCGTAAAATAAAGTGCAAGTGATCACTTTATAAGCGCTCAATTATCTATCCATTCTGTTCCAGAACGGACGCTATCATCAACATTAAGTTTTGCTTTGTCCTCTTTTACTAGCTTAAACCTTAAAACCCAAAAACAAACTAACTTTTATTTTAAAGAAAAATTAAGATTATAATAAATTGATAGTAAACTCCTTTTAAGTCAAAATTTAGAATTTCTAAGTAAAAAATAAATTTTGATGTAGCTAAACTTTAAATATAATCTTACTGCCTTTATTTGGGGATATTCACTGTATTTTTATTTTTAGGAAAGTTTGTTGAATGGTCGCAATGCAGTTTAGCAGTATTGCCGGTACAAGCTAAAGAAGATCCACTCCTTCCTCAAAGCTGATATACGAGCTGAAATTCTAACAAGTCTTAATTTATTTGTAATCACGATTTATATAAACAGTTCATACAATATTGATTGCGAAGTCTTCTTGTTTGGAATTGGGAAACTAACAATCTAGTCATAACAGCAAAGTAAAAATATAATTAATTTTATATTTTATAGTCCAAATATCTAATTTTATTTAAATATTTGATCATCTAAACACCTAAATTATCTGAATACCTAATGTCTAATACAATAAATATTTAATTAAATTATACTAAACTAGATGTAAAAAATTAATGCAAAAGCTCAAAATCAAGGACAAGGTAAATCTTCCCAAGCTCAATTTTAGTTGTGCTAACTCAAAGTGCTAGGCCCGAGAGATACAGCGGTTTTTATTACCGAGCGTTTGTTTTACAGAGCATGCTTTTTTTCCGAGTTTTTCTTAAATGTGTATATAATAACATTGCAACGCACACGTTGGACGGTAAAAAAAAAATGTTTGGTAAAACAAACGTCAAAAGCAGCGATATAACCGTGCATTGTCGTTACAATAGACGACCAGCAAAATAAACTATCTTTTATTTTAACGCCTATGCCGAGATGGTGGCCTATGGAACTTGATGGGTATGTACACATTTAGTGTTTTATCGCTAACGACTGCTGAAGAGAATGTGTTTTCAAAGTGTACACCATAAAAAACTAAATTGGGAGTCATAAATGAATTTCTTTTCTTGCAAAGGGAGAGGGTGTTTTAAAAAAAATATAGATAATTATGAAAATATAACAGTTCAAACTAGGGATGAAGCCTTTAATCGACAGTGAAACAAATGTAGAATTTTAACTGAATATTTCGGACACATATACAGTGTCCATCATCAGCAGTAAAACTAAAAGACATCAATAAAATCAACAAAATTTATACCCAATAAACTAATTACATATAATTTATTGACCTTATTTTTTTCAATGCAACAGTGGAAGCAAATCTCCTTGACCTTTCCGGTTCCGGTTCATTAGATTTATCTGATATATCTGGTGGGCCCAAATTAGCCCCTGACTTCGATTAAGAAAATCAAAGGCTTTTTATCATAAATATAAAAAATTATTTTTAAACCTGTTTATGTTTCCTAAACTAAACATTATTTTAACAATTTGAATTCATTTACGTTAAAAAAAATGGTACCTATTAGTTTTCGGAATAGCTTTTAATTTAACTACCCCCCATGCCTCTACGTGTTGTTAAATTCATACGAACACAGAGAAGGAGTACACAATTTATTTTCCAATGTGTAAGGGGAGGGGGTAAATTTGTCGGTTCTTCAATTATTCCCAATAGATATACAAAAAGGCAATCAAGAAACTAGTTTAGTATTTTTCATTGAGTATGATTTTTCAGCAGGTAGTGTAGTTTGTCAAATACCGAGATTGATATCCTGAAATACTTTTCTTCGCCGTTTGTTAAATCAGAAAACAAAGTAGGCCTACATAAAGCTCCAACTTACTCTCTCCTGTTACTAATTGGAGGAACCGAAATTAGTATATTTCTTTGCTTCCTCTTCAATTAACGACGAAGTGACGTTAATGCAAGAAGTTGCTATCTATTCATGTTATATATTGTACTATGAATGAAATAAACTCTTGATACATGGTTTTAGATCTATTTATGATCTATAAGATCTATTTTTAAGATCAACTGATGTTACAACGGTAGAATGTTTGCAACTAATACTACTACTAATGACTCTCTGCAGCACCAAGCCGCCTGAGGCCAACACTGCTGCGCACGCTCCTCCATCGTAATCTATTCAAAGGTTCCCTCTTTACACCCTCCCAGGAAGTTCCCATTTCCTTTAAATATTTATTTATGACATCCTCCTATATCAGGCGAGGACAGCCTGCTTTCCGTTTAGCCCTAGACGGTGAGCCGAAAAGTACAATCTTCGGCAGTCTGTCATTCTTCATCCGCAGAACGTGGCCTAGCAATCTCATCCTTTCTTTCATTATAGCCCTAGAAAGCGGGATTGAACCACATTTTTCGTACAACCTACTGTTTGAAATACACTCAGTCAGCAGGGTACCCAGAACAATCCATAGGCAAGTTCTCTGGAAAACATCTAGTAAATCTTCATCCGCTTTTTGGAGCGCCCATGCTTCAGAGCCATATTTGACCACTCTCATCACTATAGCTTCCAGTATTCTAATCTTGGTTTGCAGACTTATCTTCCTATTTTTCAAAATGTTTACCGCCCAGTGTATACGCGCTAGAGTAGCAATGGCAGGAAAACGCTAGATGAAAATCGCAAAGTGTGTCTCGGGCCTTAGGTGACGTTTGAACCTACCTTTTATAAATAGACATTAATTAAATAACTAGTTTTAATTAAATAGTTTAATTACATTTAAATTCAACTTCTATTTAGTTAGTTACCGTGTATCAAACAATAAATTGTACGAAAAATGTGATTTGATCCCGCTTTCTAGGGCTATAAACAAGGAAATTTGAAGATGGCTAAGCCATGATTCTCGAATAAAGATGAAAGATTGCCAAAGATTATAATTTATATTTCTTTATTATTCTATAGCCTATCATCATTATAGCCTATCAATCGGCAGCCAAGTGAAAAGTAAGTCGTTCCCAAATATGGAGAGAAGAGGTCATAACGCAGGATTTAAAGGAAATTGGATGTTAGTGGTGGGGATCGGGAATAATGCTTTAAATAGATTGGAGTAGATAAGGAGCATGAACCGATGTGTTGGCTTTAGGTGACCTAGTGTTGCAGTCAGTTGTTTATAGTAGTAGTAGTATTGGTAATTTTTTGGGGGAAAACAGGGCCAAGGAGATTGTACCACAAAATTATAGTAATCACTAAAATCACTACCTGGCTCTCTACTTGATTTTTGCTAGAATAGAACTTACGATTCCAAAAAAATTATATTGCTCGTGGGAGAGAGTAAAGGGTGCGGTTTTGAAGGGATAGGAGTGGAGGAGGAACGTGCGTAGCTGTGTTTGCATTATGCCAACACAGCTTATTCTACCCACACTTGGAAGTCTTTTGTTCAAAATTTCCTTCTTTTTAAGATAATAATTTGTGATTTGTAATAACTCCTTGTCTTCCAAACAAAAATTTCGAAAATGAACTGTAGTTAATACCAATTCTATCTCGCCGAGTATAGGATGTCCTTGGAATCGTCCTTGAGAAGCAGAAAGCTTTCGGATAATAACAGTCAAAAACCCTGATATACATTTTTCTGTTTTTACACGATTTTGAAAAAATGTTTGCATAACATAACCCCTTTTTAGCTTGATCTATTTCAATTTCCTTTTTTTGTAATTTATTGTAAATTGCACTCTGGAAAGAGCTAGCCTTTATAGCAACATTGATATCATCCGTGATGCAGTTGCCACATTCTATGAGAAGCTGTAACAGCTCTACTCAGAGTATCTTTTCCCTGCTAATCACGAATATAAATAGATCAGAAGGACTTATCAATGTTCAACAGAAATCTCTTAAGATAGTGAGCTCTAAAGGGGCCAATCAGGCAGCATCGATAGGAGGCCAATAAAGGGACCATCGAAGTCACAGGAAAGAGGAAAATTAGTTACAATGGTCGGAACTATCAATGCAAAGGGGAGCTTTCTTCCTCGTAGATATTTTTGAAAAGACTTAATATCAATACAGCTGCGGACGCTCTTCCTCTGCCCCCATGTATTCAAAGCTTCATTCCCGACTAATACTAATGGCTAATACTAATAAAAATACTAATGGCTGGCGTACAAAAATATCTCTTGCTCCACCCCCCCCCCCCCCCCAACAAAAAAGTTTTGTTCTGGCGTATTCCCTAATTTCCTGGAGTTATGATATTCCTTATAAAATATGTTTTAATATATTGAGTTGTTAAGCAAATTAAATATACGTCTTAAATATTTTAAAACATTCTTTTATATTACTCAGCAAAGTGATATTATCCCACTCCCAGAAATTAGGAGTCATCTTAAGATGCAGAAGCCTCTTCATCTGACTGGTTCGTTTCGACACTTTTCACGTCATGTATGACACCAGTCATGGAATATACATGTCTTCTTTTTTCTGGTGCTCCATCTAGCCCCATCGCTCTACTTCATCGTGTCCAAAACCGAGCAGTTGGCGCAGCAATTTCAAGCAGCTCTGATGACAAACCAATGAAGTTGATCCCGTCCTGTGGTGGCGCAGTGGGTTTCACCTTAGCTTGGTAATACGGGACCCAGAGATCGAATCATGCTGCAGGAATGCACTGCAGGGCCGACGCAGGGACCTTAGTAGTCAAGAAGCGTCGTTAATCCGATACAACAATACAGTGAGGTTGATCCAAGGATTGTTTTGACACAGGTTCAATGCTGGTGCTCTACAAACTCGTGCATCTCCCTTGATCTAAGAAGACATCCAGAAGACATCAATTTTCACCACCAGAAGACATCCAGACTTGTTCCAGATAAAAAAAAAGCCTTTGCGATCGATTCACCAATGCACAGCTCGACAGGACTGCTTTGAACAGGGCACACGCCGAAAAGAATACTTAGAAACAAGTTTCACGCAGCGATCCGTCGCCATATGAAATGGTCTCCTACTAGGGGTAATGCCATAAAATCCTTCTCTTGATGCGTTCAAGGGAAGGTGTAATAAGCCCCTTCAAAGTAATTAGCATGGTAATAATCAGGACTAAAATAATGTAAATAAAGAATAAAAAAATTTTATACACTCTAGTAGCTTCAGCTCTTTTCCACACAAAAGCTTAACCACAATAACTGGCTAAATAAACTGGACTAAGTCAGAAAAACAATTATTTATTGATTGTACGATAATGAAAAGGAGACTCATATCAGCATAAGCTTGAATAAAGGCACAAATTTGCAAAGTAATAAGTTAACACGAAACAATGAACTTTAAATAACACAAATCACACAGAACAATTTCAAAGACATAAAATCAAAGATGGCATCTACCTAGTAAAGATGTGATGTTTCCTACAGAGGCGCCATTTGGACGAAATCTTGGGGTGGGCATAAACTCCATCTTGCCCCCCCCCCCAACTCACTTCGTGTCGCGTAATCATCTAGGAAATGGGCATTTGACAGAACTCGAGATTTTTATTATGTATCTTACCTACTTTCAAAGTTTACAATAATTAATAGCAAATAGGTAATTACCCCAAGGGTCGTCAAGTAATTACGCTCTTTGGTTAATAGGCGTGCAGTAATTTCAAATCAATTGGACAGAATGGATTATGTTGGACATAGTAGATTTTTATGGCCGGCAAAGGGCCCTTTGTGGTGGAAGCTTGGGCCCCCCTGGAAAATCTGGGGTGGGCATTTGCCCACCCCTGACCCCTCCCCCCCCCAAATGGCGCCTCTGGTTTCGTATCCTGCAGTATAACCACAATTTGGCTGCCGTAGCTGAAACGTTGTTCTTACACAATGCAAATTCTTTCCAGAAAATATAAAACCTAAAATTTGGTTTTTTATTATATTTTTTGTTATTAAAAAACATTTGTTTGTCAAACAAAGTTATGCTTAAGGCTTTTAAAGCATGGGAATTTGTCTATTAGGTAATAGGATTATAACGAATAATCAGTAGTATTATAAGGAAGGGTTTCAATGAAATCGTAACTTCATGCGAAATGTTTACCCCTTTGTTGGCCTCAGATAGATGGGTGCTTCAATGGGTAGTTAATATTTTATTATTCACATCGCAAAGGAGAGAAAAGTTGTTTCAGTATCGCTTATGTGCATTTTATAAATATTTGTATGATAATCAGAGTCATCTTATACGAGATGTGACAAAAAAGTAATCAGATTCGGAATAATGCAAGCGACCTGTCAACCCTGTGTTGTTTTCGTGAGACAGCACATGTACCCTTCCATAGTTTAGTTCGAGTTTGTACTCCGTCTGTTAGCTATGTGATTTGTGACACTGGGATTAATGAAGTTTTGTTTCCGTTGTACGTTACGGAATAGGTCAATAGTAACCAGAACTCTAAGAAAAAACAGAATTTTTATATCAATAGATATATCAAAAGAAATGGTTTCTTATTGTGATTCCAAATCAAGAAGATTAATTAAGTTTAGTATTAACCATCAAAAGTTACAACCCTGATAAAAATTACCTGATTTTTGAAAAAGTGGGGAAATAACACCAAAAAGTCGAGGATTTTGAATGAAAATTGCATCATCAGATTCAGCATATCAGAGAACTCTGCCCTGAAGGGTTCAAGCTCCCTTCTTCACAAATGTGGAATTTTGTATTTTTTACCAGAAGAAAGATCACGGATTGTGCTTATTTGTTTTAGTTTGTTTTTCCCGGGGGTAGTGTAATCAAACTAATCTTAGAGTATCGAGAGAGTGGTCATTCGAACAGAAATTAAAATTCTAGTTCCCTTTTGAAGTGACCAAAATGATTGGCAGTCATTTCGGGACTTTGGAAATCGTCCAAAAAACTGTAAGAGACATGCTGAAGACAATAGTGGTTGAAGATTTCTATTGCTGCTACGAATAGTGGGAATGATATCTTCATTCGTGTGTAGCTGCCCAAAGGGACCTAGTTCGAAGGAGATAACATCGATGTTTTTACATTAAAAAATTGTGTAATTACTTTTCTGTCACACTTCGGGTTTTTTTTTACTCCTAAAGGATTAATATATGACGAAATTTATATGATAGTATGCAACTATACGTTCCGTAAACGTTCAGTTCTTGCCTGACTCAATGTTTGTCACATCTTGCTTAGGTATTTACCACAAACGGTCATTATACGACAGTAAGTATATCTTAACCAAATTAAAAATCTCATAAATATACAATAGCAAAAGAAAAAAGCTCAGTCTTTAAAAAAGAATATAAATCAAGCATGCACCAATTATACAAAAAATCTTAAAATACTATACACAACAAGAAACAATATTTTGAGTGACCTTCATGTGTCAAATATTATTGGTCGAAATATACCATCAGCCCTATCATAATTGGTCTAGCAATAAGGACACCATATTTCAGTGCAGTAGCATGAGTTAGGCGAATACAGTTAGTAATTTGTAGAACATCATTTTGTGTCTTATTCGTCTTAGTATTAAAGAGATACCCGTTCATAGGATGGATATTGGTATGGATAAATAAGGGGGCTAATAAAGGGGAGAAAATTCTGTTTTCAGTGTCTTTTAGATGAGGTAATTAGACAAAATCCTATCTCTGCAATTCTTGTATGAGGCTTATGAGGTTATATATGCTATATGCTGAGGTTGCTTATAAGGTGTATGGCCTCTAATAGGCCAATTAAAATATGCAACTTACACTTTGAACCTACGTGAGAGAACGCCCATGCATATGATCACTTACAATCGACCGTGGGCACCAGTTCAAGAAAATGTGGAGGGAGTTTATTTTTTAAACCTAGGAGCAGGGATTTATTTTTTAAACCTAGTTGGTGATTTTATTTTTTATTTATTTTTTTTTTCAATGAAAATAGCTAAATAAGATATTTCTCAAAATCTAGGGAAAGGTAATGTTGATGATTCACGAAATTAGGATAGGAAAAGGTTTTATTCAAAATTTAGGGGACGGGGATATTTTTTTAAGTTTTTTAATGAATTGCCAAAAAAAAAATTTTTCAATGAAAATACCAAAAATAGGGTATCTATCAAAATCTAGACAGGGCAACAATTCTAGGAGGTTATCCCCCTCGAAAGACTCCACTTGGACAAGGGGGAAAATTTTTATTGGTCAAATTATCCCTCAGATTTCCTAATCAGTTAGGCTTACAGCAGGAGCCTATTAATTCATAATATTTAATTATAACACGTTTTTGTGAAGTATCTCGTATTATTTTACGCTAATAAAGTAGCAACAATTTTCCAAAATATCAAAGTCACTATAAACTTAAACAACCTGAAAGATAATTAAAGCACATATTAGACATATTCACTTCCAACCCAAAACAGATCTATTTTGAATTGTCTTTGGTATTTCAATCTACTGGTACTACATTTGGAATTTCTATGCAAATCAAAGGTGTTACTCAAAGAATGGTTCAATTTATATTTAAAATATCATTTATTGATGGGATTCACTTCCAATCAAAACAAATCTATTTGCAATGCGTTTAGTATTTCAATCTACTGCTACTACATTTGAAATTTCTATATAAATCAAAATTTTCAATTAAATCATAGTTCAATTTATATTTAAATAGTATTTACTAATGGGATTCACTTCCAATCAAAAGGAAATCAATTTTGCAATGCGTTTGGTATTTCAATTTACTGGCACTACATTACAAATTTCTATGCAAATTCAAAATTTTTAATCGAAGCATAGTTCAATTAATATTTAAAATATCATTTATTGATGGGATTTACTGTTTCATTAAATTATCTGAAAATTTGATTATACTTTATCTATTTTTCCGATATGATTTGCCAATAAAGAAAAACAATTTTAAAGAAACAACTTAACGTGCTCGCTCATCTCTTGAAATGTTAAAGAATTATTTCGTATTTTCACCAAACTCTTCTAAATCTATATCAAGGTACCATCTAAAGTCCCCATATCTATTAAAACCTTTCTCTATGTCTTAATTTTTCTTTACCTCTTTTTCCAATTTAACTTTAGATGTTCAACATTTAAAGACAATTATCTTTTTTTAGAAACTTTCGAGCTAAGATTTTTGGGCCACCTCAACTGATCTTAGCTACAGAATTTGGTTGACTCTAGACACTATTAAAAACACCTGTATTTTCTATTTCATTTTCAATGCCACAATTTACAATCTAGTTTTAACAAAATATATATATATATATATATATATATATATATATATATATATATATATATATATATATATATATATATATATATATATATATATATATATATATATATATATATATATATATATATATATATAGTTGTACTTGTTTGAGAACACATATTTTGGGGGGATTTTTTTTAACCACATTGTTAATTTATAACTGAAGAAAGTCAAGGTTACGTTTGTGCCCTTTAAAGATGAGAAAGTTTCAACGATATAGTAAAGAAAAGGAAGAAAGAAAATAAATAATAAGAAAAGGAAAATACACAGAATAGAGAATATAGAATAGACAAAAAAATATGAGATATAGAAAAAAAGGTAACTGCATGGTAGCGGTTTAAGCACTTTTGAGATAAAAAATATTTAAATGTACAGCAAATATATTCTCGTTCTTCTTATAGACCCTAATATCATAATCTTGGTGATCTTATACGAAGTATATGACCCTAAGATCGTAAAAACTTGATATTTAGACTATTTCCACCGTCATCATATCTAGTTAGCGCAGGCGATCTAAGAAAATCACTCCTACAATTCACAATATAGTATCAAATCACACTAAAGTAAGATAATAGAAAATATAATTTATTCTTAGAGAGTATCTCAAACTTGAAAGTAAGTGTTTAGACTTCCTTAGATATTCTTTAAATGGCAGAATTGTTCTGTTAGATGGCATTGTTTGAGGTTAACCTCGCTTATAGGCCCTCCAGGCGTAGAATGTGCTTAAAGCATAGAGTAGGCCATTGATAAGTGCCAAAACCTAAAAAATTTACAATATTAGTAAAGTTGCAAGTTACAAGCAAAGAGAAAAGGAAGGTCAGTGCTCTATACTTTTGTTTGAAGAAGTGAGGTTTATTTTTGTTACGTGGTAAATTTTGTGACTATTTTGTGACTTCTGTTTGAGGAAGTGTGCTTTAGCTCAAATGGTTTATTTTTGTGACTTCTTTTCCCAAGCCAATCTAGTTATCCTTTAGCAGTAGCAGGAATAATTTATTACAAAAAAAAAACAATCACAAACGTAATCAGTAGTTTGAGTACATCGGAGCACAAATTGCAGGATACCAAAATTGTTGCTAGGAGGGTGTGCTACTAACAAGAAACTAATAACAAAAAAAATATCAAATATTTATTTCGACATTTATACAAATATAAATATCTTTATTTATGAAAACAACGCTACCTCTAATTTTGCAACCAAGTTAACTGAGCTATTCGGGTTCATTAATGCTGGGTGAAAAATCTAGACGGACTAGAAGATGCTATTTCAGAAGAGAAAAATAATTCCGTCAAGTAACTCGAACCTATTTAGATTAATATCCACAATTTTTACTACTTAATAAATATAAATTAATATTTAATGTTAAGCTTAATTAGACTTTAATTTTGTTGAACTTAAATTTAAAGTTAAATTTAAAATATAATTAAGGTTAATATTGAGTTATTATTATATTACTTAGATAATTAATTAACACATATTAAATTGATCTGTTAATTATAGTAATAGATATTGATTCAGTTTAAAGAACAGAATTTTTAGTCACGGCACCTTTTGCTAGAATACTCCCTGTCTGATTCTGGTGGCAGATTATCTAATTTATCTAAATTAATTGATAAATAACAATGAAAAGGAAACAAAGTTTACAGAGGAAAGGACGGAGTGCAAAAAAAAACAGTTTAAAAAAAACGACAATATTAACAAATGAAAGCCTAACACGAGAC
Source organism: Artemia franciscana (assembly GCF_032884065.1). Classification (NCBI taxonomy): domain Eukaryota; kingdom Metazoa; phylum Arthropoda; class Branchiopoda; order Anostraca; family Artemiidae; genus Artemia; species Artemia franciscana. Next base: position 38,640,692 of record NC_088868.1, read on the forward strand.
AATAAAACAAGAGTATTTTCAATATTTAGAAATAAATCAAATGCAAATTTTAAATGACGGACGATCCACAATTTTTCCCTTGTGTTCTTCAACTAGTTTTGAAACTGTTATTTCTGGATTGTTTATACTAAATTTGTTAATCAATTTTGGGTTGCGTGTCTATGGAGGTGTGTGGAGCAGATATTATGGGAGACGGAAGAAGATTGAAAGGACTTTTGCTTTATCAGTTTTACTGGAAATCTTCTAGAAAAAAGCAACATTATTGCGCATGCGGACCAATGGTATGGGTTGCGCCGATCATTAAATGTTCTACGTTGCACAGGCATCTTTAATTCGATGCCTTCGGCCGGGAATCCAATGCATAGTTGGTGGCAGTCATCCGACGCTTAATTTTCCAGAAAGGCGTAACAAAAAAAATATAATGTACACAAAAAACATTTACAATAGCAAAAAACAACATTATTAATTAATAAAAATCTAACACGAGACAATAAAACTAAAGTATTTTGAATATTTAGAAATAAATCAAATGCAAATTTTAAATGACGGACGATCCACAATTTTTCCCTTGTGTTTTTCAACTAGTTTTGAAACTGTTATTTCTGGATTGTTTATACTAAATTTGTTAATCAATCTTGGGTTGCGTGTCCATGGAGGTGTGTGGAGCAGATATTATGGGAGACGGAAGAAGATTGAAAGGACTTTTGCTTTATCAGTTTTACTGGAAATTTTCTAGAAAAAAGCAACATTATTGCGCATGCGGACCAATGGTATGGGTTGCGCCGATCATTAAATGTTCTACGTTGCACAGGCATCTTTAATTCGATGCCTTCGGCCGGGAATCCAATGCATAGTTGGTGGCAGTCATCCGACGCTTAATTTTCCAGAAAGGCGTAACATAAAAAATATAATGTACACAAAAAACATTTACAATAGCAAAAAAACAACATTATTAATTAATAAAAATCTAACACGAGACAATAAAACTAAAGTATTTTGAATATTTAGAAATAAATGAATACAATTTTTAAATGATGAACGATTCACAATTTTACCTTTATGTTTTTCAATTAGTTTTAAAACTGTGATTTCTGGATTGTTTATACTTAATTTCTTAATCAATCTTTGGTTGCGTGTCCATTGAGGTATGTGGAGCAAATATTATGGGAGACGAAAGAAGATTGAAAGGACTTTTGCCTTATCAGCTTTAGTGGAAATCTTCCAAAAA